>NC_041064.1:5653958-6253958 GCF_900634775.1 Gouania willdenowi
CATAAAGACCACTAAAAAAAAACGGCCCCTGGCCCCTTAAGATCTAATTTGGTTAAGAACGAAGAGAGAAAACATTAAACATTGTGTAATTACCAAAAAAATTACACCGTGGTTTCAGTTTGATTTTTACTGTAACTGCCGAATTTTGTTTAATTACAATTGGGGAAATTATTCTTTTTTAAACTTAAAATTTCCTCACAAACAATTCCACAAAATTCCCCTAAAAATGTTCACAATTATGCAATAAAAAAAATGCATTGTTTTAGTTTTTGCAAAAAAAACCATGCATTGCTGTAAAAAAAACCCATTTAACTACATGTAGCGTTAACCTTTGATGACATTTCAAGATAAATGGTTAAATAAATGTATAAACTTAGAAAAGAAGGAATTTAGAAAAGAAGATCCTGCAGGGACTCAAATCTGTCATTAATTGCTTGGATGTAATATAATTTACACATGGAAGTGCAAACAAGGCCACAATAATGTTCACACCACCTAAAATTATTTGGCCCCTGAGTGAAAATGAGTTTGATACCCTTGCTCTACCTCGCTTTATAGCAACACCCAAGTCTTCTTCTTCCTCTTCTTCTTTCTCTTGATCTCGACTTCAGCTGGAAACTTCTTTCTTTTAAGGTTTTTAATAAATGTGGGATGATTGATGAGGAAATGAGCTTCAGAAGGACCAAGGAATTCAACGAGGTCTTTGGGCAGGGAGAAGTCTGTGAGGAAAGGCATCGGGCGGCTCTGAGCCACGGCCCTGAGGACGACCAGTAGCTGCTGGTAGAGAGTGGAGAGGTAGAGGAGCAAACCACGGAAAATCACCCTGAAACAGAAGCACCGGGAAGATATTCATCGTTCATAACAAAAATGTATGGATATCCAACAATAAAACTAGAAAATAAAATGCAATACCAAGATTGTATTACTACAGTGTAGTGAAGAATAAAGAGAAAGATTTCTCACCACAGACGACTGAGCATGCTCGTTATCACCATGTTCAGAACCAGGAATTCACTCCATTTCATCTGCCTCCTCACCAACCTGAAATGTTCCTTTTATTAAGGAAAAATACAAAGAGATAAAATAGGGTGGTCCCTTTAAGATTCTCTACATCAGGGGTTCTCAAACTCGGGGTCAAAAATACTGAGAGGGGGTCGCCAGATGCCTTCAAGAAACTAAGATTATTTTTTGAACAATTTGAGCCCATTTTTGCTTATTTTTTTTTACATTTTTTCTGCAACTACACCAAACTTGCCATTATTTTAACCTATTTTCATCACTTTTTCTTGCCATATTTTTGCTCCTTTTAATGTGTTTTGGCAACATTACTTCAATTTCTGCCACTTTTCCATCAAATTTCAATGTCTTTTTTGACATTTTTGGCACTTAAAAACCCTTTCCATTATTTTTCCACCTAATATTACATATATTGACCCATTATTGTCACTTTTAACCTCTTTTCAACATATTTCATGCTCATTTTTGCCAATTTAACCACATTGACGATTCGTCATGGCCACTATTCACCATTTTAAACCAATTTTCTAAATTTTTAAATGACATTAGGCCAACCCCGCTTGCACCCATTTCTGCCACTTTTAAGCCAATATTGACACTTATCTGTCTATTTTTGGCCACTCTAATTTGGAACTTTTAACCAATTTCTGTGGTTTTTAAAATCTCATTTCACCACCTTTTCTGGTCAGTTTTAACCCATTTTATTTGCGATTAAAACAAGGATTTACATCTTTAAGATGACTATATACTATGGCGCAACTAATAATAAACTTTATTTTTTTTTACCATGCTTAAATGAACCACTCTAAACTCTAACTTTACATCAAACATCACATGCTGAGATACTGTGTATTAGATCATCTGACAAAAAAGATACACGAATGCTTTGCTGCATCGGGTTAGCGTGCAGGTGCTCAGCCGTGAGGCTCCAAGCACTTTGAGACAAACCCACTCCAGTGTGGGCTGACTGGGAACGTCACACTCACCAGTCTTCAGGCCTAGTTTTCTACACACACACAGAGAGAATAAGTATGATTAATCTCGTCTTCTTGTTTTGTTTTTTTAAAACCTTCAATATCTTCTCAGCAGGTTTAACAAGCACACGATGTACCTCTGAATATTTTGAGGACACGCATCCGAAAGATCCACGAGAGCCACGTCAAGTTTCATGTCCTTCAGTCTGTTGATGCATTGTTCAACCTGTAACAAACACATCTTAGAATACACTACTAGAATATCACATGTGTCAGGGCAAAAATTGTTAGTTATGTTTATTAACATATTTACTCATAGACCTTATTCTTTTTAAGGCTTTAAGTTGAGACTTTTCATTTCTGCTGTCTCATGTTTTCTGCTCTCTTCTCGAGGTCAGCTTCCCAAAACACATCTTATCCCTCAGACACAGAGGCATCACACACTCACATGCCTACACACACTCACATAGTCACACATACACACCCAATACACATCCATTCATACACACAACACCATACACGCACACACCTCCAACACTCACGACAATCAGGAGATACCAGAGAACTGGTTGTTTTGACCTAAAGAAGAAACTGTCTCTTTTCACTCTCTTCCCTCGCTCCTCCTCTCTGTCCTCTTTATCTCCCGCGGGGAAGGATGGAGGGGGACTGAGGGGAATATACGTGATGAGTTAGAACTGGGCCACTCGATCAGCGGACGTCCGCCCGGGCGGTCACTAATTTTGTCCATCTTTGTACTCCTTTTTATTTAGTTTTATAATAAACATTTTTTATAAAATCATCAATGCCTCGCCTGGACTCCATCACTCAACCAGAGCAATAAATCATGCCTCCAAATGAGGTCAACCGCAAATTTGCCGTGACAACATGTAAGGGTGTCTCGATCTGATGTCACCAAAAATTATAGTTTTTATTGTAATTTTCAGGGTCTTCTCATTTATTCTATTCAAATGTAGATTTTTTTTTATGTATTTATGTAATAATAAATGGGTTAGCTTTTTTCTCATACCTACTGTTGCTGACCCTTGCTCTCTGTTTAAATATCACTTTATTAAGATTTTCTAACATTACACGCTACAAAAAAAGTAATAGAAGTATGTATGATTCGTGTCTATACGTACCGGACCACTACGTAAGGATACAGAATTGATATCATATTAGAAGTGAAAACAGTGTATTGGGACACCCCTAGTTAGGAGCAAAGATGAACAAACTTGAAGATCCAGGTCAGGTTATGTCTATTCTGTCTCATGTCTCACCATGTAAACAATCACACTCAAAAGCATAATAAAGAACCTTTACTGGAAAACTGCCTAATCGTAAATTACGTCCATGTCAAAGTAGTTAAACTGAAGAAAAAAAATACTAGAATAACAAAATCTTGGGTTGATTTAATCTATTAAAAGACAGTAGAATAGATTCACTAAAAGATAAAATAATAATCTAAAGTTTTCCAACAAGGCAAAAATCTTCTTCATGCACTTAACTTTTAGCACGTTTGTACATTCACACCCAGCTCTAACTAATTGTATCTCTCAGTGTATTTCCACATCTGTAACTAAACAACACAATATAAATCAGGCATGTATGAACTTTAAGGAGGTCGTACCGACCTGTTTGACGCAGTTGAACGCCTTGTTGCCTCTGAAGCTGTTGTTGAGGAAGTAAAGCAGCTCGTACAGCACTCGTACCTCCGTTTGAAGCATCTCGCTGCAGATGAGCCTCTGGACCCTCCCCATTTCCACCATTAGGGCTTTAATGTTTTTATCTACATGAGAACACACATTAACACTTTTAAACTGTAGATTAAACTGTACAATTGGCATTTTATATAAGTATATTTATATTGTTTTTAATAGATGTGGCTTGTATAATATATTGTTTTGTATATCTGGAGCTGTGACAAAATTATTTCCCCCTGGGATTATTAAAGTATTTCTGATTCTGATAAACTGTACTTCAGGCAACTGGCGGCCACATCTGGCCATCGGCCCCAAAGTAAACGCAAAATGACTCCAAAAAAACACAAAATATGAATTGAAGAATAAATTAATTTCCAAAATTACTTATGAAAAACACACGCAAGACGACAACAAAAATGCACAAATTAACTGAAAAATATACATTAAATGAAAACAAAAATAACATCAACATGAAAAAAAAAAACATGATAACACACTTAACAATAACAAATACACAAAATGAAAAATCAGAATACAAAAAACTGAAAAATATATATGAATTATAACAAAATAACACGAACTTGAAAAAAAAAAGAAAAAAAAAAAAAAAAACACAAAACAATAACAAATATACACAAAACTAAAGAAAAGAATACAAAAAACTGAAAAATAAACAAAACAACAACGCAAACACCCAAAATAACTCCAGGAACACCCAAGACGACAACAGAAATAAGAAGAAAAAAAAAGTGCAACGATACACAAATGACACAAAAAAAAAGCAAATTGACAAGCGAAATGCAACAAATGACAAAAACAATATATATATATATATATATATATATATATATATATATATAATATATAGATATATATATACAAAATGACCACCAAGGACACGCAAATCCCTTGTTCCTTCCTGTATTACAGGTCATTATTCTATTACTGACATTAATGTTGATCACGTGGCTCTGAGGTTTAACAATCACATTTTTGTGGGCCACACTGTGATAAAAGTTGTCCATCTTTAGTTTACTGTAGCTTCATGAAATCAAATACATTCCCTACGCAGCCCCACGTGGACTCCATGCACCTTGTATAATGACGATAAAATGCGATAAATCATTATTATTATTATTAATAAAGTCTGTTAGCCCGGTTGTCTCCGGTGAGTTCATGCTAACCTGTCTCAGACGTAAACGGGACACGAACAATGGAAAGAGCGCTGGGAAACGGGATGTTTATGTAGTTCCATAGAGCCGCTGCCATGCTTCTGTTTGAAGAAAAGCGTCATATATACGGAAGTACTTTCGTCCAATCGCGTGTCAGTAAATTCTTCTTCGTTATAATATTATTTCTGGCAGCGTAAACGCTACAATGCACATTACTTCCCTCCACTGGTTCCTCACTTGACTACATCTTCTTATGCACTCCAGCGTCTTCTTTTTTTATTTCGTTTTCCGTCAAAATAAAGGTGCAGACTTTTATTTTATACCGGAAACGCACGCACCGTTTTTATTTGGTCTTTTTTAGTCAAAATGATCAAAGCTTTTACTTTTAGTGTGGGGGGATTGATAATTAGTAACATTAAGAAAATATTTTGTTTATCTTATTGGTTTAAAACGTTTTATATATTTCTGTAATTAATTTAAACAATCCATAAATGTGTGTGAATTAATGTAAATACTAATTAGTAAAGACACAATTTGTAAATATGCTCCGGAATGCAAAAAGTGGCTGATAATAAATAAATAAAAACGAGATAATAAAGACATTTAATAGAATTTAAAAAGTAGGAACAATAAGTTGATGTGGTTAAATTGGCAAAACAAAAATAAGCATGGATTTTGGTGAAAAGAGCTTAAAGGTGACATAATAGGTCAATATATGCCACATTAGGTGGGAAAAAGGATTTCTAAGTGCCGAAAATTTTGAAAGTGGAAAAAATGTGCAGGTATGGTAGAAATGTGAGTAATATAGTAGAAATGCATTAAAATGAGCAAAAATATGGCAAGAAAAAGTGATGAAAATAGGTTAAAATATGGTGAGTTCAGTGAAGTTGCAGAAAAAGGCTAAAAATAAAGGAAAAACGCTCAAATTGTTCAAAAAAAATTCTTAGTTTATTGTGATCCAAAATGGGGTCCTGACCCCAAGGTTGAGAACCCCTGTTCTAAGGGAGGATCTGCCAGAGCCAAAGCAAACAGTTGCAGACATAAACATCTAGATAGAGATAGAAAAATACTGCTTTATTTACCAACACAAACACATGATAAATAATACATATTCTGTGCTGTCTTTCTGCTCGTGGAGCCATTTGATGACTTTTAAATTGACTTCTTCCAGCACTGAAGACTCAGACCTTCCCTTCACTGTCAGACCATGACTTCCTCCCTGAAGCCAGAGAACGTCTGTAGACGCCTTCATTTCTTTATGGTTCTGTTAAACAAAGCCTGTGAGGGGAAGGAAAACATCAGTGCTTTATCAGGCAACACCAGGGTTTTTTTTTTAAAACATTTTTTAAATTTTTGGAGCCATCTTTTCATTGAAAGAAATCCCAAGTCACACCAACCCAAAAATGAAACGTAGCCTATATTAACAATAAACATCAAAGCGCCTTGAATAGGAATCAAATGAACACAAAGAAAGAAGTTTTTTTTAAATAATCTTTCATATTTCTTCTTTCAAATAAAAAGTGCAATTAACAATCTTTATCTTATCTTTGTGTGATATGTCGTATACAAGTAATATTACATTGATATAATATTGATAGAAAAAATACAGCATTTTTTAAATTATAACTTAGATTCCACACTCCTATCCATCAGAGGAACATAATGTGGGATGGCCTTGGTCACCTGATCACACATTGTCGTCTGTTCCCGACACAAAGAGCACACGCACACGCTCAGACAGCATCCTCAGGTCTTCAGTGCGCTGTGTGTGTTTGTGCGTCTGTCCTGGGGGGTGCAGGGGGAAGGAGAGGCAGATCACACCCTGGACTAGTGCGTCATCCTCGGATTCATTCAGTCATCATCAGCTGCCTGGCAAGAGCCACAGCAGCACGACATCCCATAGATCTGCCTGGGAATGAGTCAGTGTTTACGTCTGTATACGGTTATTGTTGTCATCGTAGGAGTTCTTATTATTTTTCTTCCTTAACTCCTTCGTCGTGGAACTCCTCCTCGGCTACTAATGCAGCACTAATGACACATATGTCATCTCATAGGGGCAATGTCAAGGATGTGCAGTCAACCTTTTTTGGAGCCAAAAGCTCAAGGTCAGGGTCAAGGTCACGTCAAGTGTCAAAAAACAATATTTTCCATATCTACAAATATTTATTGTACAAGTTTGATGCTTACATTTATGAAAATGTCATCTCAAGTGTAGTATTTTATTTAATGGGACCGAAGCTGTATGACCTACTAGTCATACAAGTTCATGACGTCACACAAAAAAAAAAAAAAAACCTTTTTTCCCTATAACTTGGCCACAAATTGAGATCCAGTGCTCAGACTGGTACCATTGAACAACATTTCCTTTCAATGTGTGACCTTGACCTTCGCTCAAGGTCATATTTAAGGTCAAGGTGAGTCTTTTTCTGCATTATTACTTTCAGTTTAATTAGTAAAAAGAACAAACTTGTCAACAAATCCAGATACAGCTTGTCATTATTGCCATTTTTTTCAAATTGCCAAATATGTATTGGCCTTGCAAATACAGATCTTGCCTAGTTTACGACACATTTAAAAGCTTTGAGACATGTAATACACAATAATAGTCATTAGGGGTGTGGCGATCAATCAATCTGGTTCGCCATATGTCAATTGGTAAAGCCACGATCCAATCAAATCGATGGAAACTCAAGCTATGGATCAACATCGTCAGTGAAATACAGCTCAGGTCTTTTATCTTTTCGTTAAAAAAGAAGGATTTTTATTTAAATTCTGAAATGTTTCAGCAATAAAATTGTCAAATAAAATAGATATTGCTTGGTATTTGTTTTCCCCATTTTTATGTGAAATGTAAGAGATTGTGTTAAATGGGTATATAATTTAATTTACAATATTGTATTGAATCAAATCAAAATCAGATCGTACCGTTGTTCAAAGAATCGATATATCGTATTGTTGTGAAACTGCACCTCTAATGGTCACATGTGGTATTTTGAGTGTTTGTTATTGTTGCTTACCTCCAAAAAACACCTGTTTCATTAACTTCTCGGGACCTCAAGTATTCCTATAAGAAAAACCAGGAAACAAACGCAATAAAAAAATAATCCAGACAATGAATGAGTAGATATAAAAATAAAAAAGTACTAATTTTACATCTGCCAAAGTGGTAACAATTTTAATGATCAACTGGTGTTTGTTTGTTTGGTTAGCAGGAGGAGTACGTCCACTCAAAAGTACAACGTGAATGTTGACAACATTTTAACCAAAAATAGACCTCTGGCCATGGAAGATTCCATTACAATTTGGAGAAGATCCAGATTCATATACTTATTCTGGATACGTTTCAAAATTGAAAAAATCCCTATTGTTCAACGTTGGTGAACATTAAAAAATTCATATCTCGGTTTGTAATTGAAATTGACTAAATTATGTCGGGTTGGTTCCTCAAGTATCACACTGAGTTTATCAGGATCAGACCTGGATTGAGCAATTCATCATTTTTCCCCCTTATTTAATTAAGGTTGTCCTTACATTTGGACCTATTGTATAGATATTAATGGAGATACATTTCCTCCAAGCCTTCATGGCACAATGATCTAGATCACTGATCCAGAAACATAAGTGACAAAATCTGGTAAAGAGATTTGATCCACAATCTAAAAGTTCCTCATTCTCATGGGTCAGTTTGTTTTACGCACCCACACAGCCCGGTAGGCCTTCACTCTATAACCCAGATTCAAACCCTTGCATGTAAATCTGAGGCAGATGAAGCCCTGTGATGCCAGGTATTGACCCAGAGACACCAGGTGGATGAAGTTCATGTCTCCTCCTGCTCCGTGCGTCAGAATCACAGCCGTACGTGGTGACGTCACTGCGGCGGGGACTGACAGGACGGCGTCCAGTGGTTTTTTAACGCCGAACGGTACCTGCACGCGTTCCTACGAAACGACATTAAATTAAGTATTAGATAAGTATTTTTCAAAGTTTTAAAGTGTGTATGTGTAGTGATAAACAGTTATTAGAGTACAAACCTCTCTAAAGTCTCCATTCATTTATCCCGCCTGTGGTTTCTTCACTGAAATCTAAAACAGACCTGATTATGTAACAGCGACACACTGGTAGGAAGAAGAACTGCAGCTTCAATAAACCAATACTGTACCCTTAATCAGTGTTTACTGTTAGATAACATGGATATTATAGATATATATATATATTTACAATATATTTATTGTAGGTCAAAAACACAATTTAACATTTACTTTAGATTTTTGGTCACTTTCACGTTTATTTGGCTGTTTGTGAAGTGGATGCAGTAACACATTACTGACACCAGAGGGAGCCACATACTGACGTTTCCCCCCTTTAACAATCACTACTTTTAATCCAAATTTTACTCATGCTAACACAAATATTAAAAAATTGAATTATATTTATGCTACAGATTATTTTTGAAAGAAAGAAGTTTTTTCATCTAATAAAAAAATTACTAAAATGGGACTTTTGAGCAGGTACCTACCGTAAATCACTTTCTATAGTTTTTGTGTTACTAAAGGAAAAATAAGAGGGGTAAAAAGGTTAAACTTTTGTTAGAAAAACAGAAGGAAAAAAAGAGCAAATAACTTAATAATTATCAGGCACCCAATGTTTTTGGTCCCATGTACCTGTTTTTCCTCCCTGTCATATAATGTATTTGTATCTACAGGTTTGTCTGAACTCTACCCTGCATCATGTCTAAAATTAACCTCTGATTTAAACTTTTTATTTCTGACGTTTTGGCTTTTTTAAAAAAAATAAAAATACCTTTTGATGTATTTTCAATGAGTTGTTCCACAATTAATTATTGATGGATTAGGAAAATGTCTGTGTGCATGAAAAAAAATTGTCCTATAATGCGGGAAATTAAAGTAACAAATGTTCTTTTTCGAGAATTAAAATTAGTCAACAGAACAAAGTAAAACTCAGAGTGAAAGCATTTTTCAGTGTATAAATTACAAAATAATTCATAAATTCATTGAAACTCCAAAGTATTTGCAGTAGTTTACCATTTTTCTGTTCATAAATCACATTACTGCAGTCACTAAATGTTAAAAGAATTTTCAGTTTGTATAAAATATGCAACAAATTGCCACAAATAACTTGAAAAAAATGTCACAAAATGTCCTAATTTTGTATGCAAACAAGGGCACAATACAGTTAAAATTGCTTTTTTTTCTCCAATGAAAAAAATATGCAGCCCTCCTATGATTAAACTTCTCCAAATGTGATGAAAAAATGAGTTTAATACCCGTTTTCTAGGATCTGGCATCTAACATAAACGGCGCTTCTCATTTCTGCCGTCTCCACTTCCTGAGTGCATAAGTCTCACCTGTGCAGCCCTTTTAATAGCACAAAGTGCTGGAAATAATGATTTGAAAGCATATTAAAAACAAAAAAAAACTTTAGTCACAATGTAAACACAACAGCGTTGGTAACAGTGACCTTTTACCGACTCAATCTTGCACACGCGTTGTTGAAATATCAGAAAAATTAATAATCAGAACTTCTTGCAAATCCATATTTTTAACAATATTATTACATTTGCATTTAACTTATATTTTACTGTATTATATCTGATGAAAAAGCTGATTTTTTAAAATGCAAGCCTTGATAAAGTTCATTATTTTTTTTTTTATTCTCAGTGTAAAAAAGATGTTAGGACCATAATAGGTAAAGTTCTCTCTGAATATTTGAAAATAATCACAAAATTACAAAAGCAATAATATAAATTTAATAAAATATCACAGTAATATATATTTATGTTGCAGTCATACATTGAAGTCACATTAATATTTGGCATTATTTATAATAATGAAGTATTTCATGGTGAGCAGTCAGAGTTCTCTCTCCTGTGAAAACACACAAACATAAAATCAACAGTTAGATAAGATGGAAATGATTTGTTTACAGTAGCTTTAGTGTAGGTTAAAAAAAAAAAAACACATTTTTTTAGGCTGGTCCCTTTTACGTTTATTTTTGAAGTGGATGAAGTGACACACTAGTGTTTTATTCCCTTTGTCCTCACCTGTGTCCTGTGGCAGGAACATGGAAACAGGTCATCAGTTGGCTGCTCTACCAGCTCCATACCTTCTCTAACCTTTGGTTCTGAGTTCTGGAGTCCAGCGTACTCCTACCAGAACAAACACACTGTAATATACTGTAGCTACCATCATATTTACTATGATTGACTCAGATATACTACCTTCAACAGTTTGTAGTAATAACAGAATATCTTGTCTCCCATTAGATGATTGCGTGCAAACTGCTGACCTGCAAGTGCGATCTTCTTCACCTAAACCACACCACATTATTAGAATTAATAAGATCACATGATCAAAAACCACACTGTTGTCTTCATCACCTCCTCATCGTGGTCTCGAGCCCACTGGATCTTCTCCAGCAGGTCTTTAAGGTCCGTCCTGAGGGGAATGTAGTGCTCCCAGGGTCTGAGCTGGTTGTAGAAGTGTTCGTAGTAGGTGGAGTCCTGCTTTAGGACCACACTGTCTCCAGCCAACAGGTACGGCAGGCGATAGGCTGCTACAGTCCCATCCACGTTTATCTGGTATTTGTACTGGAGAAAAAAAAACACACATCAGGCAAAGTTGATCAAATCAATAGAGCGTAGTTCACGTCTCACCTTAAAGAAGTCAAAGAAGGACACGTGTTTGACCAGAGGCCCGTAGAGGCTTTCCTCGTGTTTGAAGAAGAAGAAGTTGGTGAAAGCAGCGTCTACGGTCTCTGGGTGAGCTCTGGACAGTTTGACCAGCTCCAGACGCTCCTGACAGCTGTCACGCCCCCTCCAGAACGCTGTGGAGTTCTTTTCTGACCACGGTGGTCCCGTGTTGGCCTGGACAGACATCATGTCCAGGCTCACCCTGTTTGTAAAAGGAGAGAAGACTTTTGTTTAGAAAGATTATCATTGTTAGGGTTTCATTTATTCAGATGACTTTTTTCAGAAAATTTACTTTAATCTCTTGACATGTTTCAACTGCCAACTGTCAGTCTTCCTCAGAGGCATCTACTGATTGCTTTCAGTAGATGGGTTGAAAATGATAAAAAAGGTGGTGGAATAGGATTTTAAGAACCACAGAAATTGATTAAATGTTGCAAATTAGAGTGGCCAAAAACAGACAGAAAAAGTGATAAAAATGGTTCAAAGTGTCAATATTGGCTTAAAAGTAGGAGCAATTAGTTTGAACTGGCAAATAATGGGCATGACAAATCATCAATGTGGTTAAACTGGCAAAACTAAGCATGAAATATGGTGAAAAGAGGTTAAAAGTGACAATAATCGGTCAACATGTGCTACATTAGGTAAAAAAAGTGGTGGAAAGGGTTTAAAAGTGCTGAAAATCTCTTCAAAATGGAAAAAAAATGTGCAGGAAAGGCTTTGAAATTTGACTAAAAAGTGGCAGAAATTTAGCAAAAATGCATTAAAAGGAGCAAAAATATGGCGCTAAAAGAAGTGATGAGTTGCATCTGGCGACCCGTTCCCAGTGTCTCGTGACCCTAAGTTTCATACAGATTTTTCTGAACATGTGAGGATGTATTGAGCCATTACCGGCCCATTGTCTCCAGCACAGACTCAGTCAGGTCGTAGGTGGGCATGACAATGTCTCTGGTGTTGTTGGAACCACACCAGGAGAATATCGGGTGGATCTTCTCCCCAGGTTTTTTCTTCTCCAGCGGCCAGTCGCCCAGATTAACAAAGAACTCCACATCTGGGAGCCGAACCTGGATAAAAATCATATTATATAACTCATATTGCTAAATTAATTGATTATTTGTGCAATAATCAAATAACATGAAACAGGTGATGAAGAAGTGAGACATAAACAATACTTTGTGTCATTTGAAGATACCTTTTAAAGCTTACCTTCCTGGTGAGAGACAGCAGAATGGCGTCCATGAAGATCCTAAAACCAACATGTTCCCCAAAGGTTTGAATGTAGACCTTCAAATACCAGACGCAGGGAAAAAAAAACCACATTTGGTTTTCCATCATTTCAAAAAGGAAAATGATAATAATTTTGAAGCTAACAAGTTAAACAAGATTTTTTTTAAGCAATTCTTACTGAAAGAAAATATCAACACACATTAGGTTTTCATTTAATACAGTTCAAACAGTTTGTAAGAAAGTTATAAGAAGAAAATACATTAGTTTTAACAATTTGTGACAAGTTCAATAAAAGAATAATAAACTTTTTGGACTCATTTGTTTTTGTATGTATTGAAATTGAAATGTGCATCATTACGTCCTAATGTTTGATTTGAATTTGTTTTTTTTGGTTTAGTTTTTTAACATTGGGATTGAAATGGAATCGTTGGTTGAGTGTTTCCTTACACCCCTACCTTATTGTCTTTGATGGTGTAGTGGCAGAGGCTTTGTCGCTGTCCAAACCTCTGTGGTATTTCTTGTGCGTTCTGGTCCAGGTGGATACTGGGGTAGAGGGACAGGTCTCTGTCTATCTGAGGGAAGGACTGAGGACAGTGCATGTCAGCCTCCCATAATAAACCACTGGGCTGGGGACACTGGCAGCCCTCGTGATACACTGACCCTGTGGAGGAGAAGTGTTGGTTAATAAAAGAAAGTCTGTCATAAACAGGGTGGGAAGACTGTAGGGCTGGGCGATATCGACCATAATTCAGATTTCAATATTTTTTCCTCAAAATGGTGAAATACACTGTATGATGTAAATCTTGATCATTTTATTTCAAATAAAGTCTCAGTTGAAAGACTATTCTGGGGTAAATTTGTTGACGCAAAATGCCACACAGGGTACACTAGTGGCCCCAAAAGTAAATGCACAAAATGAGAAGCCAAAAATACACAAATTAACAGAGAAAAACACAAAAGAATAACACCAATACTTAATAGGACAAAACACACAAAATGAGAAAAAAAAATGCACAATGGGACAACAAAAAAAACATGAAAGAACAACAAAACACAAAAAAAAACTTACAAAAATGTACAAACAAATAGGGAAATACACAAAAAAACAACAAAAATACACAAAAGGACACACACAAAGAGAAAAAATGCACAATCGGACAACAGAAATACACAAAAGAACAAAGAACTAAGAACAACACACATACCAAAAAATACACAAAACGAGTCAGAAACACACCAAAAATTAACCCCCAAAATATTAAAAAAATACATACGACAACAAAATACACAAAAGGAAGAAAAAAATACACAAAAGGACATTTATTAATGAACAGCTGCATAATATGTGTCACTTTTGGCTTTTTCTGTAGTGTGGCTTGTAAATGGGAAGGTCTCAGATATCCATCTTAATGTGCTTTTCATGTTGTTGACTCCTGAAGCAAGTATATACTCAATACTCAATACATCTTGAATCTTGATATATTGCCCAGCCCTAGATGATTGTGCTGGTTTGTGCTCAAACCTTCCAGAATAAACGGCGACTTTGCAACGTGGGAATTCTTGAGCAGAACGTGGATGTGGAGGTCACGGTAGGTGGCGTACATTCTGTAGCGGACCAGGAATGAACCATCTTGGCGATCCAGGACTTGGATCCAAATCCTGGTGAAAGGCTCGACGGGGGACGTGATCTTCACTTCAAAGGTCTTCTCACCAGGTGATGAGGTGAAACTGGGACAGGAAAACTGTTGTGTTTCATTTTCATTTTCAACACTTGAATAAGAACCAGTGTCTCCTTTTGCTTCCAGGCCTTCCAAGACAACAACAACAGCGTCATTTTCCCATCGTAAACATAAAGGAAACAGAGACGCGTGAGTGGAAATGATACCTGTAGACACTCTGAATGGGTCTTTGTAGCTACTTCCTGAATGAGCTCTCACATATTTGTGCCCGAGGCGCACACTTTTATGCCTGGATTCTTCTCCATTGATACCATAGGTGTCAAAGCTGAGCCTTCAGACAATGACACCACCACCTGTCTGATGATTCTTTTACCTTCTACCCTGTAAATTAATGTTGCCGTGCTTGTTTGGTACAAACCATGATTGTGAAAATATAGCAAAAAATCAGGAAGAGGAAAAGAAATGAATCAGTGAGGTGTTGAGGGGAATGAGCTTTTGTTACAGCCAGACAGTTTTTTGTTTTGTTTTGTTTTTGTCATCAAAAACTATTACATTAAATACACTAAGTAAGTTAACAGTGTATAGGTAATACACTATAACTATTAGGGGTGTGTATTGCCTCGCATCTGGCAATACAATTCATATCCCGATACAATACAATATATCCCGATATTAAAGTATGAGCCAATTTTTTTTTTTTTTTTTTTTTTAATGACTTAAGAAACAACTAATCTGTAAATGTGTACACCTTCATGAGAACATAATGTATGAAATACATTTTATTGGCATATTTTACACTCAAAACATTGGCGATAACATGCCAAAATAACATACAATCTTTGACTTTAGTGCAACATGACTGAGGTATATGCCTAGAACAACAAATAAATGCAGAACGTTAGTACTTTCTTTTTAGATTTTATTGAAAAAACACAAGCTGGTCAACATGCCCAGTTTTCAGTGCTTCTTTGTGCAGCTACAATGTCTCCTGCAGTGGAAAAGACTTTCCTGGTTAAATAAAGGTAAACATTTTTTTTTAAAAAAATTGATTCAATTCGGCGATATACCGCAACGTAATATCGCGATATATTGCAGAATCGATTTTTTTCCCAACACCCCTAATAACTATTATAATTTAGTTTTATTTAACATAAATTTGTTTTTGTTAAAGAACTAGACATCATCCTATTTCCTCTCTTTCAAATATTTAATATTCATTTTTGTTTTGTGTCGCTTGCTCTGTTTTTCTCAATACTCACATTTTAGGGATTAATCAATAAATATGTTTCAAATTGTAAACCAAACCAGACGAGTCCTCTTAATTTGGATATTTTAATTACTCAATAATGACGTCAAATAATTTAGCAGGGAATATAATTAATAATCAGTAATAACCGAAAATCATTATTTGATTTTAAAAAAAAATAATTAAAGAATCGGTTTGTAATCGAATTGAGACTTCAATAATCAGAATCGAATCGGGATTTGGGATGACTATTTAGCCCTGTCGTTGATTGAATGTGATCAAAAAAAACCAACTTATCTCATAATTAAGGTAAGAACGTTTAAGAAACCCTATTGTTAATTGTTTTATTTTGTAAGCTGTTTGTTCTCCCTTAAAAATCTGAAAAATCAAACTTTAGTAACCTCTTATGTTAACTGCCTTCCCTGGGTTGTTTGTAATAACCATGTAATAAATGAAGCTAATTATAGGGGGGAAATGCATTAAACTAATGTTAGCAGTAATAGTAGAAGTACTTTAAGGCATGACATAAAGTTACTTACTTTTTCCCTGAGCTGTCCACAGTCTGGATGTAAGAACCGAGCAGGGAGGACAATATTAGGCTCCAGACCGGGTCCCCACACTATGGTGTTAGCGCCACTGGGCTCCGAGCTGGTCCCGGTCCCGGTGTCCTGCAGTCCGCCCACGGACACCCAGAGCAGCAGCAGCCGGCAGAAGAAGAAGCCATGTCCCGCAGACATAACGGCGACAAACACCCGGTAACGTTTCTGCTCACCGACCACACTCTCCCATAGCCGGTCAGAGGATACCAACTCTCCTAAAGTGTTCCCGGTAACGTTTTTCTGTGCATTTGCCACGTTTCATTTGGACAGAGGACAATTAGCATTAGCATTAGCATAGCAGGTCCAGCAGTGTAAGAACAGAGGGGCGGAACCCCTCTGGTGTGTCTACCATCTAGAAATCTGATTGGCTTGTGCTGACTCCTTCGCTCCCCGATTGGCTAAAATATTTTAAAACCAAAGTTTGATTGGTCAGGTACAGTTAGCGCAATAATTATGATAATATGATGATGAATATGAATAATAAAAAATATTAGAGTGATTTGGAAATATACTGTGATATTAACACACACCACACACACACACACACATATATATATATATATATATATATCTATATATATATATATATATATAATATATATATATATCTATATATATATTGTGATGCCGGTAAATCCAGCCTTAATGTTGTTCTATGTTGCCATGTCTGGGTTGCCACGTTGGATGTTTCCGTGTGTGTTTGCCGCCCTGAATTAATGACATGGAACTCATCAACTGGTCATTGAGCGCCATTGACAAAATCTTCACGACGAGGCAATTGCTACAATGCTTCATTAAAACGTTAATGAAAAGATGAAATTATGAAGAAGATGAGAATGAGAATTTGACAAGGAAAGAAACGAGGTTTGATGTAAAATTATCTTTGTTCAAATCAGGGGACGGATCTGGATAAGCATAATTTTTTCCGTCGCCCTTTCCGGCATGCAAAAGGACAAAAACAAAACAAAAAAAATAAATAAATAAATATTTATTTTTTTGCTCTGAATGTCAAAATGAATTTCTGTGATTGCAACCATGTCGGAAATGAACTGAATAAATAAAATAAATAAATGTATGTGATTGTGACGTTTCCTTTTGTTGTGTCCTCACTCTCGTGTTAGTTCGTGGTTGGCGGGAGTAGAACGAGGATTAATAAGTGTGGGCGGGAGGAAAAGGAGTGTGTTAGTTCATGTGCTGACAGTGTGGATGGTGTGTAAGAGCACTGTGTGCGATTGTCCTGCTCCCTTGTTCAGCAATAAAAGGCGAATTCTGACAAGACTTCAGTAACCCTTATTTCACGGCTCATCCACACTACTATATATATTAATAATATAGTACTATACTTATACTATACTATACATACTATACTATAATATATATATATATTCATTTATATTACTGGGTTTTTCACTTTTATTTATTTTTCTTTGTTATGTATACAAGGTTTAAACTCTATTTATTGTTTAATGGCTTAATGAGGAACTTGGGAACATTATTTGTTATGTACATATATGCACATAATGGACAATAAAACGCTTGATTCCTTGAATCATTATATATATAATGTTGATATTACTAGAGTAAATGTATTACAAAAAAGAAATTAAATGTACTATATTTACATAATGATACAATATTATCGAAATACAATAACACAATTATTATAAATTAAAGTACTCCAAAAACCTCCACATGTGATTGGCTCACATACCATGTGACTCTAAGGAACATAAGCATGTTTTAAGGATAGATAAAAGGACTGTTACTAAAACAATCCCAAAATAACTATGGTGCTATGAGAACAATAAAACCAACCTCCCAAATGTGTACATCAATCCATGTTTATTTCATTTTTGCTTTTGCATCAACATACTTTTCAGATCTTTTTGTCAAGTAATTTCTATTACACTAGGATAATATCAAGAGAAGAACGAAAAGTATAGGAATCCATTGAAATAAGACAAACTTTGCTGCCATCATTGAGAAAACCAAAGAGATTCTTCATCATACTACATTGTTGAAGAACTACAGAGTCCAAGAGATTTTCGACAGAGCCAGAATACCAGATACAGAACCAGCAGTAACAGGTACAACATATACAGAGAAAATATCCCAAGAATAGATTTTATTTATTTTTTTCACCTTTCACCCATAGTTGAACTGTACAGGTAATGTAAAACTGAAAACATACAAACCAAAAACACCCTGTCAGCAGATGTTAGATTTTTCTTTTTTCAGCATTTTTTTTTTATTTTGGTGTTATTTTTCCCTTTTTTATGTGTTTTTCTCTGCAATTGAAAAAACTGCACTGAACACAAGTTTTATCCATGGTAGAGAGATAAGAGCGAGAAATATATTCATTATATTTAACATTTTTAAGACACTCCATTGATGTAAGTTCCATGTATTAACCCTTTGATGTCTGTGGAATGGGTAAGGAATGTCCCCCTCAGCCTGACATGAATGCAGGCACTATGATTATTAGCAGTGCAGGTTTAAACGTGTGTTGGGTATATTTTTAGGCCTTGTGTGCATGTGTTGCTGTGCATATTTAGTGTGCGAGTGCGTCCACATGATCCAAGAGCAGTACTTGCAGAAAAAGGCTTTATGTGCGCAATGGATACTGTTGTTATTATTTTTTGACTGATCAGATTATCTATTTTCTTTGGAAGCGGATTAGGGCCAACTTTAATGGAGAAGGTAATTTTGGACATATCAAGAATAACTTTGAAATATGTTGAGATTAAAGTCGAAATGTTAAAATTAAAGGTAGAAAAGACGAGATTAAAGTTGAAATTTCGAAAATAAACTCAAAATACAATATTTTGATAAAAGTCGATGGCTTGGGCAAATCAAGAGTAAAGTTCAAATGTCGAGAATAAAGTTGAAATATATAGTTGAGATTAAATTTGCAAAAACAAGATTAAAGTTGAAATTTCGAGAATAAACTAAAGACATAATATCGAGATTAAAGTTGAAGGTTTGGGCAAATCCAAGATTAAAAATAAAATTTCAAAAATAAAGTTGAAATATAATACCGACCTTACAGTCAAAATTTCTAGAATAAAGTTGAAATATAATATTGTGATAAAAATCAAAGGTTTGCTAATTAAGTCCAATCTAAGTAAGGTGACTAGGGCCTTTAATCTTGACAGTTTTACTTTATTCTCGACAGTTCGACTTTAATCTCCCAATTTCGACTTTGATCTAGACATTTCGACTTTGATCTCGACCTTTTGACTTTAGATCTCGACATTTTGACTTTGATCTCAACGTTTCAACTTTGATCTTGACTTTGGGACTTTAGATCTCGACTTTGATTTCGACATTTCGACTTTGATCTCGACTTTGATCTAAACTTTACAATTTTAGATCTCAACATTTGACTTTGATCTCAATTTTTCGACTTTAAATGTTGAAATTCGACTTTAAATCTTGAAATTCAACTTTAAATCTCAACTTTTTGACTTTAATCTTGGCATTTGGACTTCAAATCTTGAAATTTGACTTTAAATCTCAACAATTCAACTTCATTCTTGACATTTCAATTTCATTCTAGATTTTACCCAAAATTATCTCCGCCATCAAAATTGGTCCTAATCCACTTCAATACTTTTCTTCTATGGAGTTCAAATAAAAAAATACAGACAAATACACAAGTATACAAATCACCCTCCTCACTTATTAACGCTGTTTGTCCGTGTCGCTACCCACTGACGTACAACACAATTACAATATGATACACAACCATCATGTATCATTAACAATTTTGCTGTTTTTTGAAATACAAGAAGCCGTCAGTTAAGAGGCCCGGAACCATCAAATATAAGACTGCGACACGAAGGATATCATAGTCATCAAGAACAATATGATTAAAAAAACCAACAATTTTTGCCTTTCCATTTGAAATTTTTCGCAAATGAATACAAATACACACAGTTTCGTCACCAATTCAATGTAAGAAATTCAAAACAATACTGTCACTTCTTTTCAACGCCCCCCGATGGAGTTTCCCCGTCAGGAAACAGGTACAATCGGTATTAGCGACACCTTTAGGTGTGAAAAAAAGCCGGTTTAAGCCTCACTGCAGAGGTGACGGTGAGTCGGGAGCGTGTCATTCATTTATGATTGCTTTGGCAGAGAGCTCGGTTCATTCCGACGCCTCTCTTCTACACACACACACACACACACACACACACACAACACACACACACACACACACACACACACACACACACACACGCACACACACACACACACACACACACACACACACACACACACACCCACACACACACACACCCACCCACCCACCCACACCCCCACACACCCACGTGGCTCAATGAACTTATAACATCAGACAAAGGCAGCTAAAGACTGATGAGAATAACAATAGTAATTAAAAAGAACACCTTCATGTGTTGTTTTTTTTGACTGATAATCCCTCACTACAACCATCTTAGTGTATTACATCTCTTTTTTCAACTTTAAAACCACATATGGTGTTAGCTCTTAGTTTGCAGCAGGTGCATGGATTCACCCATCATGGTATATACTGTATATATAATTATTATGGCACATGATCAGTTTAGTTTAGATTTATACATTGACACAAACGAACACTTTCACTTTTCCTCGCATCCTTAACGTCTGACATCGGTTTGTTAGATTTCCTTTGATGTTTTGTAGAAGAAGAAGAAGCAGCTTAAAAGTGACTCTCTGTGGTCAGTGTTCAGTTTGGTGTGTAATACCAATGATTTATATTTGCCTGTGCAGCCCAGGATTAGAAGATCAAGTGAGCATATCGTGTGTTTGTGTCAATAAAGTTACTATGTGCATTTATATTGTGTCAAGTAATATTTGCTGTGACTAGAAAAAATAAAAATAATAAAACGAAAAAAAAAGAAAAAGGGAAAGTAACACAAGATTTGGCTTAATAGCAATGCAGGTATACATTTCCCTTTTTTATATAGAGTTTTTTTGTCGATATCTCAAAAAATATAAAGTTTTTCATAGTTTCTGTCGTTGGCTTATACTTCATAAATTAAACTTTTTTTTTTTTTAATAATAATCTTTGAATCTCCTCGTAAATTAGCATGCTGCTTTGTGATATGGCAGTTGTATATTATTAATAGGTATCCATTGCTTTTTCATGCATTTCTTTATGGTTTCTTTATGTTTGAGTATCTACAGAGTAAAGATCAAGAAAACCCAACCACGTGAGCTCTCTCCATCTCTCTCTCCCCACACACAAACACACACACAAACTCACACACACACTCGTTAGATAATTCTGTTCTCTCTACAGACATCTGAATTCCTCATCACTGAACGTCTAGACAAGAAACAAGCACATTGTCCTCGACATTCAGCAATGTGACAATGCCCTTCGTGAAAGTCGCTCCAGGAGCCATAACGACAGAGTCACTCTCATTTCCCACTTTCACCAGCTTTCTTTCTCCAAGTGAAAGTCCTTATTATTTTGCAACACTCGCTCCCTGCAGTCTCAGGGTGGTCCCGGCTTTAAAACTGGTACCACTTCTTGTCCTTGCACTTTAACATCAGCTAAAAAAAGAGAGAAAATCACAAAATGTTGACAAAATAACACATTGAAGGGGTTTGTTATCAAAACCACTACCAAGGTCATTCCATGTCATTTCAACAAATGGACCACACACTTTGAACTCCAAAATTCTGACATTTTTACCACTTGTTCCATGATTACTCAATAAGCACACTGTACATTTTCAATTTGATCGGATTAATACTTTTTGAGATATGGAACAATTTAGTGAGGGTGGCATTTGTTGATTTATCATGCTCAGAGAATTGAATCTTTCGCCTGGTGATAACCACACCCACTTCCTTACTTTTTGCAAAGAAAGTGGGTGTGATAATGCTGCCGTTTCTGCTCACTTCCTCGGTTTGAAAGAAACCAGCCAATCAGAGCCGTACAGAAAGAATGTCATATCTCCTACGCTAAGCAGTGTCAAAACAAGCATGGCTCCCACCATGGAGAAGACGTGGGTGCTGCTATTCTGCTCTGTTTTAAAAGACTTGGATGCTTCGTTAATCACAACAAGAAGAGGCTTTAAAACAGTAACTCTGTACCATATTACAAGCCATTTTCCTCTGCCGGCTCCGTTTATGAAAAACGATTTACACTTGTCGCACTATTGTCGTCACGTGCACTCTTTGTTTGATTGGTTACTCCGCGCGTGTTTGTCCTGCCCCGCTCAGCCCCCAGAACTCAACACCTTGTGAGCGCTTCCAAACTAAACCGCCTTTATTAAACATTGAATAATACAACGAGATTAGGAATCAATCCCAGGTTATCAAATCTTTGCACAGAACACACAAATGCCTTGTTTGCAGTAGTTCAAACGTTAACGTGCCCTTAACTCGCATACTCGTGTTGCAAAAATGGCAAAAGTCCACAGCATTACTATCCCAAAAGTTGTAGGAGCGTCTCTGCGACGCATGCCGATGACGACATCATCATTTGTTACCGTGTGATCGGCTAAAACAAATCATGGTGGACAGGCGCTTCGCCCAATCAGCTTCAATCATTCTGTTCATGTCCCTCCTTGATTCCGAGAGGATTCGTCAGACACAGACCCAGATCGATGTGGAGAACTCGAGTTAGAGGGAGGGGCTACACAAACTGCTAATCTGGCTCTTGCCAGGTTAGCAGTTCATACGACGGAGAAGTAAAATCAGGTAAACTCACCGAAGCCGAATTAAACAAAGGAAAACACAGGAATCAAACAATCCACTATGGAGGAAATGGAGGAATTCACAGACCCATGATGGTAACGGACTACATGGCTTATAAGACTTTTCACACTCGTTTGTCCCATCAATGAGAGGAGGATTGTGGAAGCAAGGGAGACCTCTTGTTTTGGTACTGCTTTACCATTGGTTTCCAAAAGTGCTTGGATGTGTGCGTCATTCCTGATTAGAGTTTAAATTGCGCCCACTGGAAGCCCAGGAAGCTGGTGTTTTCATCTCCCAGGGCTAACCTCAGACAATGGGGGAAGGATTGTGGAAGCAAGGAGACTGTCCTTGCTTGGATACTCCTGCTCCCATCAGTTTTTAAAAGTGCTCGGATCGGGCCAAAAGAGGTATCAGCAGAAAGCCCTGGTCCCCCCGAGTCCGCATAAGTGTAATATGAGTAATATAAACACTATTAAAACACTAAAGATCTCTGGGCTAAAATGTCAAATGCTGTTAAGTTGGCAATGTCAACAGACTGACCGAGCTTGTTGACGTTTTTACCCCTCTTGACCTATGACCCCGCAGGTCACGCATGTGCAGTTCCCCCGCAGTGTGAAAAAGATTATACTTCTGCACTCTTGACATATTTGATCTGTTGTGGTTTCTTCACTGACCTCATGAGCGTGTTTGGAGAAGGTTTCTGCACTAGTCATCATCAGGGCGGTGCGGTCCTCCAGCTCCCCGAGCCGCTGGCCTCGCTCATCCAGGGCGATGCGGGCCCGTGCCAGATCTCCCACCACCCCAGTGGCTGCCACCTTCATGCCCTCCACTCCACCCTGACCCGGAATGTGCTGCGCCAGACTCCGAGAAGCTTTCCCTGCCGACGCCTCACCGACTGTCAACCAACCAAAAGATGAGATCTTTCTATTAGTTAGTTGTCAGAGGAGAAGCCATGAAATCAGGTCATTCCATGTTATTTTAACAATTTTTCGGGACATCCCACATACTTCAGTCTCTGAAATTTTTACCAATTGTTTTTTAATATTTCAATTGGCACACTGTACATTTTTAGTTTAATTAAATTAAGTGTGCGGGCCATTAGTTGAAATTACATGGAATGACCCAATCACATTATTGAAAAAAATCATTTAGATTTAAGAAAAAAAAACACGCACACAGCTCTTCTCTATCAAAGGTTTGAGCATTTCCTCCAAAGAAGCCTTTGAGAAATCCTCTGTTCTGAGCTTCTGGTGTTTCTATTGGTGTAAACAGCTCTCCCAGCATCTCCTGCAATCAACACAAAGGAAGAAAACAGGAAGTGATCCATATATTCATCCATTTAGTTTTCATTCTGAAAAGAGAATTCCTCTTTTTGTTTTCTACAGTTCCCACTGCTGCCTATAGATGGCACTATGGCTCTGTGCTCCATTATTAAAGATTGTGTGAGTGCAGAAATGACTTTAATTAGAGTGTATTAATCACTGTTTATAAATTCTACGTGAATCCAATGTTTAATGTCCAAGGCTGGGCTCATAACACACATATAACAATAATGGATGTCTCACTTTAGGATGAAGATAATGGAACAATGTCTGTCATTTAATGATAGGTACATGCATACATGGATTTATTCTGAAAAAGCAGCCCTTGTTGGATGGATGTTGTGTTTTACAGTTGGATAAATGGTGTTCTCACACACACTGCATGCAGTGCTAACCTGCAGGTTGTCACACATCTCCTGGCTGTAAGTAATTCTCTGGATCTCAGTGGGGGAGCTGAGATACAGGGCCTGCCCCCCATTGGTGAAGCAAAATGTTCTTGCAATGCGCATGTCTGTCAGAGGCAGGTAATTGACATCCATCAGTGGTCTTAAACTTGGCAAACTGTGGGTGGAAGAAGTGAGAGAAGAGTTAGCGAACAGCATGACGAGAGGACATTAGAACCTGGAATATGTTTCTTTTTTTTGACTTATTATCCGAGATAACTAATGCAGAAATATCGAGGATCAATAATATAAATCACTGTGTGCTAAAGAAGAAATTCACGCTTATGCCACTGCAGGACTGCTGGAGGTCTCTGCTCCAAAACAGTCCCGCTCTTTACATTTAGCTGTGGTGGCTAGGGGGCCACATGCGGCCCTCACTCTCATTTTGTGAATCCCTCAAATGAAACACACAAAATTATATGAAAACAAATAAAACGAAAAAGACACAAAATGAGAAAAAAATATGCAGAAGGGCAAAATTACACAACAGCAAAAACACACAAAATAACAAATACACACAAAAATGACAACCAAAATATACAAAAAAACAGGACAATAAATGAAATTATGTCAAAAACGTCAAAATACATGATAGAACAACAACAATGCACACATTAGAGATAAAAATACACAAAAATAACGCCAAAAAACTCATAACACAAAACACAAACAAACATTACATTAAATTATTTTAAAAAGACACACAAAAGTAAAAATACACAAGGGAGTAGGCTGGGCGATATATCGAATATACTCGATATATCGCAGCTTGTAGTCTGTGCGGTGTTGAAAATGACCATACCGTTAAACTCGCGGACTTTTTTTTTTTTTTTTTTTGAAATGTCATCTTAATGACAACATGCACAAAAGGGCACTATTTGTTTTAAAATATTGTAGTGGCATTATGTACAAAAAGTGCACTTTAATTTTGTGTTTTGAAATGCCATGTGAGTTGCATCCTGCACTAATGTCTTGTTTTGAAATGTCTCTGTGACAATTTTGCACAGAACGTGCACTTTCTGTTGACAATTTTATGTTTGAGCCACTCACTGTTTCATAAATACAGTTATGTCAACTTTGACTTAGTTGTGATATCCCCTTTTTTGCATGAAAGTTTAAAATTGGCATATATTAATGCAGTATGATCAAGAATGTTTTAATGTAGACATATAGAATCATCATACTGGTGTGATTTTGTGCATCAAAGTGTTAATTCAAGGGTAATGCAAAATATCGAGATATATATCGTGTATCGTGACATGGCCTAAAAATATCGCGGTATTTATAAAAGGCCATATCGCCCAGCCCTACAAGGGAGCAACAAAAATGTGCAAATTACAGAAAATTACACAAAAATGACAACAAAAACATACAAAATGACTCAAAATAAACAAAATAACAACAAACAAACTAAATGACAGAAAAATACACAAAGTGAATGCAAAAAACAATAAAAAAATATGCAAAATGAGAGACAAATAACCAAAACAACACAAAAAATAATGCAGAAAACACGAAATGACAACAATAACAAAAAAGACAAAAACCTTTGTTCTTTCCTGTATTATAAATGACGCAGAAAATTATTCTGTCGAACAAACAAACACTGTCATATGAAAACAAAAAAATGCAATTATCAAAAAAGCTATGATGCTTGATGATCTTCAACAATCTCTTGTTTTGACCTTTGACCAGTCTTTACAGGTGCTGAATTGGTGCAGAACCAGACCCTACCTGAGCGTCATCACGTGACCATTAGCGCAGAAGCAGGCCAGGCACGCGCTGTTATACACAGAGACGATGTCGGCTCTCAGCACGAACGACGACTCAGTGATGTTGTGGACGAAGAGGCAGGACTGGGAAGGCATGAGGAAGACCTTGGCCTGCCTCTCAGAGCACACCACGGCCAGGTGTCCGTCTCCACAGGCGTCCTGGGACGAGGACGGGGAAAAGTGGACCAGCTTGCGTCTCCGTGGTCTGTCTGGGTCCTCGGCCGCGTTCAGGTCTCTCCACACTTCGTAAGGGCTTTGGATCAGAGCTCCCATACAGTCCAGGAACCCGAAACGCAACACAGAACCCTTCAGCATCAGAACACCTCCTGGAACGGTTCAGGTGGTAGAAACAGAAAAAAGTGAGATAGAGTGTGTATGGCTGTCAACATTAACCCTCCTAATATCTGATTAACACATTTTACTCTTGAGGTCAATCTGACCCCAGGGATATTTGACTCTAGAAAATGATTTTCAGAAAATAGTTGACCAAGTTTTTGTGTCAGACACTTTGTTTATTTGTTTAATTCATAAATAACCCCTTGATAATCAAACCATGACCTATTCTCTAGCGCCACCATCAGGACAAACTTTTAAATGAGAATGAATTTGAATAGTTTCCATCTAAATCTTTTCAAATTTACCAACAACATTAATGACCATAAGAGTATGAACCCTATTGGTTGTAGTGATTATATGACCTGTCTTGCAGCGCCACTATTAGTCCAAACTTTAAGTTTTAGAGTTAGAATATGTGTTGAAAATCTATCATCCAAATATTTTCTAATGTGTGGTTCACATTCATGATTCTCACAGAATGATCCATATTGATTAAAGTTGGGAACCCCGCTTTCCTTTCATAAACATATTACTTATTTTTATGTCCCTTTTGGTAACATATTCAGGGTTTATTCACTTTAAAGTATTTTGTCTCAAACACATCCTCCTCTGCATCATTTTCACTGTGAAAGAGCTGTTCCAAAATGAGGATATTGTCTCTCCCCCCCCCCCCCCCCCCCCCCCATATTTCATGTATCAACTCAAAGTTATCAACTCTGCACCTGCAGGTGTGGGGATGTAAGGTCACGCATGGGCCACACACAGACAGGCAAGTTTTACACAGCTAAAACAGCTTGGGGTCAAATTGACCCCAGAGTAACACAAATGTGTGCTATATGTGTTCAGGGCATTGAAAAAATATTATCATGATAATATTATGCTTAATCAATTGTACCCATCAAATAAGGAAAAGTCATGAAAAATGAAGCAAAAAAAGGTCAACTATTATTTTTTGAATTATGAACATTGAATGGGGTCAAATTGACTCCAAGGATAATAGGAGGGTTAAGGGTAACCATCACCACCATCAACATAGTGCTGGAAATGTGTTTGCACTGGTGTACATGATAAACACAGAGGAGGTGTTTCTAATAATGGTATAGCTTTAGTTATTCATATTAAAGAGTCACTCGGGATCTAAAGCTGACTTAATTAACACATTAAAACAGTTGAACTACCATTGTCACAAACAGTCAGACACAGACTTTTACAACACTTTGTTCTTCTGTCTTTTAAAGTCCTGGAAGAGGTATAATCTGGACTTTTTCATGCTGTAATTCAAAGTCATTTTTTTTCAGTTCAGTTCAAAGAACCTGCTTCTAAAGTCTCCTGGTGTTTAATGTTTCAGTCATACTGCGAGTTCTTATTGTGTAGTGTCTGGTGTAGGGTTTTTAAAGTGAATCATCAGGACTATCCTGGTGCGTGACCGTCTTTCTGTGATGGATTGAGCTGCTTTCTCCTCCTCTCAGTAATCGCTCCAATAGACTCTTCAAAAATGCAAAAGTAGTGGTTGCATCGCTGTGTTATCATTGGAATTGATCATGGTTGTTGACAGCATTGGGCTCAATTACATTTTTTAAAATTACAATTATGTCTTGTTCAAATCCATGTTCAAGTACAACGCTGTGACAATTGCATTGACCAGCATTTTTTCCAAATACAATTATTATTTTCCCCTTGAACTCAATTACAATTGAATTCTCTGTTACGAAAGTTCAATTACAATTAATCGCAACTACTGAGCCTTTAATAAATAAGCCCATCAAACATAACCTTCCCTTATTTAGATTGTTTCAGAATCTTCTGCAGTTTTTCTCAGAGGGTTAATTGGCTAGGCTAATACTAGCCTAGTGTTAATGATGGGTAAATACTAAGCTAATACTAGGATGTTAATGCTAATGCTAAAATAATGCTATTGATAGGCGAATGTTCATGCTAGGTTAGTGCTAATGCAAGAGTAATGCTAATGCTAGAGTAATGTTAATGCTAGGCTAATGCTATGTTAATGCTGGGGTAGGCTAATGCTAATGCTAGGCTAATGTTACGTTAATGTTAGGGTGGACTAATGCTAATGATAGTTTAATGCTAATGATAGGTTATTACTAATGCTAGGTTAGTGTTAATGTTAGGCTAATGCTAACGCAAAACTAATGCTAAGGCTAGGTTTATGCTAATGCTGTGTTAAGCTAATGATAATGCTAGCTAATGCTATGCTAATGCTTGCTAATGTTAATCCATATTCTGGCTAATGCTAGCTAATGTTAATGCTAATTCTGGCTAATGCTAAGTTATGCTAATTTTAGCTTTTTTATTGCCAATGCTAGCTAATGCTAACTTATGGTAATGCTAGTTAATGCTAATGCAGTGCGACGCGGGCCAGCACCTGCATCCACTTGCATTTTCTTCAAGAAATGCTAATATTCTAGTCGAATTTGTTTTTCATCTCTTGATTACCTTGTTGTGCTTCGTTATTCATGAACATATTTGTAGTAATGTTTTTGATGTGAGCGTTTGAACCTTTTTTGTATCAGAAAACACCTTTATTTATTTATTTATTTATTTATTTATTAAATGGTAAAATGATCCTCAAGAGAACCAACAGGTAAACTTGATATGAAACATATTTTAATAATTGTTAACTACGTATGTGCATGCCATAGTACTAGAACATGGTAATTGACAGTTTTTAATTAAATGTTTATGCCAATGGGAATTAAAAAGTCAATTATCTGAACTCAATTACAATTACAAAAGCAACATATTTTTTCATTTGCAATTAATTACCAATTGTGCGATTACAATTATAATTTACCCCAACCCTGGTTGTTGACATTAGCAACAAAACTGAAATGGTTCAGCATTTGTCCAACTCACCACTGGGGCCAATGGCGACCGGTTCGTCCATCCGTTCCTCTTGGTCAGTAGGAATAGACATTGGAATGAGCAGGGCCACACCTAAGCTAGTGCCCACCCACAGACACGGGGTGGGCAATGCGTCAGTCTTGCGTCCAAAGGACTCTCCGAACTGCAGTGTGGTGATGGCCTCTTTGGTCTCGCGGTCAATGCTGGAGACGCTTGAGCTACGCGAGTGACTGAAGGAGTTCTCACGACTCTCTAAAAGTCAACAACCACAGAGTCAGGCAGTAGTGATGCAAAAAATAGAGATAAGATACAATGAGACAAATATTCTTTTAGGTTATTGAACTTAAAGGGATCCTCCACTGTTTTTACAAGTTTGGTCTAAAATCTTTAAAATGTACGTATGCCTAACAAAACGCATTATTATGCACTAACGTGGTAAGAAAAAATCGATTTGGCAATATATTACAATATTTCACGCCACAATTATCGTATCGATCCAACAAATGGCCAAAATTTAATTGCGCTAACATACATAATTGTATTTTGTACTTGTAGAGGTGAAATTTGTACTTATGATTTGATATTGCGATATATATTGTATTGTTTAGTATCTGGATTTATCGTATTGTGACATGCAAATTGTGAATTGCATCATATCGTCAGATTCATTTCAATGCATACCTCTATTATGCACTATAGTCATTTAATTGCCTTCTAACAATGTGACTACTAGCCTGTGTTCCACCATCTTGAAATCACGTGATTGATGATGTCACACGGCTCCCCTGCCTGTAAACCCATGTAATCCCATTGTTTTCTATTGAAGTGAAGCATTCAGCCTGATTTTTAGATAATTTAGCAACTTTTTCGGTCAAAATGACAACTTGTGCTGCTTTTGGTTGCTCTAAAAAAAAAAAAAAACCCTGCGACTGCAGGGGCGACAGTTCCAATTCTGTAATTTGGTAGTAGACAATGAAGCAGAGAAGAAGAGCTCTCCTAAGGGACCGTTATTCTCCCTTAAACTGTTTTTTTTAGAGCAACCAAAGCATCTTAAGTTGTCATTTTGACTTGCTAAATGATTTAAAAAGCAGGCTGAATGTTTCACTTCAATAGAAAATAATCATCAATCATGTGATTTCAAGGTGGCGGAACACAGGCTCTAAAACTGTAAAATAGTCCCATTTTTAAAAGGTAATGAAACTAATACGGTGAATAATAATGCATTTTGTTAGGCATAGATCTTCTGATAAGTACATTTCAAAGATTTTAGGCCAAACTTGAGAAAACAGTGGAGATTTCCTTTAAAGCAGCAGTAAAAGGGTCGGTGAGAACATGTAATGTAAAGGGAAAAGAACAGATAAGACAGCTGGGAGTTTAAACACAAATTTCACATTTAAACACAGTTTGTCAATTGCACAACAGTGAAACAGTGATATTAAAAAAATCCTTCAGCAAAAGGTGCATTACAGTGACATTTTAGCTCCACACACACACAAATATACACACACGTGCATACAAATATTGAGTTTAAACACTGAGAAGATTGAAGTCAGTGACCTGACATGAGACAATCACGAGGACGCGCCCACACGCACATGGAAGACCCTCCTTTAAGTGCTCCACATGCAGGCCCCTGCGCTGTGTACATAGAACCGCCATCATACAAACTATTTCTGTATTGCTGCCTATCTGAATTATTCAGAGGAAGAAAACATGCAGTGCTGTAGCCCACAAAGTGGAGACTTCATGCAGCATCTGCTGCTGGCACCTAACCAACCATGTGTGCACGTATATTAGTTGTGACAGATACTGATGGATGCATTCTGGACAACTTTTTTTTTACATGAGGATAATAGCTCTTCATTTTATTCATTAGTTTGATTGTTTGAGAGGAGCATTCAAAACATAAGATAATAAGATAAAATAACAAAAATAAATTCCATATATTCATATTTTTAATATCTGCTGGTTATGCATGCTTGAATCTCTAAAGGTGTGACACCTTCCTGTATTCTAAGAAAACATTGCACTAGTGGTTCTCAACCTTTTCAGACCGCAACCTCTAAAACAAAGGTGCCAGAACAGTCATGTGGAGACAGGGTCACCTATAAGGGGGAATAAAGGGGAGAGATTTTTGGGGTCCATCCATAAAGTCAGTAAAATGATGGTCCATTGTTCTATGAATCTGTCATAACCACATTTATTTATTTATCTGAATAATATCCACTGTTATCCAGGACATTTATTGTCATTTGTGCCATAGTATATAATCATCTTAAAGATGTAAATCATTGTTTTAATCAGAAATAAAATGGGTTAAAAGTGGCCAAAAATGGTGGAAAAGGTGGAGAAATGGGATTTTAAAAACAACAGAATTTGGCTAAAAGTTGCAAATTAGAGTGGCTAAAAACAGACAGAAAAAGTGGTAAAAAGGGTTCAAAGTGTCAATATTGGCTTAAAAGATGGCAGAAATGGGGGAGGGAGGTGTTATAGTAATGCAATTTCAAAGTAGGAACAATTAGTTTAAATTGGCAAATAATGGGCATGACAAATGGTGGATGTGGTTAAATTGGCAAAAAATAAGCATAAAGTATGGTGTGAAAAAAGGTTTAAAGTGATGGGTCAACACTTGTGAAAATAGGTAGAAAAGTTGTAAATCCTTCTTTAAATCAGAAATAAAGTGGGTTAAAAGTGATCAACAATGGTGAAAAAAGTGGTGAAATGGGATTTTAAAAACCACAGAAATGTGTTAAAAGTTGCAAATTAGTGGCCGAAAACAAACAGAAAAAGTGGTAAAAATAGTTCAAAGTGTCAATTTTGGAACGATTAGTTTAAACTGCCAAATAATGGGCATAATAAATCGTGAATGTGGTTAAATTGGAAAAAATAAGCAAGACATATGGTGAAAAGAGGTTAAAAGTGACAATAGTGGGTCATCATATGTGACATTAGGTTCAAAGGGTTTATAAGTGCTGAAAACGTCTTGAAAGTGGAAAAAATGTGCCGAAAAGGCATTGAAATTTGATAGACAAGTGGCAGAAATGGGAGTAATATAGCAAAAATGCATTAAATGGAGCAAAAAATGTGGCAAGAAAAAGTGTTGAAAATAGGTTAAATAATAGCAAGTTTGATGTAGTTGCAGAAAAATCGTAGCAATAAGCAACAATGAGCTCAAATTGTTCAGAAAATATTCCTAGTTTCTTGAAGGCATCTGGCGAACCCCTTCGAGTGTCTCACATCCCCAAGGCTGAGAACCCATGCACACTAGTGCATCAACTTCCTACAGAGTAGACATACCTTCCTAGTTTAGGACAGACAGGGGCACAGGACGGACTGACATTCCGACCCAAGACGGACAAATTAATGTGCGTGAATTAGCCTTAGAGACAGCAGTGGATGGGTTCATGGCCGAAGCCCCCTTACCTCTCTCAGACCAGCAGTAGGAGGCGGTGGTGTGGTGTTCGTCATGTGAGTACATAGTGACTCCGTGTAACTGCTGAAGCATTGCTCTCCTGGATGCATGCCCTACTTATCCCCACAACATGAACCCCCATACAACAAGTCGCCATAAGCCCCCACCCCCCACACAATAAAAACACAACACAACACAGAAACACACGGGTGTAGCCGTTTCAAGGCCATGTACGGACGGACAGATGAACATCAGTACCAGTGAACGACAGAAAAAAGAAAAAGAGAAAAGATGCAACTGAGCGTTCAAAGGTTCAAACAGTGACAAAGAAATACTGGACAACCATGATTGTAGAGGGCGTAACATTTAGCTGCATAGCATCATTTCCTCTGAGGAACTTCCTTTTTATGTAAGCTGCTCTATACTACATATACCTATATTCTATTAGCTGCATAGCATCATTTCCTCTGAGGAACTTCCTTTTTATATAAGCTGCTCTATACTCTATCTATCTATATTCTATTAGCTGCATAGCATCATTTTCTATATGGAACTTCCTTTTTATGTAAGCTGCTCTATACTATATCTATCTATATTCTATTAGCGCCATAGCATCATTTCCTCTGAGGAACTTCCTTTTTTTGTAAGCTGCTCTATACTATATATATCTATACTCTATTAGCTGCATAGCATCATTTTCTATATGGAACTTCCTTTTTATGTAAGCTGCTCTATACTATATCTATCTATATTCTATTAGCGCCATAGCATCATTTCCTCTGAGGAACTTCCTTTTTATATAAGCTGCTCTATACTCATCTATCTATATTCTATTAGCTGCATAGCATCATTTCCTCTGAGGAACTTCCTTTTTTTGTAAACTGCTCTATATTATATCTATCTATACTCTATTAGCTGCATAGCATCATTTTCTATATGGAACTTCCTTTTTATGTAAGCTGCTCTATACTATATCTATCTATCTATACTCTATTAGCTGCATAGCATCATTTCCTCTGAGGAACTTCCTTTTTATATAAGCTGCTCTATACTATATCTATCTATACTCTATTAGCTGCATGGCATCATTTTCTATATGGAACTTCCTTTTTATATAAGCTGTTTATGAGTAATTTTACTTGTACTTAAGTACATTTCAAAAGAAAATTAATTCATTGCATTTCTCCACCAAATCAATATTATTTTATTTTATTGAGCTTTTTGTACATTGTTTGTTTCTCTTGTGTTAAGTATGGATTAATAATAATCTAGGTATTTAATAGCCTTTTACATTTTAGATTACCTTTTAAAATCTGTGCAGGGGCACCAGATGAGAACTAGCTTCTTTTGGCTAAATCTGTTCATTTACAGCATGTCTGTTTATTAATGGGCATTGTCCCTTTAAACAATCAATAAATCCATATACATTCACGGGGGCGCCAGGGGGCCCCATTTTTCAAATGACTCCTCCTCCGTTAGTTCTCGTTAGGTCGAAATGCAGTTTGGTATGAATATTCTATGAATTAATAATATGAGACTCTCTGAGCCCTTTTTGTGAAACGGGGCCCGGGAGCCCACCCCCATTTTCGGTAATTTCCAAATTTATGGGAACATAGTCATGTGATATATCGTTTCAAAGGTAATTCAACGCAGATTACGATTATGCCTCGCACAATGCGATTAGGGGCCCAAGCGCCTTTTTTCTTCCATTAAAGTTGTTTTCTCATTTAATTGTGAGTCAATAATTGCGACAGTTGGTGTTACCGACTCATTGACACATACTAATATATGAATGGGGCCATTACTCCGTAATGTGCCACGGGGGCGCCAGGGGGCACCATTTTTCTCCATTAATGCTCGTTGAATCGGGCTGTAATTTGACATGAATATTCTATGAGCGAATGTCAACAGCCTCTAGGAGACCTTTTCTTTTTTACTCGGTGGAGAATTCATTTGATTGAATTCTCGGGAACGTGGTACGTGCTATTCGGCACGGAGACATTCTGCGGGCCAGGCCGTAGTTCAATCGAACTTGTGACTTGCACTTGAGTATTTTATGTATACCTTACTTGTACTTGTACTTGAGTACAATTTCAATCAAGCAACAGTACTTCTACTTGAGAAGGATATATCAGTACTCTTTACACCTCTGGTTAAAATTAGTATGTTTTTTTCCCTTTGTTTTAGCATTTTTCTGCATTTCTGTTTTTTTTTGTTGCAATTTTTTTAATATTTCAATTAAATAAACATATTCTATTGTATAATTGTGACAGTAACCAGCCCTCGGTAAGGAAGGACTTCATGAGGAGGGAGATATATAAAAAGACAGAACATTTGTTTCAACATTTTGGTATTTCCATGCTTTGGACAGCAGAGCTGTACATTTATGCAGGTGGAAATTATTCTGAAAAAAAAAGAAGCTATGAATCTGTGTAGCTTATAAAGCTAATAGGTTGGATCCATGTGTGGCTGCAGTGTGGTGGAGCCTGTGGGGGGGCTGGCTAATGGCAGTCAGGCATAATGATGCTGTGACAGGACGCAGGCACCCCGTGGAGGAGCAATACAGGGAACGAGAGTCAGGCAAGATAGTGTGTGTGCATGTGTGTGTGTGGGTGGGAGATAAAGGCAAGACATCTGAAGGGGTGGGACGGAATGAAAATGCAGGGTTTATAAGTCGTTTACATGCATGGACACATGAGCACATTTCAAGGGCAAACACCTGAAAGGCTACAAGTGACTTCAGATGCATGAAAGCCAACCACTGACCTTGAGCACAGCTTTGTATAAAGTATAGTGTATACAGTATATATTTATTCTGTAAATGTTACAAAATGTGTTTGTTTCTGAAACTTTGAAGTTTACGCTTCAAAATATAAAAAATACATAAAATATGTAAGGCATATGTAAGTGACAGATATCAGCCCCTGCAGGATTTTCTCTTTTAAATTTGATTTATTTTATGACAAATTTTTATTAATTTTGGGATATTGTGAGAAATTATTTGAGGAAAACTGAGTGCTTTGAACAATTTGAGGTTAAAAATGACTGCAGTCATGTGACAAAAGCACGGCAACAACAACTGCATTATTTGGTAATTTACATAATAATTTATGTTTTATGTCTTTTTTTTACTTTCTCGGGTGAAATTAAATATTTAGCTAATACGCAAATTCACCGGAAGTACCAAAATAAAACATTTCACACATTTACAGTATATTTAACATTTATGTTTAAATGTAATATTTAGGTTTAGCATTTAGAACATTTTTTACGTGAAAAAAAATCATAAATTTCACAAATATTGCTGTAAATCTTGTCAAAAGTAACTGCATTATTTGGTAATTTACATAATAATTTATGTTTTTATGTCTTTTTTTTACTTTCTCGAGTGAACTTAAATATTTAGCTAATACACAAATTCACCCAAAGTACCAAAATAAACATTTCACACATTTATATTTAAATGTAATTTAAGATTTAGCATTTAGATTTAGGTTCAATATTAAACATTTTGATTTAGATTTAACATTTAGATTTAACATTTTTAGGTGAAAAAAAATCACAAATTTCACAAATATTGCTGTAAATCTGGTCAAAAGTAACTGAATTATTTGGTAATTACACAATAACTCATGTTTTTTCAATCTTTTTTTACAGGCAGAATAGGATGGTTTAAATGAAGGGATTTGGCCTCCGGCCTTGAGTTTGACACGTGGTGTACGTATACAACACAAAGCTAATTTAAACATTTTTTAATCTATCAATCAATGGCTGTTTTTTCCTCAAAGGAGACTGTTTTAGGTAAATTGTTGACTGTACTATCAGTCTTTTTCCCCTGCCATTTCTCTCCTCTGTCTCCTCGCCTGGCGTGCACAGGCCTCATTAAACATCAGTCCCATCTCTTGTGTTGCTTGTTGACCTTTAATTATTCCAGTGATCCTGCTGGCTCTTCACTGTGGTAACCCGCTGCAACTCATTACAGAACAGCAGCAAAAGGTACCGGACCGAAGGGTGCTAACTACGCTGTGAAAAAGCTACTGTTTATGCACGGTAAACACAGCCATTATTCCCCCTGCACGACTAGTTCTAAAGACTGAGAAACATTTATGACTCATGGTCAGGACCTGGAATGTCTTCTTATATCACAGAAAGTAGAATAGTCAGAATAAAAATGATAGATTTTAAAATAGCCTATGGGGCGCCAATTGAAAAGTTGTGCATGCTAAAATAAACAGTAACTTTTTACAACATCTAGCAACAAAAAAGTATTTGAATTTTTTAACATAACTTTTTACCAGATTTGTGAATTTTTTTCCTGTGTAAAAATATAATATCAAAGCTAAATCTAAATCTAATCTGAATCCAAATGTTAAATCTGAATCCAAATGTTAAATATTAATTATAAATATAATTTTTAAATATGCATTACATTTAAATATACATGTTAAATCTAAATGATAAATCTAAATCTAAATGTCATGGGTGAAACTAAATATTCAGCTAATATGCAAATTCACCGGAAGTACCAAAATAAACATTTTACATTTAGATTTAACATCTATATTTAAATGTCAAATTTACATATAACATTTACATTTAATATTTAACATTTAGATTTAACATTGACATATTTTCACGAGAAAAAAATCACAAATTTCACAAATATTGTTGCAAAATCTGGTGAAAAGAAATGTAAAACGAGTTTTGCTAAATGTTGCTGTTTATTTTAACATGCACAACTTTACCATCGGCGCCCCATATTATACAAAGACTTTTATTTTGAAAAGGCAGGATCTACTTTTTTTTTTTTTTTTTTGTATAACAGTTTTTCAAAAAACATTTGCTAAGGTTGTAAATAATGTATTTTTTAGAATCCACCTGCAGCCAAGAGGAATCTGCAAGAAAATATCTATTTTTCACTATATAAATGACATTCCTTTCTTGGTTTTAGCCGATAACTAACAAGTGACGCACGCATCAGGCTCTTTCGATCCTCACAATCTTCCCCTAATATCTAAGTGTGTTTACCCAAAGTCAACACATGAAGCTTTGACAGCTGTTTGGATGTGACAGAATAAGTGCTCGTATTTATTGTGAGTCAGGCTATTTTCACGTCATGTTTGGGGTCATTATTCCACTTTGTGTGGAGACTTTTATCTGACTTCCAATTATTTGCGTTTTTCTCATTTTCTCCAACTACATGTACAAGAACTTGATCCCTAACCTCACCCATAGAAAGTACTCTGAAAGTGTTGATAATACTAAATGGCTTCATAGAACACAGAGAGGCAACACACAAATATCACTGCCTTATCTCAAACCAGGGTAGGGATCAATTACATTTTTCAATTACAATTACACCTTTAATTAGCCACGTTCAATTACAACTCAATTACGATTACGGGGACAGGCATTTTTTTCCAATTACAATTCAAATTAGAATTACTATTTTTCCCTGAACATTTTCCCCTTAATTACACTTACTTTCTCAATTACTAAAGTTAAATTACAATGAATCATAATTACTGAGTCATTAATAAACAAGCACATAACACGCAACCTTCCTCTTGTGTTAGCTTTCTGTTAGCATTGCTTATGATAATGGGTGGATTTAGACCCATGTCTTAAATCAGCTGTAAAATACACTAAAAACAATAATCTATAATCCATTTTTTTTTTTTTTCATCTCTTGGTTACGTTATTAGGCTTCCTTTAACATTAAAATATTGTCTTTAATATTTTTGTGGAGGTTGTCTGAGTATTTTTTTCTGTCAGTACACCACTCTATATATCATTTATTTTAAAATATGGTAAAATTATCCTCAAGAGAACAGACAACTAGTAAAAAAAACTTAATAATAATGTATTACGTAACTATGTATTTGTAAACCACGGGTTAGCATTTAATACAACTGTAATTTAAATATTTAGAATTTTCTTGCCAATTACAATTACAAAGTCAATTATCTGAAATTAACTACAAATGAACTACAACAAAAACTGATTATTTAAATTAGAATGACGTTATATTTGTAATTAACAAAGAATCATAATTACATACGACTCCAACCCTGTCACAAAGCGATGCATGTTCATTCACACAGACATACATTGTAGCACTTGTGATGATTAAAGGGACGTGAAGCCGTTGTCAAGTCAATTCATTTTTAACGAGTGTGAGTCAGTGTTTGCATAGAAGGTTCAAACTTGTGGGAGAAAATGTAAAGTACATGTCAGAATTGTCAGTGAGAACAGTGAGTCACAATCCTAGAGTGGCAACCCGTGGTGAGCTCGTGATTATGACAATTATAATTTGATTATAAGTTACATATCCACAACTAGAATGGGGAAAAACATTTTACTTCAACATATGTATATATATTTTAGATGAAAACGTTCAATGACATGAGTTAGGGGGTGTTGCCACACTACATGAGGCTAGTGTGTTTCGCGTTAACCACTTTTCAAGAGCAAAAAAAAAAAAAAAAACAAAGTCAGAAAAATGAACAGTAACTCAAATTAAACAAATAATAAAGTTAGTGAAAGCTTCACCTACAGTAACTATTAGTTAACATAACATGGTAAACCTTAGGCCTGCGACATGGCCGACACAAATATAGATAGATGGACTCAATGCAAGAGCACGTTCTTGCATTCAGAAGAAGCAGAACCTGTAGTCCATGAATTTTTAGGTGATGCTAATGCAAGCTGCAGAAATAAGAGACTAAATAGCACTATCCTTCAGTGTGAATGTGATACAGCAGCCATTTTATGCGTTACCTTTTGATTTAGGACAATAAACGTAAACGTACGATTCCCTAGTAGGTAAACGTCGCACTGAGGCTGAGTTCGAAATCGCATACTCTCGTACTACTAATGCTAAGTCTGACGTCAAAATTAGTATGTAGTGCATTCACATTAGATAGTATGGAAAGATTAAGTGCGTGAGAAATACCCAGATTTATACTATATGGGGACATTTTTTCAGTATGCACGGTGGGCACACTAGTCATACTCAACCGTCCCATGACGCATTGCAAGCGTAACGTAAAATGGTCATCCCCTTTTCAAAATAAAAGCATCTCTTCTTGTCATCCATTAGTTTAACGCTTTTGTAAATAGGGCTCTTGTTTTGAAGGTAATCAAAAGCTTTGTCAGTAGCACAATGGCGGGACTTCGAAAATCTCCAAAGTATACTTATGTGGGAATGGCCATCATACTAACCATACTTATAGTATATAGAAGACAGTATACACTCATTTTGTAGTATGTAGTACGAAGTGTGACATTTTGAACACAGCCATAGTGGTTAGTAAGCTTAGGTCATGGTTCTACATTCTATCTTCTTTTCTTAGATAGTCTCCATAACTGACATTGGCCATACTTTCCTTAACAAGAAAAGAAAATATGGAGGTAATTATGACTACAATGGAGAAACCATGGCTTGCATTTCCAAGCCAAAAAAGGAATGTGTTGTATGTGATTATTATAGTATATAAGGAAGCCTTTGGGGACTTATTTATTGTGACCGACTAACATTATGAAGTAGTCTCTTTTAAATTCATAAATAGAAATGTGAAAGCTCTTGGTGTAGACCAGAGCATTACTGGTCTATTTGATAAATTTAGTTTTTGGTTAAAATTTGAACAACTTGAAACCAAATCAAAAGCTTACGTCTAGCAGAGTTGAGGCAAATCAGAACTCATGGTTATCGTGCAGGCAGTTCCTAATCCTTAGTCTAAGGCTGGATTGAAAAATGAAACACTTCTGAAACTCTTGCTGCTGGCTGTCCAATATACAGATCACGCCCAATTTTTAGGCTGGCAACTTGCATTAGCTTGTGCTTGCCTTGTGTTAACAATGTGTCAGGCCTTAAACCACTTACCCAGGCATGAGAGGGTTGGCATGCACTTGTCATAGGCAGGGTAATGTTACTCAGGTTTAGGGATTTGGAGTTTGGGAAGACAAGCACACACCTTCAGTGTGGGACACAGGCAAAGAGATCTCCATGCAAGCAGCAGACTGGGCCTTGCGGAAGGGTGGTCGGCCGGGGCCTCTGCGGGTAAGCCGTGGCCCCTCAGGACCCATCGGAATGCGAGGCTTCCCCGCCGAGCAGGACTGGGAGGTGGGGCTAGTGCAATGTCCATTGACATGATCTGTAACAACGGCAAAGCATTAGCATCATAACTTTCATCACAGGTTTCAAACCATTGCTTCAATATTCATATCCAAAAGTCATCAAGTAATAATGAAGAACAGGGAAGGTCAAAATAAGAGAAATACCTGATGTTGAGCCATAAACACATTGGCCCTCATTTATCAACCTTGCATGAAAATGGGTGTAAATCAGCGTTTACATTTAGTCGTACGACAGGACCAACGTTTGATTTATGAAATATTTGTCTTTGTACAAATAATCCGACGGTTGAATTGTCGTCATTAACTTGTTACTCATGTTTCGGAGGCCCCAACCACTGAAATCAAACAAGAAAAGAAGCTTTTCCAAGATGAAAATGGCATCCTCACATCTGAGTTGGAGCAAAACAAAGACAGTGTGGAAGCTGGATTTAAAGGAGCCTATTTAAACGCTCTGTAGAAGAGAATCAGCTCCTGAGCAGGTGAAGTCTGCCCCCCTGTGTGCGCTGCGAGCAGTTTCACAACAGAGATCCTAGAGAGACACATGGAAATATATTGTTTATGTCGACCTCAGTTATAAACACCCTTTAGGCAATATATATCACATAAAATTAATGATCAAAACCCTTAAAAAAAGCCCTTAAAATGACTAAATGTTGTCGCTTCTGTGTTTATTATGGCTACAGTCAATTACTGATTAAATACTGCTGAATACTTTTAAAAATGTAAGGAACTATTTACATTTAAAAGCATAAACAAGGTCCTGTTTCCTCAGAGTTTACCAGCAACATTATAAGATATTCAGTGAAAGAAAAACAAAAAAGTGGTATAATCAATGTGGGCTTCTTTCAAATTAATTTTATTTTTGTTTCATTCATTTGAATAATCTGTTTTAATCTGTTCTGAATGTGCGTACACAAGGTCAGACCTGACATAACATCTGACGGTAGCATCAGAATTGATAAATACCGAAGCTTGCGTAAATATGATCGAATGCACTTCGAATGCTCAGACCTGAACGTAGGAATGGTTGATAATTGACGGCCAATGTCTTTGTTTCGGTTGTATTGCTCATTTGAGAAGCACTCATATCTCATTCATTATTACACTGTGTGACCAATGAAAATGGATATTCTTGCCATACAGGAGGAACAAGCCGATGCTTTGATCTGACTGTAAGCTTGAGGTTTCAAAGGGAAAGTGAGTGACGAAAAGGCTGGAGGTGTGGTTTAAAGTTTAGTATGTGCAAGAAGGAAAAGGAGATGCTGGGGCCAAAGGGATGGGAAGGAAAAAACGGTGAATGCAGATTCATTCAGTCACAAAGATTAAGCATAGAAACATAAGAATATTTGAAGATCAGTTAGTTTCAGAAGCTCTATGCACTGGATTGTTTTAATGAGAGACATTGGGTTTGAAAGAGAGAAAAAATGCACAAAACAATAGATGAAGATCAAAGTTTCTAGAAAATAATTAGAATGAAGAAAAGGGCTCAGTTAGCTTGTATAGGCTCTGCTGCCTGTGTCAACATGATAACACAGCGGCCCCTTCGTGACCTCATCCGCAGGCTCCATCCATTCAAAGCACTTTACTCTACAAAATGAACAGAGCATGGTAAAAAGTGTTTAAATGCTTGGAAAAATACAGAAAATAGCGGAGATGCAGATTTCTGACAGCAACGAATACAAATCTCACAGTGTTGTTGGGCCCATTATTTTACTTTATTGACATTTGTGCTCCGTGAAACCAAGGTTAGGAACATTAAAGGATGACAGGTGCATTTTTAAACTACTATTATACATAAAAAAGGTAGAGACGAGACAGTGTCATCTTCATATTGTTATATTACAGAACACTGATAGAGTATCTTTTGAAACTAAACTAATCTTCCATTCAGTTGACTGATGCCGAAAAAGATTTAATTTCAAGAGAATGATGAAATGGCTTTCGGTGCAGAATCTGATCCATACGCAGAATTACTCACCGGATTCATACCAGGATGGACCAGAGCAGAGCAGAGCAGCGTCAAACACAGTTGTGTATTTATCTACTGTTGTGTTATTTCAACTTGAATTTTGTAAAATAACCAATTTACAGCAAAATGAAATGCTTCCTGCCTCATACATAACTTTCTGTAGCCAACAAATTAACGCATTATTCTGTAACAACCAGTGGTGGCCCTAAGCAATTTGGCTCCCTAGGCAAAAATGTAGGCGCCGCCTCCCTGTGTATCATTTATTTGTTATCATTTCTTTTATTAAAAAAAACCCCCAAAAAACCGAAAAAAAAACCCAAGAACCAAATCAAAAATAGTTACCTAACAAATACATAAAATATAAAAAAACTAAAAAACAAAACAGTATTTAAATATATCAATAAAATAAAAATACAGCAGTCCAAAGAAATTGTAAAACATAAAATAAACTGTCACAAAAATAAACTATATATACAAAATTGATATAGGACACAGCACATTTTAAGACAATATAAAAACCATGTAATAATTACTTTTTTTTCTCTTCTTTTTAAATGTTATGTTTCATTTATTCAGAAAACTTTGACATGTTTCTGTTTCGAATGTCAATTGCCAGTCTTGCTTAGAGGCGTCTGCTGATCGCTTTGATGTCAGGAGATCAAAGTAAATTTCCTGAGGAACAGTTGTCTGAATGAATGAAACCTTAACATATAGTTATAAAAACCAGTGTTAAGACGCACAAAAAAAAAAAAAAAATCAGGATAATAATAATATATTATTATAATCATAATATTAAAATAAAGACCACACCCTTTTTCCCAGAGAGGAGGTACGGTCCAATCAGTGGACGGCGAGGATTATTGAGATTAATATTTCACAAGCTTTGCATTGATGTGGATCTAAATTAATGTGGCTTTGTTCTTGACAAATAGTACCAACTGCTCTTAATATAAGAATACTGTGAGATAAGATACAAGAATAATTGTTTTTCTATGTGTGGCGCCCCCTGAAGGGATGGGCTGATCAGCATTATCACACTTTTAATTTCCAATTTTTTTATTATTATTTTTCTTATTCTTCCGACCGTATTTTGACCTGCCAATACTTTGCATATTCTTGACCGCTCTACACCATTCAAAGATCAAAATGTTTTCCTGTTTAGTGACAATGATGTTATCTAACTTGTAAAATGCTAACTCTCTTACTTTTAATGTAATTTAAGGTTTTATTAAAATAAGGCTGCTTTTGCAAGCATCAGAGTGCTTGATTAGGTCTGTTAGAGTGTAACAGCTGCTGCTCATGAACTCCGAGGGAAAACTGCTGTTAAAGCTTTAATCCTGCAGCTACAACCCCAATGTGTTGTATGAAATGTTGCTATAATCTTCCTCCTTCTCAGAACTTTTAGGACCAATCCTCAAGTGGAACCTGGTTTGAATCTTGCCCTGCACAATTTCTGTAACTTTGACACAAAATAAATGTTTTGTTAAATCCTCACTGACTTAACCTAAGGCTGTTCGCTCCCTGCGAGTACTGCCTACAAATGTCTAAGCTTTTGGTAATGTGTACAAACGTGTGTTCATTGACAATAAACTCATAGAGCCAAAGGAGTTGGCAATTTGTTTTCGCATTCCCACTTGCATTGTCGTGGCAATGTAATTTTTTCATGTTTAAATTGGCATTTATTTCAGAAAAAAAATAAACTTTTATGTATTTCAATAACATATTTGACAACCAAAACAATGAAGGCGGAATACAGAAGGCAGCAGGAAGCTGTGTTGAAGAAGCAGCGTGGACGGGACATTGCAGATGTAAGCGAAGGAGAACCTGAGATTGTGAAGTGATTGCAGCAGTTAGAGAGCGTGTGCAGGGGTAAAGGGAACCCTTGAAATCTGATGCGTGGATGAATCCGTTGAAATGAAGAAAAGACTTTGGGACGAGAGGAATGATCCAGCTACAGTGAGTGAAAGAGACAGCACGTGATCTGTAGCGCCTCAGAGCGAGGCTGTTAATGGAGGGAAAAGTCGTACAACCAGAGGATGGTCCGATCATGGTAAAGTGATAGAAAGCCTCAAATTTAAAAATGGACATGACGTACAAATCGCCTTGGTAAACACTTGCAAAATGTAGAGGAAACAAATTACAGAGGGTTTAAAAGAAATCAAAATACGCTCAAAGGGGGGAAAATGGACACCAGCTTTAGGGCCGACAGTCTCATGGCGCTGGTTGGACAGGAAGAGAAAATGACTCAGAAAACTGAAAGAAGGTTTGAATAAGAACCAAAAGAAACCAGAATAGAATAGATGCCTAAAGCACAAAATCAAATGACTCAAAGGAAATAAAAAAACGTCTGGCTTTCGCCTACCGTACCAAGATCAGTCTTAAGATCTGTTGGCAGACTTAACTTTCTGCCGGGTCCCTTTACTGAAACAAAAGAATAGGAAACAAAACACCAGTTAATCTTTTCAAATCATAAAGAAAGAAAATAGAAATAAAAAAAAAAAAAAAAAATCAATTTACCACAAAGTTGCAGTAGACTGTAAATGATGACAAAGTGCCAGGAGAAAATAAAAATAAAAACATGCGTTTTGGTGCACACATTTCCAAAGTCATGCTCCACCCAAAGCACCTACTGATCAGAGATTATCAGGATGGATTCAGGGGATGATCTGTTCAGTTGATTACCTCAGGGGTGTCAAACTCATTTTAGTTCAGGGGCCAAATATGAAGTAGTTTGATATTAAGTGATTCTAGGCGGGAAAACAAGCACTTTCAACATTAATATCCCCAAGTTTGTAGTTTAGACGACGTATAAGTCATACATATAGTCTGTAAGTGACAGATATCAGTCCCTGTAGGATTTTCTCGTTAAAATATCATTAATTTTGGGACCAATTTGTATCTAATTTGTGGAAATTATGTGAAATAATTACAGGAAAATTGAGTTCTTTGAACAATGTGAAAAAAGCATGGGAAAATTGTGATCTTCCAAATATTGTGGAGTTTCATTGAATTTGTACATTTAGATATCTGAGGTGATTTATCTACAACTGAATTATTTAGGCCGAATTTGATGGTCTAAAGGACTGGATTTGCAGCCCGGGTCTGAAGTTTGCCACATGTGGATTACCTGAATATTTATTCTTTAACTTTTTTTCAGGATATTTACTTTGACCTCCTGACATGTTTCGACTGTCAACTGCCAGTCTTCTTCAACGGCGTCTGCTGATTGCTTTAATGTGTCCTTGACTTCCATGTAGTAATTCTAGAAAGTTAATTTTGTCTTCTTTTTTAATAATGTTGTTTTGTAATTATGAACATATTATTCAAAAAGAAGACACAATGAACGTGCTGGAGTTACTACGTCCAAGTCAAGGACACATCAAAGCGATCAGCAGACACCTCTGAAGAAGACTGGCAGTTAAAAAATGTCAGGAGATTAAACTAAACTTCCTTTGCTGGAACTGAATATATCATAAAGCTAAGAAAAGCACAAAAAAAAAAAACCCCACAAAATAAAATAAAAACAACAACAACAACTGCGTGACACCAAAAACACATGATCAGACACAGTTTGAAACATTTTGCAAGCATTTTGCAGCAGAAGAAGAACTGCAAAGGTCATAGTTCAGGTGTTATGAGTCTGTGTCCCTCTTGAAAAGAAGACTTTAGTTTTATTTTCAGGGTCTGGGTGATGATTAACCGATTAATACAGGATGGTGCTCAACATCAGAAATCCCATGATCTTGTGAAAAGCAGATTGACCATGAATTTTTTTCCCTTTGGTCTTTTCATTGTTTCTGTGTCTTCATCAAAAGAAAATGTTCAAAGTAAAAAAAGATTAATAAGCTTTGACTACAATGGAGTGTGAGTGGTACTGATGGTGTGTGTGTGTGTGTGTGTGCGTGTCTGTATGTGTGTCTGTGTGTGTGTGTGTGTGTCTTTATGTGTGTGTGTGGTGTTTAAGTGCCGACAGCCTGATTGTGTTCACGTCCTGTAACAGTGAAAGCTCCCATGACTTCTATTTACACAGAAACAAAGAGTGGTGTTTTGTTTAGCTTAAAGATCTGATTAGCGTTAAGATGCTGTCATTAATTAAATGATCGTGACAAATTATACAGCAGTGCCGGAAAATAGGTTCAATACTTTATTTACAACATTGTATTAATGGCCACTATAAGTATGCTTCATTTGGTATTTAAAAGCAGATGACTTTCACAATGAAAATATACATTTTTGGCATACAATTCAGAGATTGGGCAATTTTTTCACAGTGGGGGACATAAAAAAGTCTAACCCAAGGGCCACATTATAAACATTCATGTCAGCATTTAGACTAATGACCAATCGGAGCATCAATACAAGAACGAACAAAGGGTTTTGTTCTTTTTTTATGTTGTTTTGTGTGTGTTTGGAGTGATATTGTGTATTTGTGTTTGTGAATAGTTGTTATACTTTAATGTTTTTTTGGAGTCAATTTGTGCATTTCTGATGTCCTTCAGTATGTTTTTCTGGTCATTTTGAATGTTTTTAAAATGTGTTTATTGTATTATTGTTGTCATTTTATCTGTTTTTGTAGTCATTTATGCATTTTTAATGTCCTTTAAGATGTTTTTGTTGTCCTTCAGTATGTTTGCTTGGTCATTGTGTATGTTTTTGCTGTCATTTGTGTATTTCTGTTGTCATTTTGTCTGCTTTTACCGTCATTTGTGTATTTTTGAATTAATTTAGTGTATTTTTGGAGTCCTTTTGTTGTTTTGTGTATTTTGGTAGACATCACTGCCCCCAGTTTGGGAACCACTGGGTCTTTTTGTGTTGCTTTAATATGTGTATTGGTCGTTTGTATGTTTTAGGATTTATTTAACATATTTTTGTTGTCATTTTGTGTATTTTTGTCATCATATTGGATGTTTTTGGATTCATTTTGTGTGCATTTGTTTTTTGGGGCCGCACAAAATTAGACCCTGGGCCACCCGTCGCCCAAGTCTGATCTAAGATAACTCCTGTCTAGGATTCAAACACAACATTATCTTATTATATTTACATGTGTAACACAAGTGCAAAATGTCAAAGTCATGTTTGCATATAAATTACAGTGTGAGTAAGTAACAGTAAAGCGTGAGCGTTGACACTCCATTTGGGGCCAACATTGCGACCAAAACACTGATAAACATACGGAGCAATACAAGCGCTGTTCCATTGACGAACATAGCCACCAGTCATGTTGAAGACACCATGCACTTAGTATGAGACGAGACAAAGATGAATGTTAGCCAAGGAAGAAAACAAGATAAGAGTGTGCGTTAGTCACACGGGAGCCATGTGTACGATAGCCTGGGAAAAAGAAGCGTTTTTTTTTTTTGCTGCTTCGTGACAAAGATGTGTGGTTCCACTGGTGATGATTAATGCCACAGAGACTACAGCTATGGGGCAGTGATGGGTCAGGAGAAGTACCCGGATGGAAATCCTCTCCTTCCCCTTCTGAAGCCCGCCAGCTTGTCAGCAATGGCCCAATGATGGCGAGCCCACATCTGACACACACGACACACATCACAAGCTCTCTCCTCCCCCCCTCTACAGCCGGGCCAGACAAAATGAATGCACTGCTTGAAAATCATCTGCACGGACCCATGGAACACACAAACATAGCAGCCACACAGTCTACTGTAACACCAGCCAGCAACATGGTGGAGTCTAGGGTCGGAACCAAATCAATAAGACATCTATCTATCTATCTATCTATCTATCTATCTATCTATCTATCTATCTATAGTATCTATTTTTCTACAACATCTATCTATCTATCTATCTATCTATCTATCTATCTATCTATCTATCTATCTATCTATCTATCTATCTATCTATAGTATCTATTTTTCTACAACATCTATCTATCTATCTATCTATCTATCTATCTATCTATCTATCTATCTATCTATCTATCTATCTATCTATAGTATCTATCTTTCTACAATATCTATCTATCTATCTATCTATCTATCTGTCTTTCTACAGTATCTATCTATCTATCTATCTATTTATCTATAGTATCTATCTATAGTATCTATGTTTCTACAATATCTATCTTTCTACAGTATCTATCTATAGTATCTATCTTTCTACAATATCTATAGTATCTATCTATATATAGTATCTATCTATAGTATCTATCTATTTCCAATATCTATCTATCTATCTATCTATCTATCTTTCTACAATATCTATCTATCTATGTATTTAACTGTAGTATCTATGTTTCTACAATATCTATCGATCCACAGTATCTATCTATCTATCTATAGTATCTATCTTTCTACAATATCTATATATAGTATCTATCTATCTATCTATCTATCTATCTATCTATCTATCTATCTATCTATCTATAGTATCTATCTTTCTACAGTATCTATTTATAGTTTCTATCAACAGTATCTATCTATCTATCTATCTATCTATCTATCTATCTATCTATCTATCTATCTATCTATCTATCTATCTATCTATCTATCTATCTATCTTTACAGTTCTACATTTAGAATGTTTGATTGTTCTTCTTAGCCTAAATATAACAACATATTCTAGAGTGGAGCTTTGTATTTTTCTGTACCCTTTAGTACATCATCATTATCATCATCATTATCTCACGCACACTTTTTCCACCATTTGCCACCAGTGTTGCTCACGGTACGAAAGCAGAGGTCAGCATGCATGTGGCCACATCCCATCAACCAGCTGTCCAAAGACTAATGACCTCGCCTAACACGTGTGTGGTGGCAGCTGTGCAAATACATATAGCAAAAAAAAACAACAACCACACAAGCAGGTGTCCATGACAAGGTCTGAGCACCCGTGATACATCCCCTCCTCTTACCATTGTCCAGTAAGTAAAAGACTGGACTGCAGTGGCTGGCTCTCAGACTGGCCACGGGCTCTGGTAGGATGCGTGAGTCATTGTGAAGGGAGGTTGGGTAATGAACTGGAACAGGAGATCCAACAGAACAGACACATTTGTTTTTTTCAGAGCAACAAGAGAAAGACAAACATGGGCGACTATGAGGACAAGGACTTTTAGCTAGGAGAACAATGGGTTAGTTAGAAAGAGGGGAAAAAATATTGTCGTCACCAAAAAATAACTCCCATCCACCATTACTACTACCACAACTGGAGTGCCATTATCGATAACGGCAACATTTTCAATAGGGACACACTTGAAAATCATGGAATTTGCAGTAACTCACCTACTGTTCCATGTTAGCTGTGCTGTATGAGCATCAGTGCTGAATTATCTCTCATTTTTGTTTAACATGGGGTTGAATGATGAAGGTATTTTCCACTCCGTTACTTTTCTCTGGTAACGGAGTGGAGTGGACAACATGAACGTTGGTCACAGCCATCACACAGTGTGGTACAACTCACTGGTTCCTGTTCTAATATCTAATGTCCTTCATTGCCAAAGATGTTTTTGGGTTTCCATGGATACAGTTGATGATAACGGAGTGGAAAGGGAAAAGAAAAGTGCTGAAAATCATCAATCAAACATGCATTACCAAAAAGAAAACTAAGCAGAACTAGAAAGCTTGCATTTTTTCTGCTTTTTTAAGCAATACACACTTGATAGTTCAGTGGGTAACATTTTTCCTGAAAACAATATGTTAAAAAGTATCATATTTTTCCTAAAATGTGCCCTCAATGAAAATTTCGTCCATAAACTATACATTCATTCTTTATAGGTTTTCTACTTTAATTCACACATGAAGTTTGGACAACTAAAAACTATTCATGTCAAAATACCATTTTTATTGATGATTAATTTAGTCTTTATTCCACACTGGAATAGGTTTGTGAAATGTCTATAGTTTCAGTTGTGCGCAGGTTTGACATACGGCACATTTACTTCCATTCTGTATCACATGGCACTTTTTTTTAATCATGCCCAGAAAAAATTCCAGCTTCATCACATTGTGTTGTAATCTGGTGTTAAATATGTAATTTTAGTGGCTTTGTGCACAAAAGTGAATCTTGATTCCAGCCACAAAAATAATCCTTATTGGAAATTAAAACATCTTAGGGAACAATCATTGGTTCCCAACCTTACTTGTCTTGTGTACCCCTTGAGCTTTTTTGTCATACCATGAGTACCCCCTCACTTATACGTGTTCATGATTCCCCAAAAGTAGAACATAACACAACTGAATATTCAACGCAAGTCATTTTATTTCATCTTCATAAATTGAACAATTGATATTCAGGCATTATCTTCTTATTTAACTCAAATTAAACATAAAATGATGTTACCTTCAAGGCAATAAAAATTATAAAGAAAAGAAATAATATTATAGCAAAGGTTTGTATTATTAATACTGTACTATAAATAAAAACAAGTAATATAAATAAATAAAGACATACAAAACAAAGAATTAACCTGCCTGTGTTATACTGTATATAGCTTTTATGACATTTACCAAAAAAGGAGCTCCTTTGAATATTTTTTTTTTTATTGATGGACTTATGAAATGACTGAGAATATTTTTTTTATTATCTTGGAAATAAATTCTTAATTTTTCCATGTACCCCTTGCAATGTGTTCACGTAACCCTAGGGGTACGCGTACCCCTGGTTGGGAAACACTGAATTAGACCAATGGCTTATCTCACAAAAAGCCTTAACATAACACTAATTATACATGATTAATCCTTCTGGTGGTAAAAAATATCACCATCCTTTGAAAACAGGAGGATTAAATTACCAGAATATTATAAATATTGCTTAAAAAAGAGAAAGTTGAATGCGTTTAATGAACCTGGCATTTTCTGAAAGTTTCAGCTCTATACTGTGTCTCCTCACTCCTCCCTGGTTGTGCCAACCTGATCTAAATTTATCCTCCCAGGTCAGCCACCCATCACTGCTGTTCTATCTCAGTCCACCTATCCACGGGCCTGGTCACGTCAGATTCTGCTACGGTTACACGTGCCAGGAAAAGCTGGACCGTTGCACCTCAACTCTAGCCTGAGAACGAACGAGGATGATGTGAAAAGTCGCAGGAGAGACGTACAATTACTGGGACTAATGGCACAAGAAATACAGGAAAAGGGTGAACACAAAAAGAGAGGAGAGACACGTGAAGAAGACCAGAGAAAGAGAGACGCTCTGTGTTGGTGACACAAAGAAGCTGAGTCACAATGATGTCTGGCTCTCCTAATAAGCTGTCCACGCTCCATACAGGCCATGCACACCTGATATGGCACCGACTGTCAGGCAACCTCTAATGGTCACGCAGAAGAGAGAAAGTTACTCAGTAGGAGGAAACAAACCAGGGTTGGGGTCAATTATAATTGCGATCGTGTAATTGATCATTACAGTTATGGCAAAATCATGAAGAAGTGAACTGCATTCACTTGAAAAAATAAAAATAAATCTGTTATTTCTGAATAGTGTATTTTTTGGGGCTATTTTTTTCCTGTTTTTCAGAGTAGTTTTTCTTTTTTTTTGTGCACATTTTTTTTGTCCAAATAAGCTTTTTCACACTCTGGAAGTGCACATGCGCAACCTGTTGTTCAATAGGTCGAGAGGTGTAAAAATGTCAACAAGCTCGGTCGGTCTGTTGACAATTGCCAACCAAACTTTGTTTGTCATTTTAGTCTTGAGTGCACTTCAAACGCATCATTTTATATCCATGGAACAAGCCATATTTGTCCAACTGATCCTGGCCTTTCTTTCTGAACAACCACAAAGTCCTTGTAATTGTAACGCCATCAGTATGGATTAAAGATAGATCTCCCAGTGTCCTAAACTAAGTTGAAAGCACATTTTTATCAAATTAAACAAGCCTGCCATGTTTGCGCTACATAGAAAAATAAATGCATCTGTCATTTCAAATGCCCTCTAAGCTCAGAAAAACAAATGGGGAAAAACAGAAAAAAAAATTCCTTCAAAAAAAAGAAGAAAAAACATTAGTCTGAAAAACAAACCAAAACAATAAATTATTCAGAAAAAAAAAAAAACAGATTTGAATGCAATACACTTCCATAATTAGAATTTAATAAATCTGTTGCTGTTGTAATCATAATTAGATTGTATTGAGTTTTGATAATTGACTTTGTAATTGTAATTGCCATGAAAATTCTATGAAAACTGTGAAAACTGGGGGACCATGTTACAGTTCCATGTACAGTTCTACACACATTTAACAATTATTATTATTTACATTTTCTATTTGTCTGCATCACCAGCCCCCCTTAAGGAAAGGTAAAAAACTGATTTAAAAAGAGAGGGCAATGTTACAACTAGGTGAGGGAGAAGGGAACAGGGAAGAGGGAGTCAGGGTGGGACGATGGAAGGGGTGCGGAAGAGTCGACTATTTTAAGGTGGGAGTGCAATGTGATGTTGCAGTCGTGCATAATTGTATGTAGTAAACAATTATTAAAATATGTTTCATATCAAGCATTCCCACATTTTACCAATTAAAAAAATAAATAATTGAGTTTATATTGACACAAAAAAGGCTGAGATGTCCACGCCAAAAATATTAAAACCTATATTTTCATTGATTAGGAAGTCTAACAATGTAACCAACTGAAAAAAATAGATTATGGATATTTGTTTTAGTGTATTTTACAGTTGATTTAGGACCAGCTATCATAAGAGATGCTAACAGAAAGCTAGCACAAGAGTAATGTTAACTTTTATTGGGTTATTTATTTCAGGCTCAGTAATTGTTATTAATTGTAATTGAAATGTAGTAACCAAGAATGTTATTGTAATTGACTTTCTGAGGATAAAAAAAAAAAAAAAAAAAATGCTGGTCACTGTAATTGTAATTGAATTGTAATTGAACATGGGTAATTAAAAACATAATTGTAACGGAAAGATTTAACTGGCCCAAACCCTGAAACAAACAATGAACTCTTTCTTTGCCTGACACCTGTGTGTGTACGACCTCATCTATCTACAACACGTGCCCAAATCCAGCGTATTTTACATAAGCATCCTCACCAGCTCATTAAACCAATAACAACACCCGGCAATGAAAGAATCCAGCACGTCTGAATGTGACATTTTAATCCGAGTAATCGTGCTCCCATTTTCATCTGTGTGTAACTGCTCCATCAGCTTGACTTTACGCTGCCGGTGTAAATAATTGGTCTCGTGCATTGTGTGCACAGTCCCTGTGCTTTTTATCCCTCCCACAATAACTCTTCTATCTCTGTAATTAACAAATGACAGCTCTGTAATGGGACACAATGACCATGACCTCATCCACGCACACCAGCACGCTGAAGGACTCCCTGTGCTAACAGCAAAGAAAAGCTTGCACTGTGTCTGTTTAACCGTTTCAGGCAAGATCACCAAAAACAAACTGAGAGGCTGAACTCAAGGTAAACTACAAGGTAAAATCTGCTGTGAAATGAGAAAACAAAACAGCCTCATCATGGCCAGGCTTGTGTAAGCATTTGCATTTCCAGCTTTATCATAAAAATAATAATAATAATAATTCTTTGTTTTGTCAAAGCCACGCTTCAGAAGTGAATGTGAAAGGAACATTTTCAAAGCAAACTTCCTCTGAAATTGAAGCACGAGGTCAAGACTCCAAACAGAAGATCTGGAACAATTGATTTCATTTGCACAGACTCACTCGCTGTCAGAGCAGAGCAGGACAGGTCTCAGAGGCAAAAAACCATAAAAATCCATCATGTCTGTTCTTTTCTCTTAGAAATGTTTCGCTACGGAAAAAAGGATCTGAAAATCCTCCCAATCCAAGCTGCAGATGTAAAACAATGTTCATGTAGGCCTGCTAATAATCGACATGTACAGAAGTCTCAATTATTTGCAAAATTCAACAATGCAGATGTAGATTTCACACAGGAGGACACCAAACACGTCTTCTACCACCTGATTTACAGTAAAATGCACTTAAATCACTTTCACAAATTGAGAAAAAATACATGTTAATTATTATAATGTGACCTACGTCTTCTAGTAGGTTAAATGCACTTTGAAATAGTATTAATATTTGAACACAATAATACATTTTTTTAATTGTGGATCACTGTTTAAGGCAGAATAAAGGTCCATTAGGAGAGCTCTTCTTCTCTGCTTCATTGTCTACTACAAAACCCTGTTTTTATCCACTTTTGTTAAACAAAAGAGGTTTAAATCAGCATCTTTAACTTTTCCTGATTATTTACAGCAACTAAAAGCAGCACACATTGGCATTTTGACTGAAAATGCTGCTAAGGCTGATTGTTTCACTTCAATAGAAAACAATGGGATGTTTACAGGCAGTGGGGCCGTGTGACATCCATCACGTGATTTCAAGATGGAAACAAGCTCTTGAACAGTAAAGTAGTCTCATTTAAAAAATTAAATTAAAATTTGTTTTAGAAGTGAAGCATTACACATTCTGAGATATCTTTAGCTTTGCAACACTTAGGAGTCTCTAAATGTCTGTGAGGAGGTTCTGTGCCCAACACCAGCTGAAGCGAAAACGACACGTTTCGGATGCACGGTTGGAAGCAGCGATCTTGTCATGCCGAACTGCTGTTAGCATAGCCGTTAGCGTCTGATGAGAGTACACTTCCAGGTCACGTACTTTGGCAAATCGGTAATGGAGAAAACGAATAAAGGTGTTCGTTTTCCGTTTTTAGTTTTCTGTACAGAAGCAAAAGAGCTTGAATTTGAAAAACAAGGCGTATTCCATTTTTTCATTTTGGTTTTGGAAACAAATGAGTGTTTTTGTTACATAATGAAAAAACGAATGAACGAATGATACACGGATTCATGTGCTGCATGACATATTCACACACACAAACATGGGTTCCATTTTTAAAAAATATATAAATACATGGGTAAAATGATATAAACAACCTTGAATTGTTCTGCCCTTTCCATCTACAGGTGGTTATCACCTATTATTGCATTCCTCTCTCTGTCCGTTCCAGTCGCTGGAGACCAACACGCACCTAATTGAAAACTTTAGCAGCAGAGAATAAAAGTCAAACAGGTTTGTATTGAAATGCTAGCACAGATTTAGATATAGCTAGTAGATTCTTAAAGTTCCTGCTGGATATAATGAATAAACATCTTTAAAAAGCTCCTGTGATGGACTGACGCTCTGTCTATGGTGTCCTGGCCTTCTGCACTGAGTAACTAAGGCTCAAAAGCAGGTATAGAAGATGGGAAGAGACATGTATTCACAGGGCAAAATGCATCAAACGTATCTCAAAGGACTCAACCTTTTTCCACCAAAAAAAAAGAAAAAATCTCATTTCCCACTGAAATGGTTTTAAGCAATTTCCATATGTTGAATCGGAAACCTGTCATAATAAAACCCCCAGTGAAGATGAAGAAGACTGATGGGTCTGAATGGTGAGGTCGCGACAGGCTGTAATCCAGGTTTAAACCCGCCAGGATTTTAGAGAAAAGTTTCTTTTGCAAAGAGAACTAAACATTTCCATCGAGGAAACAACATGGAGGCGGCGGTGGCAGGTGCAAAAGTGTTAGAGAGAGAGTGTGTGTGTCTGTTACCTGAGGTGGGCGACTTGCTTCTCTCCATGTCAATGGACTGCTGGTTGTCAGTGAGTTCAGTAAGGCCTGCAGCAGTAATGAGGAATGGATATAGAGTTAGAGTTACTTTGTCACCATAATGTCAGTCATACACACAAGTAGCCAAGCCATAACCCAAGGTATGAGTATTTTTAGGTATGAGTATTTTTAAAGTACTCATAGAATATAAGAAGTGACACAAATTAATGCACTTTGCTTTGGTTAAACGATTCTTCTCAAGTGTTTTTGTGTATTTTAAAAATGTGGCTGCATGGACTACAATTGGTTTCAATATCTTTTATTTGTCCAATTAGAAAGAATACTCGAGTATGTAGTGCAAATCCCATTATACGTCAGTACAAACATACCATAATACAAAACAAAACAAGCACAACCAACACTTTAACAACAAATACCACATGCACCAAGCACAAGCCAAAATACACCAATGATTTTCCAATGTTTAGCTAGCCGCTTAATATTAGCCTCACTAAGTCAGCACATTTTTTAAAAAGGAGGGATTATTATATACTTTTCCTTCAGTCCAATTTATTTTACAAGCCTTCTGAGGGCAAATTTCCCTGAATAATTTACTATGAATTGACAAAATGACTGAAGTTGTGGAAAAGCGACGCCGATGAAACATTGCGCTGTCGAGGAAAATTTGAATTCCTTTGAAGGACACTTTGCAAGTCTCACTTGAACCAAAGTGACTTTAATCACAGCAGTACGTTTGCTTAAGTCACAGAGATCATTTAATATTGACGTTATGTGTGAGTTTGGAGTTTCAAGGACAAGGTTCAGACATGACTGGAATAAGGGGAATAGTTTCCAGTTCTTCTCTAGTTATCTCACTGGTTTGTCCTTTTGGTTTTTTCTCTTCATACTGGTCTAAATCAAATATTAGGCTGTGTTGGAAATGTCACACTCTGTACTATACTCTACAAACTACATGAGTATATACTGTCTACTATATACTATAAGTTAGGTTACTATGGTAACTGTTCCCACTGAAGTATACTTCCAAGTTTCCCAAGATGCATTTCGAACCTACAACGACAAAAACCTGAAGCACACTAAATATTTCTGTTGATTTTCCAGCTTTGAAATTTCTGAAAACATTTGAGGCAAGAAAGTGACCAAGTAGAATATCAACACATGCTCATTTGATCCATAAAACTAGCATTTACACATTTAATTCCCACATTTCAGAGATAATCAGAGACTCTCCATTCTGCTACTGACAGAAAACTTCCGGTTAACTTTAAAACAAGATCCCTATTTACAGAATAGTTTAAAAAAACTAATGGAAGACAAGAAGAGATGCTTTTGTTTTGAAAAGGGGATGCCAGGACGATTTTACATTCCGCTCGCAATGCATCATGGGGCGGTTGAGTATGACTAGTGTGCCCACCTCTGCATGCTTAAATAATGTCCAGATATACTATACATTTGGCTATTTCATAAATTACGGTGAGATAAATTAAGTGTTGCATGTTGAAATGTTCTATATTTCCTACCTTTTTTAATGGATGCTAAGTCTTCCATCATTATCTTTCCATCTAATTAAAGTGAAACTTGGAAATTGTAGTAGTATCTAAGTGCATATCAAACTGGTAGCCATTCCGATTTATCAGTAACTTTAAAGTTGCTCAAGGTTCCAGAAAGGCTAGTGACCCCTTATCTAATGTGAGCGCACTAAACACTCATTTTGACGTCAAACTTGATATTTAGTTGTGCGTTAGTATGCGATTTCAAACACAGCCTTAATCTTTGTAATGAATCTGATGAGCCAACCACTGAAACATTGGCCCAGCACAAACACAGACACAGAGCGCCCCACCCCCGGCCTTTAGGAAGGCCTGACTTACTCTGATAGGATGTACGGATCCTTTTCTTTGAATCGGAATATAAGTTAGACAGGCCACGCATGCACAACTCTGTCAGGCAGGACCGCATGCCCACACCATCAGCCACAGAGTCCCCAAAGAGCGGGGAGGGGTGGGGGGGGAGGGTGGACAATGAAGTGGTGGACAGCAAAAAGAGAAGGTGGTGGAGTTTAGATGGAGATTGGAGATCAGGGTGAAGAAGACGAAGGCAGGGAGAGAGTGCGGTGAAAAAGAGAAGAACACACAGGCTTAGAGGAAGAGAAGGCAAAAGCAAGCAACTGTGTTAAAGAGTCAGGGAAAGACAGACAAGATCAACACCAGCAAACCCCAACCAACCATCAACCCCTCAAATATCTGTATCTAAGAATGGGTTTATAGGCACTATTATAAAAAAATATTTTACTTCAGAGGGATTTTCAATCAACAAAAAAACTAAAATAATAAAATTACACACCCATACACAGTATTATTGCTAAATAATCCCTTATCCACAAGAGGTGGCCACAAATGACCAATAGTTGTTAGACTTAAAGCTGCAGTATGTTTTTTTTTTAATCCATGCTAAACTTTGAGCATGTTGGAATCCAAAGTGTTATCAGAGGACACTGGACCTCTGCTCCTTCTCTTTGCTCTGTATTCAAGCTTTAGAAAACAAGGAGAGTGACGCCACTTTTCAGCCAATCAGAGATCTTTTTACAAACAGAGTGCTCCAAAGAGCTGTTTTGGGGTGTTATTATCTGCCCGACTAAAGTCGATGCACGACCATGTCCTCTCGGTAGTAAAAGTGCAATCGCGGACATTCCAGCAGAAGAAGTCCCCATTGTGGTGTTAGGCACAACTTTTACAAGGCAAAGCAAGCGGAAAAAGGAAGACCAACATGGAGAAGCAACAGTCTAAAGACGGAGGTCAGTGGGAACTCAAAATGGACAGAGCAGGATTTCTATGGCAACAACACATCATCATAGGGTAAAAGGAAGCGTGATAACAGATGGAACAAGAAGACATAGTCATCAACATCCCCCGCCAGATTGGTTCTCATTATAACTCACAACCTAAATGTCCTAAATCTAACTTAGATGTATACATGAGAACATATTATCACATCAGAATATAAAATTACTAACTATCATAAACGTTTTCTAAGAAAAGCTGTCGGCTTTGAAGATACCTCGAACAGAGTAAAAAAAAAACGTAACAAGGGCAATAACTCGGGAAGAAATAATTGCGCGCTTCTCATTTTCGAACTCCATCAAGATGTTGATAACCTGAAGCCACACATCAAATTTAGTTATCCTATCTTAAAAGGCTTCTGAGAAAAGCTGTCCCCTTTAACTTAAACGGACAGACACACGGACGGGCCCACGGACGGACGGAGCTCAAACCTATAACCCCTTCCACATTTTGTGATAGGGGATAATAAATCATGCGTAAACCCAAGACAAGCATATCCAAGGTGGAGAGATATAACTGTAAAACTGAAACTTGCTGAAATAACACTACAAACAAGTTGGCAACAGTCTAAAAAACAAGCTGCTGCCCAGGTAGATGTGAAACTAAATAAAACAAACTTAAACCCTGGAGCAGTCACAAATCAATCAAAAGTTCTTGTTGAGAAAGAATATTATTATTCTGGTAACTAGATCCTGTACAAACTCGTTGCTCAAAGTTGAAAAATTTGAACTTTTTAAAGGAACTTCAAGCAACAACTCCCCCAGCCGTCACTCTCTGTAGAGCCGAGGCAGTAGCCCCTCCCTCCCGCTATAGTGAGACGGCTGCAGCGGAGGGCTGTACTACACTTCCTCAATTTACCGGGGCAAAATTAAAGCTGTTAACTTCTTCATTAATCCTACATTCTGAGTGAACTCATTCTTTAATAATGGCATGACTTGATATTTTAAACCGTAAAAGCAGCGCTCTCTATGATATGGCCGGAGAAGAAGTGATTAGCCCAGTCAGCGGCAGACACTCTCACACAGTCTGTTTCCTGGTCTTTACGTCACTGGAGCAATGAAGTGATGGAGTGACCAAAAAGCGCCACTATATTGAAGTGACTGCAGTCGCTACAGTCCCGTTCGGTGTGAACGCACCTTTATACAAACCCCGCGTAAACAAACGGAGCAAGCAGGGCGGAGTAATACAAAAAGCAGAAATAGACTATTGCGGGCATTTAGGACCGAAAAAAATTATCAAAATTCAAAAATCTTCGTAACTGTCCCGGAACCGGATGTCAGGATCCAGTTCCTATTTGGAACTGGATCTCGGTGCCCTACCCTTCCAATAACACAAGATAAAGTCCCTACATTTGTCACTAGTCATTATTGAGAAAAAAGTCGCCAAAACCTCCACAGTCGTGCGCATTTACGAGGATGCCAGTGAATTCAAAACAAGGAGGCAGCGTGGTTGATTCCACACAAGTCTCACAATTCTACACACTGCAGCTTTAAGCCTTAAAAAAATGTAGCGCTTTCAATAATTTGTGTAAGAATTGGACTGATCACAAAGTGGAGCTATTGCTAACACTGACAACAACATTGTTAAACTTAAAATTTCCTGCTTTTCCTAGATGCACGTTTAGGACTAGATTTACAATAGTTAGTTAGTAAAAAAAAAGTCTAATATTTACTAATAATTTCACAAGTACATTTAGTCGATTTTGAGAGATTTATTTAACAGTTTTTGGGGAATTTTCAGTTGTATCTGGCAACACAAGTGAGAAGCAAGATGGGGGCCAACTTTGAAAAATCTGAAAGTCGTTTGACAGTATTGAGGCTCCTAAAATGAGATGTCTGGGTAAGTAAAAGCCCAAACAATAAATACCATGCATTATAAAAACCTAAGAATATTGAATTAGGGGCGTATCTGTGGGTGAACAAACCTGATGTTAATTATTACTATTGTGGCAAATATAGCTTTTTGTCTATTGTTAATTTATTTGTATTAAACATCTCTATTAATGCTCTGACAGTGTGTACATTTAGGAAAACACCGTCACCGGTTGAGCTTAGTACTGTACATTGTGCTTCCTCTTCAACCTTCTTTTTTGGGATTAATAAGCTGTTGATTCTGCTTTTTACCACTAAACTGCCTCATTAACAGATAAAATCAAATTGGTCTAGAATAAAATTACGTCTTCGTTATTAGAATACACACTTTAGTATCAGACCCGTAGTAGCAAAGCAAGTATAGTGGAGACTGAAAATCAGAGGCTGTACTTTAATAAAATTGGAGTTTCAGTGTTTAAATCAAATTTTTATGGCACAAAATAGAGATTCTATAGCAGCAAATCTTTCCCTCGCCAAATACTATTTTCACTCTTACTTGTGGGCATTATGTAACAGAAGGTAATGTAAAGTGCATTGTGGAATGAAAACGCATTAACACTAAAATAGTTGCTTTAGAGGTGTATTCATCTCTGGATAGGCTGAAACACCCACAAGAACCCATTAAATACTGTAAACTGTAACCGAAAAGCAGAGATTAGGGACAGAGGAAAAGGAAGGCAGGTGTTTCGGAAACACTATCCGACCTCGGTGGCTACAGATCTGTGCTCAAGCAGCACCAACAGCAGAACAAACAGAGAAATCGGACGACAACATGCATAATAATGCTATTGTGGAAAAGACAAACCACCTGCCAGCATGCACGTCAGGTCACAGTGATCTGTAACAGGCAGACTGAGGTACACAGGTCATACTGGGACTGTGTGTGTGTGTGTGTGTGTGTGTGTGTGTGTGTGTGTGTGTGTGTGTGTGTGTGTGTGTGTGTGTGTGTGTGTGTGTGTGTGTGTGTGTGAGCAGAGGAAGAGTAAAGAGGGAAGATAAACCACCTGATGGTTTTTCTTTTGTGTTGTCAGATTTCAGTCACATATTTAGTCTGGATTGTGCAACATAATGACAATAAGGCTTGTTTATTTTGTTGTTGTCATGATTTAAGGTCTGTGGTTATTTATTTTTATTTTTTACATTTGTATGATGGGATTTTGTGTTTTATGACTGAGAAGATGTTTTGGTTCTGTTGCTCATTGGGTTAGTTTCAGTTGTGGGTCCAAATCCTTAAATTAGGACTCACCCACTTTTTCGGTTTTCTGTTTTGCTTCCGTTTGTCATCTTTTGTTAGTTATTCTGTTTGGAACATACTCTGTTTAAACCAGCATGATTTACCTACAGTTTTAAAAAGAGGCCAACAATTTTGCCCATTTTTTAAACATTTTGTGTAAAGTTATGTAAATGTTTGTGTTTTTTTCTCATGCCTAAAGGAAATAAAAATGTGTATACCAAAACTATTTGTAATTGCAACAATTTCTAGGAGAAATTGTGTATTTTATGGAAACATTACAGGGGTGGCAATACTTTCGTCCATGACTCTAAATATGAAGATACATTTGAATTAAAGTATTTTGTCTCTACATGTTTTGTCTTTGGCTTAGGAATGGATCTAAGTCTGATATCACACATTTAAAAATATCAGGGAAACAAAACAGGTATTATTTAGAATAACTTGTACATTCATTTTCTTCTGATTGTGAATACATTGAACTTCTGATTTCTGTTATTTCACTTGATTGTGATCATCTGTTAGGGGAGTAATTCCCTCTGCCTTTCTGTCTGTGCCAATGTTGGTGATTGACGTAATGGGCACTGTTGTGATACTGATGGACAACATGCAGAATACAAAGGACTAAAGTGCCTATACTTCAGAGAAAAGCTTTTCCAATTTACATTCTGGGAAATTTCTCTTCTTTCCTCCAAGTGTGCAGATGACATTTTTGGGATTCAGTCTTTGTAAGTGAAGCCCGAGGCCTGAACACCAATTATATAAATCATTTTTTTTTTCTTTTTTAATTGTTGGAAATTTGGAAGATATGAGGTTTTTGGTTTAACTAAGTGTTTTAAATCAATGATTTAAAGCGTATTTAAGTAAAAAAAAAAAATAAATAAATATATATATATATATATATAAATATTGTATTCATTTTTTATTTCTTATTATTAAAGAGTGCATTGCTCTAATTTGAATAATAAGTGCTACATTAATTAATTACAAATAATAATACATTAAATACTCATTTAAGTATTAATTTAAATAGTTTAAAATGTACTGAACCCAATAATGCCACCAGAACATTTGGTAGATAAGAGTTTTTTTTTTTTGTTCTATTTGTTTTTAAACCAAAGACTTACAGCTCATTTTAGTAAAATAAATAAATAAATAAATAAAAAGGTGTTTATTTTATTAAAAAAATGTAAAAATAAAGAGTGCATTGCTCTTATTTAAATAATAAATAATACGTTAATTAATGATAAACAATAATAAACTAAAATACTGAACCCAATATTGTCATCTGGAAATTTGGTAGATATAAGTTGTTGTTTTGTATTTAAAACAATGATTTAAACCTTCTTTCAGTTTGAAGAATAAAGAGTGCATTGCTCTTAAAGGTAAGTGCAGTTTGTAAGGATAATGAATCTGTATTTAGGATAAATGATGATCTCTTGAGGCGGTGGTTGTACGGAGGGATAAGGAATGAGATGGATGCAGAATATTTAGGAATATTTAAGAGGAGAGAGAAAGTGAAAGAATAGAAGCCAAGTAAGGCAAGTGTGAAATATGGTGTGTGTGTGTGTGTGTGTGTGTGTGTGTGTGTGTGTGTGTGTCACCTGAGGTGGACTGTCTGTTCCTGCGTGGGGAACGGGTAAGGCGCTGGTAAGGGTCCGTGGCCCCGTACAGATCCAGTGTCGACATACACAACAGGATGGTTTTCTGCAGGTAGTCCACCACGGCCAGACCGTTACAGTTCCCGAACGCCAGACTGAACACACACACACACACACACATGTACAGAGGTGTAAAGAGTACTGATGTATCCTATTCAATAAAAGTACAAAACCCTTGATTGAAATCTGTACTCAAGCACAAGTACAAGTAAGTCATACATAAAATATAAGTACAAGTAAAAGTAGCTCAATTAAATAGTACTTGATTCACTCAAAGTAAAAGTTACTAGTTACTTTCACCCCCCACGTTTATTTTGGGAAATACAGTAAATCTTGCCACGGTTCCCTTGCATACAAAAAACATCTTATTTATAAACTTAAAAAGGAAATTTATTTTCCACAAAGGCATCTGTATAAAATAAAAGGTTTGTCAAAATGTACAAAATAAAATAACATCAAAGAATTCAATTCAAAATAAAAATAAAATATGTGATCAAGCTGTATATAGTATATAGACGTACATTTGTGTCTATTATTCAATAAATAAATAAATCACTTAAATAAAACTTAAATAAATAAAAAAAATTCAATCCAAAAAAAAAAGTGTTAAAATGCTATTATTTGGGTCTCAAACACTTTTCTTTGATTGATTTATTTTGAATGAAGGAGGTTTTTTGTAATTGAAAAATATTTTTTTTAATTTTTTACATGTATTTATTGAATAATAAGGACACAAATCTGCCTCCATATGAGTAGAGCTAAATTTATCAACTCTAAAACTGAGAAAAGAACTGGAATTCAATGCTGTTTTGGCGCGGTTACTTATACATTTATTCCGATTGGTCGGCAATGATGTGATGTCTTTGATTGTTCTCTGGATATTTCATGTTTTGTAGTTTCACAATGTCCAATGATCATTAAAAAAAATAAATAAATAAATAGTTGTAATCCATTACTTTCACCTTTGCAAATGGAGTCATAGGCTTGGGCACATTTATTCCGATTTTCTCCACCTTTTATTTTAATTAAAGATGACATTTTGGAGTAATAATCTGCCTTTGTCTCACACTCTTCATTCTGCTGGTATTTTACATTCAAATCTAAATGTCATCATGTCTTTGTTCAGAGTCCATTTAACAGAACCTAAGCTTTCATTTGGCATTATTATATATACGATTGGTAGATTTAAAGTTAGGCAAAAAAAAAATAAACGATCTTTGAGAGAAGTCTGACTCTTTTGTTATTTTTGAATAAACACTAACACTGAGGTTTGGATAATAACTTTTTAACTCTCCTAATATCCTCATATATTACTAACACATTTTAATCTTGGGGTCAATCTGACCCCAGAGATATTTGCCTCCATAAAATGATTTTCTGAGTTATTGAAAAAAAAAAAAAAACATCCTTCACTACATCATTTTCACTGTGAAAGAGCTGTTCCAAAATGAAAATTGTCTCCTCCCCCCCATATTTAATGCATCAACTCAAAAGTATCAACTCTGCACCTGCAGGTGTGGGGATGTAAGATCAGGCATGGGTCACATACAGACAGACGCGTTTTGTTCAGTACTTTGAAAAAATATCATCAAATTAGGAAAAGTCATGAAATATGAAGCAAAGAAAATAGTCAACTATTATTTTTTGAATGATAAACATTGAATGGGGTCAAATTGACCCCAAGGATAATAGGACGGTTAAAATATATAGTGATATTTCCAGTGTGAAGGATCTGCAGAGCAGAAAATCAGTATTCAAAAGTGCAATAATAAAAGCTATAGAGAAGCATATTTTTCAGACATCAGATCAACAGCATGTCAGATGTCTTTCGTCTAAATTAAATTCAGCGTGTGCCTGTGCATGTGTTAGTGGAACATCCATCCAGGAGGAGAAAAAAAAACACACAAATGTGAAGCACGTCTTCTTCTTTCCGCTGAGGCTGAGAAATCCTTCCGAGGAATAATTCAAGCTGTTCCGCAGCCTTGACCTACAGAGCGCTTCATAAAAGCTTTCTGATTCTATTGGTTTCTGCAAACAGTGCAGCTATTCAGTGGAACACAGTTATTTAAGTCCTAAAAGGAGTCATTGAGCGCCTCCTTTGGCTCTCACCGAGACAGTTATTGATTTAAAACTTTTCAAAACTAAATTCTCAAAGTCAAGGTCCAGAGCAGAAAATCTCTTTAAAAAGACTTCATCAAAACGATGACAAACAATGACAGAATGAAGTGCAACAAGATCAAAAACCTCAGTGTCAGAACAAAACTAAATCACTTTATCATCCACTACAGGTTGATCAGATCATATAGATGTGTGTTTTCAGCAATCTTTTTTTTTTAAAGAGCCTGCTGTCCAAAACAGTATTTCAACAAAATCCTTGACAAAAGTATATACCAGAGAATTATTAAACACGAGAAGTGATGTTAAATTGTTCTTTGTGCCAAAATATGGTAGAAATATGAGCTTTACTATTTGAAAGTGGCTGTTTCTCAGATATGGGAAGGATCTAGCTTTTTTTGAGGCGACTCAAAGTGCGTAAAGAAACCATTATTCATTCACACTAGTCACTCACATCAGTCATACCGGTGGTGGTAAGCTACATTGTTGCCACAGCTACCCTGGGTCATGCTGACCGAAGCGTGGCTTCCATTTCTGACCACCACCAACATTCATGCACAATTCATAACCATTCATGGGTAAAGTGCCTTGCCCAAGGACACAAGGACATTGACTTGGATAAAGCGGGATTCCAACCCCCAACCCTTCGGTTTTTGGATGACACTCTACCACTGAGCCAAGATCGCCACATCATCAGAGGTGTTCCTTTGAATCAGGGGATGTCTCTGCCTTTTTAACACCAGACACCCTCATCATCGGTGGCCAGCTACAGGGTGATCAAGCCCGGGCTTGCATCCCATAACTGTTTCTCAAGGAAGTGTCTGCTCTTTGATCTCTTCCTTTGGAGTTCTCTTTAGCTCGGTGGAGTCCTCTGCAGGCATTTCTGCGGTTGTACTCCTAGTAAGTGATGTTATTTAAGTTACGGGTTCACCTGTCCAATGCCCAATCATGAGAAGCCTAGTTGTTTTATTGGTAAAGCCCACGGGAATATGCAAGACAGGGGGCGTTCTCTTCCCTGAGTCAAGCGTAAAGCTGATATTTATGGAATAACACAAGACAATCAATCAGAACTTTAGATGTCAAACATGCCTCGGCTTGTTCTGAATTGCAAACGTCAAGTCCAAAGGGACCCGACAGGTCTATCAATTTACATGGGCTCAGGTGCTGCATGATAAATGACGGATCAGGTGATACTTTACGATGAGCGGTAAAAAAGTCGTGATCTGAATAACGTTTGGCTATAACGGAATATGTCTAAGAAAAAAATCGGGTTCCGTTAAGTTCGGGCTGAATTCTGTCGGTCTTGGGCCTTTTTTGTTTTAAGGCTCGATTACAGCTGTAGTGTGGACCAATCAGTGCCAGGCTGCAAAGAAACAATAACTTTTTTTAAATCACATAATGTATTTACAGGTGTTTTATTTTGAAAAAAGTCTTACTTCAGTTTTAAAGATTGTCACTCACTCCTGCTTTGATGCAGCGAATCAAGCGCAGAAAGGCTTTTTAATGTGACCACACAGAACTTCAGTGTAGACATTAAGTGAGAATACACACACACACACACACACACACCAGTATAGAATATCCACTTACAGGCCATAGGCAGAGTTTATGTCCAAGCTGGTGATCTGTTGTGGAGGTTCTCCATCAATCCACTGCAGCTGAATGACCAGCTCAGACTGGTATCCTGGAGGAACCCGAACCATCCGCTCCTTCACCCTGAAAGCAGACATTGAATAACATCCAGTTCTTAAAAGGGTAACTGTAGTTAAAATGTATCTAACAAAAAAAACGTGTTTAATGTATTCCAAATACATAAACAAAATATGTGAACCTTTTTATAAATAAAAAAAAAAACACGTTAAAATGACTTTTTAGAAGGATTTTAGACCTTCTGGCCTAAACTATGGAGAGCCGTCACTTTGGACGAGATATGATGCACTTTCTTTGATCGGCGGGGCCTGTCGCTTTAAATAAATGGGTGCATTGTGGGAGATAAAAGTGCAACAAGTTTGTTTACATTGTGGGAAGTGTGTAGTACAATATGTGCCCCTTAGAGTAATTATTGATTATAGGGTCAAAAAAATGCTTTATGTCCCTTATATAAGTTATCATTCAAGTGCAATATGAATATAAAATCTTCACCAAATATAGACTTCATTCCATTAACTTTTTGGGCTGGGATCTATATCAATATATTGATTTTGGATCAGCATAAAAAGACAAATTTAACAATATCTTATCATTGGCGTAGTTTACAAAATGAAATAAGTTGATGTTGTCCTACTTGAGACAGGGGGTGCTGTCTTTGTTCCCCTCTGGCGTTCTGTTTCCAGCGTTGACTGGCTGTTGGTGATGGGGGGAGTGGGAGCCGGACTCTGTGAAGCAGGGGTTGTTTTCATTCTCTGATGGAGAGATGACGTCCTCTGGCTCACACTGCAGTCGGACCTCTAACGACTGGGGATGGACACGAACACACAGAAATACACATTTCAACATCTTCTGTCACTCACACCGTGAGCGTTCACTCCAGTCCCTACAGAATGGGGTGGAAAATGTAAAAACTCACTCATTTTTTCATAGCTGACATTTTTTGTTTGACATTTTGCTCACTTTCCTCAAATTTTTATTTCATTTGAGACAGAAATTCATGTCAAACAGCATGTTTTATATCATTGTTACAAATTTGTACACAAAAATAAATCTAAATGTAAATGTTAAATTGAAATGTAAATTGAAATGTTAAATCTAAATCAAAATGTTAAATGTAAATCTAAATGTTGAATGTATATCTAAATGTAAAATCTATATATAAATGTAAAATCTAAATCTAAATGTTTAATCTAAATCTGAATGTCAAATGTAAATCTAAATGTTAAATGCAAATCTAAATGTTAAATTAGTTGCCAAGTGTAAAGCTAAATGTTTAGAAATTATAGAAAGTGGGCAGGTCAGTCCTGTCTATCACAAATTATGATTTGACATTTAGATTTAAATTTAACATTTAGATTTAGATATAACGATTTACATTTAACATTTACGGAGCAGTAAAGTGTTTTTTCTAGCTTTTTAATTTATTTTTGTTAATCTTTTTTTTTTTTTTTTTTCCCCACAGAAGCATTATTCTGTATGTAAGTATCAAGGATATGTATGTATGCATGACTGTATGTATCGTCTGACTAGAGTGTAGCCTGTTTATGCGCTGACCAATAAACCAAACCAAATCCAACATTTAGATTTAGATTTAACATTTAGATTTAGATACATTTTTCATGTTTACACATTTCTGACAATGATATAGAACACACTGTTTTACATGAATATGTATCAAATGAAAGAAAAATGAGCTAAATGTAAAATATGTCCACTATGAAACAGTGACCTAGTTGTTACATTCAACGCTCCATACTACAAAGCTCTAAACTACTTACCACTATCTGAGTGTTGGCGTCGTATTTGCTGAAGCGATACAGAATGATGTGAGCGGAGATGCCGACGACGCAGAAGATGCGACTCTGAGGGCACCAGCTGACCATCTGCACAGCGAAGGGGTCCTCCTCCACCAGCTCAGCAGCTCGGCCATCGCCGACCTTTGGCTTCTCAAACGCTTTGGAGGTTTTCAGCTTGTAGAGCATCTGCAGCGTGACTGGTCAGAGTTCATGGAAACATTACACTTCAGCGTGTAATGGCCATTAAATGGAAGAAGCTTTCTAAACAGGCAAAACATCATTTTTCAAAACAAAAGCACTGTTATTTCGGTGGTAAATTATGTTTGTTCTGCTGGTTAGTGTCCACAGAAAAATATGTAAAATAAACAGGAATTAAGCAGAGAAAATGTAAGTGTAGAAAGACTAAAATAATATTGTAATGAATGCATTTGTTACAAAATACATAATATGAAATTAAATAAAATATAATAAAATGTAAAACAAAATGTAACAAAATAAAGTAAAACTTAATATAGCAAAAATGAAGTCAAACAAAGTTAAAACATAACATGAATAAGCAAAACAAGACGTAACAAAATAAAGTAAAACAAAATATAACAAAAATAGTGGTAAACAAAGTAAAGTAAAACAAAAGGTTAAAAAAAAACCAAGTAAAACAAAATATAACAAAATAAAGTCAAATTAAATATAACAAAATAAATTACAATATAATAAAATATAATAAAACATGTAAAATAGAGCATTACAAGATAAATGGGATCTTACACAAAATTTGAAAGATATAAGATAAAACTAGAAAATGCATGTGCACTTCCTCTCCAATGGATGCTATAAAGAAACACTGCTGAAAATTTGTGTGGACATTTTAATTATTCACTATAAGTATAGAACTAATAAATAACTGAATAATAATAAAGAGAAACAATCTCAATCAGTTACGTTACCTCCATTTCTAGTTAAGTCGGTCCACTTAAGCCTCATGATTCTTCATAAAAATAGACTTCAATATAATGAAGTTGAATTTGTCACCTCTACCTTTGGATGAGATAATTACAAGCTCTGCAGCTTTGATTATCACAGTCGTATTTCACAATGTGCGTTCCTGGTGGAATGTGATTTTCACCGTATCGTCTGATAGAGCTGCGCTTTCATCTTAAAACACCAACAAGGAGGGTTAACGCTTTGAAAAATGTTTGTACACGGTTAAAAAAAAAAAAAAAAAAAGAAAGAAAAAGGTGTGTTGGAAAATAATGAGGTGGATCGTCGTAATCAAAGAACATGTCGACATAGTGTGCGTCTTCATCAGTTGCATGGTAAGAAAAAAGAAAATCTGTGAAATTGAGGTTAAATGAATTCCTCAGAAATGCTCTAAGGAATAACACAACACCGCTGCAGGATTTTTATTGGCCTAATGCTTTGGAGAATATTGCAGAGAAAAATTCATTATCAAGATATTTATAAAATATTTGTGATTGCATGGGTAGTGCAACAACAGAGAGATAATCTGAAGACAAATGTGTTCAGTTTAGCGAAAATGTAAAAGAAAACCTACTTGCAGATGCGTCCCAAAACTTGATCGATCCATCAGCGTGCCTGTAGAAAACACATGGTCTTAATGGGTCTTTATTAATTAAACACAGCATAGCCACAGTATGAGTTATTAAGACTTCATCTCTTCACGGTTTAAAGTAGCATTTAAAGCCATTATTTTGTCTACATGGGTGTTCTTAAATTAGTTAATACCTCTGCTAAAGAGGTCATGTTGTAACTGGTATTTAATTGTTCATTTGTTTATCTATTGGTTTGTTTGTTTGTCTGTTTGCAAGATTACGTTACAGGATTACAATATACTGATCTGGATGAGTTTGAAAAATCCCATTGACCATTGGCAGTTTGACAGTGTTGTTTTTTTTATTATTTATCTAAGCTTTAAAACAGTAGTTAGTGCCTCCTGAAAACATTTATTTCTATAGTTTTTATCATTTAAGGTCTCCTGATGTGGGACCAAGACTAACTCTTGTATTTTAAGTTCATGTTCTATATTAAGATCATTTCTACCATCATTTTGTGTGTTTTTGGTGTCATTTTGTAGTTGTTTGACTATTTTATTTGTTATTCAGTATATTTTTCTCTTATTTTGTGTGATTTTGTTGTCGTTTTGTGAGTTGCTAGTGATATTTAGTGTGGTTATCATTTTTAACTAAAAATAAACATTACAAAATCCCATATTTTTTACGTTTTCGTTTGTTAATTTGAGAAACACTGTTCTGTTGTGTGTTGTTGATTTTTTTGTATTTTTAATTTGAAGTGTTGTTATAATGTTATTTCTTTTGACCTGCAAGGGACTGCAGATGGAAAGTAGCCTTTGGCTAATTTTGGCATGTTTACGTTTAAATGTTCATTAAAATGCATTTTCCTTTTTAAATAAACAAATGAATATTATATCATAGTCTACCCTTGTGACATCCAAAGCTTTGTCGTATTACACCCACACATGATGGATTGCGTGTTAATAAAATATTTCATACCATTATATAGAAATAATATTCATATTTAGAAAGTAGAGGATGTTATTTTACATTTATCGGTACATACTGCTGTCAGTTCATATGCTTTATATTTCTAAATGTTAAACTTTGGTTTCCTTCCTACTGTGGTAAAATCTCCACACTTCAGACCATGTTGGCTAAAAAAGAAGAACTCAAAGCCAAAACACTTCAGGCCAAAGACGAAAAGTTCTGGAAGAAGTTCACCAAAGGGAGGAGGAGGATGTTGATGCTGGAGGCTCAATTTTAAGCCAGAGAGGAAACAAGGACTAAACTAAACTTTGCTATTTTCTTTCAACCGGGTGGTCATCCAATAAAAACCTAATTCTTCCATTTGAATATCCATAAAAAGAAAGATTACGTTACATTACAAAAATCTGAAATGTTTAAATGTTATCACTAAATCTAATAATAACACAAAAGAGCAAAGAAAAGCCTTTTACCTATGACAGATCAGGGTTGGGGTCAATTACATTTTTCAGTCACAACGAGAATATTTGCATTTCCTGCAAAGAATGCAAGTGAAGATGCAGGTGCTGGCCCATGTAGCACTGCATTAGCTTTGCATTAGCATTAGCATAGCATTAACCTAGTATTAATCTAACACTAACATTAGCACCATAGCATAGCATAGCATAGCATAGCATAGCATAGCATAGCATAGCATAGCATAGCATAGCACTAACCTAGCATTAACATTAGCCTAACGTTAACATTAGCCCAACAATGGCATTAGCCTAGCATTAGCATAGCATTATCATAGCAGTAACCTAGTATTAACATTAGCCTAGCATTATCATAGCAGTAACCTAGTATTAACATTAGCCTAGCATTAACATTAATCTAGCATTAGCACTAACCTAGCATTAGCCTTAGCCCTACATTAGCATTAACATAGCATTAACCTAGCATTAACATTAACCTAGCTTTGACAATAATCTGGAATTAGCACCCATCTAGCATTAGCCTAATGTTAGCATTAGCCTAGCATTAGCACAAACCTAGCATTAACATTTGCCTAGCATTAACAATTACAATTTCATTACGATTACAAGAGCAACAGAGTTTTAAAATCACAATTATAATTACACCATAATTGTAATTGATTTTCAAATACGCAACTACAATTATATTTGACCTTAACCCTGCTACAGATGCAAAGAAACTCCAGTGATCTTAGAAATGCTTTAGTGTCAGCAGTGGTAAAGAGAATCTCTCTGTGGGTCTCAGGATGACGGGGCAGCGTCTGATATTTGAAGCCGACACCCAGCATGGAAGCCTCACAACACATTATCGTCTCTGTCAACCTCCGAACAAAAGCACTATGGCCTGATAACGGCGTGATGCTGTGGTGGGCACACACACAATCACACTCCGACAGATAGGGCTATAAATACCAGTTAGAAACCACAGCCTTCAGCCCCCGTCATGGAGGTAGATTTCCGACCAAAGGGGGTATGTTTCCTACAGACGGTTCAATACAATGATTGCCAGGTGTTTTAGGCGAATATTAAAAGTTCATTTTGCAAATGACATTGTATTCCTTTTTTCAAAATTTCTTTAACCATTGTCCGAGCTTCATCTAAAGCAGAAATAGCCTTTTTTTTTTTAAGTACAATGTGGGCCACAAACATGAGATTGTCAAAATTCACATCAATAAATAGAATAGTGACTGATGTGAGTATTACAAACTGCACATGCAAACTGTTTTATGTGTTTGGAGTCACTTTATTCCTATTTTCTGTATTTTTCTGTCAAATTTTGAGTTTCTTAGAATTACTTCGTGTCTTTTTGCTAAGTCATTTTTTGTCTTTTTCTGACAATTTGTGCATTTTTTGAATTATTTTCTAGTCATTTTGTGTATTTTTCTGTCAATTTGTATGTTTTTGGAGTAATTTTTTGTCTTTTTCTGTCAATTTGTGCATTTTTGGAATTATTTTGTTGTCATTTTGTGTATTTTTCAGTTTTTTGCGTGCTTTCGGAGTTATTCTGCGTATTTATTTTGGGGGGCACACAAAGTTAGACAAAGAGCTCTATTTGGCCCAGAGGCCACCAGTCACCAACATATTTATATAGTTTGTATAAATGTTATGTATATTTCTTTATATGCCGACATGTCTTCCATGTGACCAATGTTCCATATGCACAGTTGCTTTGAATTCTGCTTGTCTTTTAAAACCTGAAAGTTTCTGACTTGTGTCTGAACAATCTAAATTTTTTACGTCTACTCACCCTGTGATGATGATCTCTGGATATGTGTGCGAGCCTAACATCCACGTTCCTCCACTGATTGGCCACTCCTCACATTGGGTACAAAGACAGTGCTGATTATCATCACAGTCCACTCACACCATCTCACATGGTTGATTTTATTCCAACAAAAAAAAAAAATTCACTTTCCCAACACAGGTCAGTAGAAAATTATGGGTCATTATCAAGCTCATCAAGCCACATGTATCATTTTAATCAGAGTTTATGAGCAATTATCTTGAAACGCAGGATTTTTTTCTACAAACTCTGAATAGAATCTTTATCATTATAGTTCTACTGGCTTTGTGAAGGGAGTGAAAGACCAGAAAGTCAAAAACACATCGTCAAAGAAAACCAAACCCTTCATTACAGATAATACAGGAACAAGTTTAACATTTTTGTGAACACTTTTGAGACATTTAAAGGTTATTACTGATGAATCATACACGTCTTTACCTTTTGGCTGTAGCCTGTTTTCTTGTGTTTGGCTCCTATAGAGTAAAGGATAGGGATGATGTCTGGTGGACAGTCTGCGAAATAGGCCGTGCAGGTGACGGGAGACTCGTGGACGTCCATGGGATACGGGTTCTCGAAGACAGGAAAACTGCATACGAGTCGTGGGAGAGAGCAAAATGTGACTGTGACAGCTGCGTGTGTTTAAAAACAGCAAAAATACATGTCGGTATATTTGTTTTTAGAGGTGGGAACAAGTCAACGCTTCTCAAGTCTCAAGTCATGTCACGAAAGCCCCAAGTCAAGACGGTCAAGTCTCGAGTCAAGGCCATTCAAGTCTAAGTCAAGCCAAAAGTCGTTAACTTTAATTCACAAGTCTTACCAAGTCATGAGCAGTGTTGGGTGTTTTTGTTCCATAATGATAAACAAATGAACAAATGATACACGGATTCAGTCCCATACCCCTTCAGACATTTAACCTAAAACCATGTACCCCTATTCCGAAACACTTAAAAAAAACACAATAATGTAATGTCATATAGAATGTAGCCCTACAGTTAGGGCTTAGAACTCTTTAAAGACAAATGTTGCTCTTTAATGTTGACTTTAATCAAATTAAAACGTGATTTTGCCACTAAACGCTCTTGATACTGTACATCTATCTTAAATAATGGTGCAGCTTCCTTTATGATAAATAAATAACACACACATATAAAGTAATTTGCTTTTACGCCCCTTCTATTTATTCCTGTACATGAGGTTTGCTTTAGGGAAAAGACAATTTCCTCTTTTGGTCTTTCACAACAAAAGCCCTGGATATAGGATGTAGAGATGATAGCAACAGATAACTTTAACTACTGTTTACGACTTAATCCTGACAGACAAGTGTACCTTTATTACATAATACTAAGAAACACCATTGCTATTGGATGTAGAGCTGTTATTTACATAAAAGCTTTTTTGTTCACAATCCTTGATAAAAGTACATTTTTAACCCAAAATCTGGACACAATCTGTGTAACTAACTTTGTGCTGTCAGTACTGGAATAGAACCTTAAGTTTTTTCTTTCTTTTTTAAAAAAAATATAACACATTGATTGACATGATACCACTGACCATCTGCTTGTTTATTTCCACACCCTGCTGTCAGATGCAGCGCTAACGTATTCAGATATTTAAACTACACACACTCATCATCATCATCGTCATATATCAACGCGTTCCTAAAGTGTGGGTTTGGTTTGTTTCCGTTTGTTGAAATATACAGAACATTATCACAATGTGACATACTTGCTCTGCGTTAGATCCACAACTATTAAATCTTTTTCCAAAAGCACAACCACAGCGTACGGATCCTGGACTTCTGCAGCAAACACGAAGAGCAGAAAAAATATACGTGTTACATCGTTATAAACAAACAAGAGTTGGTTTTTAATGCAACACTAACACTTTTGTTCTTCATTGTCACTCAGGGTTTAAAAACAAAGAACAATTTTTAAAGTAAAACCTCAAACATAATCGTGGGCATTAAAATGTGCTGTGTCGTTTGGATATTACATCATTCATTATTAGCTACACGCACACCTAAGGAGGATTAATTCGATGGCATTTTGACCCCTAATGTGCTCAGTAATCTTTTGTCTTCATAAAGACTTTCTACACTACTGTATAAGCATTACGCACAGATAGGCCCTGCTCTGCCTAGGCTAGCTACATTTTAGTAATGACATTGTTTTTTTAAATTAGCATTATAATATTCATGATTTAAAGCCAAAAAATATTCTTCAACCATCGTCTGAGCTTCATCTAAAGCAGAAATAGGGGCAATTTTTTTAATCACAAATGTGAGCCACAAACATGAGGTTTTCTGATCCAAGGGCCACATTATCAAAATTCACATCAGTAAAGAGAATAGTGACTGATGTGATCTGAGTATTACAAACTGCAAATGCAAACAGTTTTATGTGTTTGGAGTCATTTTATTCCCATTTTCTGTATTTTTCTGTAAAATTTTGAGGTTTTCGGAATTCCTTGGAGCAATTGTTTGTCTTTTTCTGTCAATTTGTGCATTTTTTTAATTATTTTGTAGTAATTTTGTGTATTTTTCTGCCAATTTGTATGTTTTTGGAGTCATTTTTAGTCTTTTTTGTCAATTTCTATGTTTTTGAAGTAATTATTAGACTTTATCTGTCAATTTGTTTGTTTTTGAATTATTTTGTGTATTTTCCTGTCAATTTTTGTTTTTTTAAAAAAAAATCAATTTGTGTCTTTTTGGCATCAATTTGTGTCTTTTTGCCATCAATTTGTGTATTTTTCCTGTCAATTCATATGTTTTTGGAATTATTATTTTTTTGCTCATTTTTGTATTTCTCTGTCAATTTGTGTGTTTTTGAGATTAATTTGTTGTCATTTTTAGTATTTTCTGTCAATTTGTATGTTTTTGGAATGACTTGGTTGTCAATTTGTGTATCTTTCTGTCAATTTGTGTTTTTGAAGTCATTTTGAGTATTTTTGTATTAATTTTGCTTATTTTTCTCTATTTTTGTGTACTTTTGGAGTTGTTTTGTGTATTTATTTTGGGGGCCACACAAAGCTAGACCGAGGGCTTTATTTGGCCCGCAGGCCACCGGCTGCCAAGTATGATCTCAAGTAAAACTTATATAGTTTGTTCCACTCACCGTTGTTGTAAGGCGTCTCACAGAGCACCAGGAACTCCACTATAGGATAGTCCATCTCAAGCACAGTAATAGCTTTGCCGTGCATGATTGTTAACGTCGGCCGTCGTCCTGCCTTATCGTACGAAAGACCCCCAGAGAAGATAATAAAGGGCTCGCTGATGCACAGAAAAAGCAAAAATATTGAGCAAATGTTAGTTTAAATCTGTGTAGTGTTAGCCAGGTTTAGCCCCCTGATCAAATATCGACAGAAATAAATTAGGAAAAAAAAGCCTAAGTCTTTACATTAGCTTTACGGGCACAAAGTGAAGACTTTTTTCCTCCAAGAAACAGAATAAACTGCCAAGTGCAGAGACTTGAGTCAGTATGCCAAGAGCCAAATGGTGATGACTTGTCCAGAGACGCTTCAAAACAACAGCTTATCTGAGGTGGCTGTCGTTTACACTGATCAATATCTATCAGAAGTAGTCCCAGAGAGAAAAAGCAGTGGAACCAGCAACGTGAACTACTGTGCGAGCCCAAGGCTTAGTTTCTACTGCCTGTGGGCACGTCTAACACACTCCTGCAACTGTTTGATAAGATATGAAATGTTTATGGAAATGTGTTGGGACCAACTGTACACATCATAAGGATAATAGTGATAATGCTATTGCTTTTTAGTATATAATGACTTTTTTGTTTGTGAAATAGAAGAAATAATGGCACCAAATGTTATTTTGCAACTAATAAACTGGAAAATAATAGTGATTATGAAGTGAGGACAAAAATATGCACTTACACTACTAAGTATAGTAGTAGTATAGTACAGTACGTATATATAAATCCAAAAAACAAGTGTGATTGATAGTATTAGCTGACTGAACTAATAAAGAGCACAAAAAGATTGCATACACTTTTTAGGCTCTCATGTTGTAGCACGTAATGGCCGCAAGCGAAAAATTTAATTTTTAAATTGTTCGTGGAAGAGTTGATTAAAGATATTCTTGAATTACAGCAAAAAAATAAAAATTAAAAAACGACAAAGCAGGAGAAATGCATACAGTATATGTGAAGTTGAAACCACCAGAAGGTATTATGTGCATGGCAACTGCTGGTGTAAATAAAAGTGGTAAAAAAATAAAATGTAGATTCTGTACATTAGAACCCTACATTTGATTCAATATCTGGCCAAATTATTTGGGTCCATAGTTTAAGGAAATTAATTAATATTTAGAGGTTGCCCAAGACACTTAAAAATGGCCTCATACTATAATATAGTATTTACAGTTATAGTAAGCCAAATGAAAAAGGCATATTGGAATGATTTGTGGTTTTCTTCCATAAAAACAAACTGAAACTTGCAAAAAAAATGTCTAAATTTAGTCAATTTCCTGTGCAACCTCTAAAACAAATTACTTCCTGAATCATCATCTTGATACCAAAACCTCATGCAGGGTTCGAATGGAGGTTATCTGAAACTTTATTTTTAAAAGTAAATGTGTTTAAAACTCACCTATTTCTTGAGGTCTTGTATTCCACTTTAAGGATGGGCTTACACGACTCTTTCCTCCCATCCTTTTGTATCTTTCCTGATAAAACAATGAACAATATTCATAGTTACTAGGATCAATGCCTTTAAGTTTGTAGTAAAGTTGACTTCTTTCACAAACACATAATGTATTATTTAGAAGATTTTAAGAAGGTGATGCATGATCAGAAAACAGGAAAACCTTTGTGTGAAACACAAAATATAACAAAGGATTATTACAAAATATTGGAAAACTCATTGGAACACATCCAAAGGGAGCTGCAACTGATAAAGTTTTTAGTTCAACACTGTTTCTACAGCTGGTTTTTCTCCAACCCAGGCTTTGCATTAGTTGACTGTTTGATTGTCAAAGTGATGACTAATTCCACCTTTGAAAAACATCTATTCAAGCCAAAGCTTTGCTTCCAAATCCTTGAAAAGTTTGCAGCGACCCATTATGAGAGCTAGCTTTTTAAAGAGAGGGATTTTTTAAAAAGCTACTGTTGATGAAATCAGTTTTGCTTTTTGAGTCACTTAGCACGAAACCTTGGACTTTTCAGTCATGGAATAAACTGAAAAGCACTTCCTGAACAAATGGCACATAGAAAATCACAAACAAACGTAGTATTTCTAAGTAGGTTGTTTCGGGGGTGGTTTCTATTCTTCCTTTACAATAATATATTCATCATTCAGGATGTCTGTTAGATTTAGTTTGTCTAAAGGTAATTAGGGTGACCTTAGATCCAGTTTTATTCAAGCATGTCCTCTTTTCACGTCTTGTCCAGGGATATTTATTCAATTTAATGAAATTGACAAGGTTTCCAAGGACCCTTGAACGCATCTCAGCGAACACGTTCATTTAAAAAGACTGTAACTATGCTAATATTTGCTCTATCTGAAAAATGTCACCAGTTTCTGAAAGCTGAAAAGTTGGTCTTTAAAGCCAATATGGTGTCATTGCGGTAATTTTACTCACACGTGACATAGTCTTTAAAGATGGTACTTTGTTTTGATGAAATCGTCACACGCAAAGTCCAAGAGAAAGATAATCATTGAAAAGGTTATTTATTGAAGTGTATAGTTAATGATTTTTTACTCTTCTGTAAGCCTGAAGTTTTTTGTTATAGTTTTTGTTTAATTTTTTGAGAGATCTTATTGTGGTATATATGAGATTTTTCAAGGGCAGATTGTTAAAATGCTTAATAATGGTGAATGACTTGTGTCACCACTGATTTCTGTTGTTTTTTTGTCCTTGTTTATGTTATTCCGTGGGTTATTTCGGGGGTGGTTTATTTTTCTTGGTTCACGGGCGTTCTCTGGTTGAGGCTATGTTACGTTACGCATATTTATTATTCAGGATGTCTGTTGGATTTATTTTGTCTAAAAATAATTAGGGTGACCATACGTGTGGTTTTACCAGCACATGTCCTCTTCTACCGTCTTGTCCGTAATCAAATTAACCGGGTTTCCCAGGGACCTTGAGTACGTGGAGTTAAAACACTTTAACTCAGCTAATATTGACTCAATCTAAGAAATTCCACCATTAGAGTAATTTTACTCACATGTGACATAATCATTAAAGATGCCGCTTTTTTTTTTTTTTTTTTTGACGAAATGGTGACACACAAGGAAAAAAGAAAAAAGACAAGGTTATTTATTGAAGTGTACATTAAATGATTATTTAATATTCTGTGAGCCTTGAGTTCTTTGTTATAGTTTCAATTTACAGGAGGTGATGCTTGTCATTATTTCAATGATTGAGAGATTTAAAGAAGGTATGTATGAGAATTTTCAAGGAACAGATTATTAAAATGCATGATAACGGTGAATGACTTGAGTCACTACTGATTTCTGATTCTTTTAAAGTCTTTGTCTTTGTAAAATAATTTTTTAAACCATATGGACAATAACAACTTATTTATCTATTATATTCTATTTTGCCCTTACAAGATATATTCAAGAAAATGTTGAGTACTATGCCAAGGTTGGCTCAAGTTTCCTCTTTGTTGGAAATCTAAATATGGTCACCCTTAAGGTAATTGGATCTTTCTGGTTCAGCACCAGTTAACATGTTGAATATGTGATTAACTGAGGCGATGTTTGAAAAAGCAATGTTGAGGCTAAGTGAAGCTGCTCAACTATTCCATCCAAGCTTTGTGAGGTCATGGTTTGTTGTTTGGTGACAGTGCAGTTAATCCTTAAACTGACTGTGGAACATCAGAGCAACAACAGCTAAAGGCTAACGGCGGCATTCAGCAGCAGCCGCAGCAGCTAGCTGCAAACCAAAACAAACCAAGCAAAAACCAAGCAGATGGGAACATTTGGCAACCCATCACAGAAGTGCTGGGTGTGATGGTGTAATGGCTGGCTCACAGCACATATTTGTTGACTGGCAGGGCTTTAGTTATCCCCAGTGGGAGAGACACCTCATATTCTCATTTTACTGTCAGTCAACGCTGCTAAACCTCAAATATTAAAGGAAGATTTTCTTCCAGACTCGACCTGACAAGCCGCCGCTGTGATCCGTGTTATTTTTTAAATTGACTTGCAATCCAATATTTAATAAAGTGTTAATGAGTTTGCATTTTTTTTTTTTTTTTTTTTGTTGGTTTGAGCACACATTGATTGCAGGTATTCCCTCTGTTGGTTTTAGTGCCTTGACTAATGAGGGATGTTTAATTAAAGTCTTATTTGTGGTCTTCAGTCTAGATTTAGTCAGATAAAAAGCAACATCTGTTGACATAAAATAGAGAAAAATATAGCTATAACACTACTTTTGGTTTTAATTAGGGTACGGCATTTTTTTAATTTGAACGATTCCGGTTTTAATATTTCTTATTTCGATTATGATTCGTAACGATTCCCGATCTTTTAAGAGGGAAATGTACAATGAATGTATTGTATATAATGTATATGTATACTTCTTCATGTTTTGTTTGCTTATTTATTACATGATGTATTTTTTTTATTCTTCTCAGTATTTTATGTGCAGTGTTTAATTTTAGATGTGAATTGTGTTTTTTTTGGCTGGGGTTGCTAGGAAACAGTGTGACAAAGCTCTCCTGTCAATATCTAACTTGTACTATGATGTAGTGACCAACTGGTGACATGTAGGTGGCAGCAGCGCACCTTTGGATGAGAGATAACCCGTGATAAGCAGAGCTCAGAGGGAGAGGAAAGGAGTTTACGAGACAGAAAACGGCGTTACAAGAGTTGATGCTGAAGTTCACAGCAGCGCACACTCGACCAGAGCATGTGTGGAACTAAGTAGACTATTGAGAGTGTTGTGATGGTGAGATATACGATCAAAAAAATGGGGCAAGTGGTGACACTCGGCCTGTCCGGGAGGAGGAGGAAGTTGCGTGTGTAAAGAATGACGGGGGGAGAGACTTGGAGGAACGCCAAAATACAGTAAGAAATCCATTCAACTCTGCCCTAGATAACAAAGTAATAATAATTTTGTCATCAAAAGCCCAGTCTCAGTGTTGTGTTTGTGGTTTTATAGAAGGAAACCAATGTTGAGGTGTCCCTAAAGCAAAAAAAAAAAAAAAATTGCACATTTTTCTCAGCTTTTTGTCACAAACTGGCGATTTGTGTGAAACTTGCCTCTATTCAACTACTGATTACAGAAGAACGAAACAAGCTAGAAACAAAATTATTTTTCTTTTTTTTTTTTATAACGGCTGGCACTGAGGTGGGGTAGAAATTTTGAAAATGGCTGGCAATGAATGAGTTAAAAGTTCTGAAAACAATTTAAGTGAGAAATCGACCAAGTAGAATATCAACATGTGCTCTTTTGATCCATAAAACTAACAGAAACACATTTCACTTCTGATATTCCGGAGACCAGCCATTGTGGTAGTGAGAAAAGTTTCGGTCAATTCAAAAACAAGAGCCCTATTTACAAAAGTGGTAAAAAAAAAACGAATGGAAGACAAGAAGAAATGCTTTCTTTTTCTAAAAGGGGATGAAAAGGGCAATTTTACATTCTGCTCGCAATGCATCATGGGGCGGTTGAGTATGACTAGTGTGCTCACCGTGCATACTTAAAAATGTTTCCATATAGTATACATCTGGGTATTTGTCATGTACTTTAACGTGAATGCATACTAATGCATACATACTAATACATACATACTAATGTTTATGTCAAACATAATATGAAACAATATGTTACTTTTTGAAATTAGATTTTTTTCTATAACAATAAAAATATGAGTATAAAATGAAAACCATGCAACTACTCACATTATAAACAGTATCTATCTCCATATTATACACCTCACAGTGTTTCATTGGCCCAGTATCTGTGTGTGCGTGCGTGCACATGTGCATGTCTCACCGTGAGGGAACGTGACCTGGAATGGCTTGGTGGTGTTTCTGAGGTTCCAAAGCGTCAGGCTGCCGTCCGAGTGACTGCACATGAACTGTTTCCCTTCGTGATGCCAGCTGACAGAGTGGATGGCCTGCACCGGGTGAGATAAAAAGAAACGCCAGTTCACAAACACCAAACACACACGGCTTTCAGTATAGACCTATGTCTTGATTCTCATCCAGCAACATCAGCGGGAGGCAGTTATAGAGCAGGTCTGAATTTATTCTCATGTTTAGGAAAAAAGAAAAAAAAAATGCAAAACTAGGATGAAAAAGTCCTGGAACAGATGGCAGTGCCAGCAGAGACGCCTGTGCAGCTTGAGTCAACAAAAAGAGATGCTGCAGAATTAAGTACAAACTATACTGACCATGTAATCATTACTTCAGCCTTGAGTTTTTAAGTCAAAACAGACAGTGAGGAGGTTTTATTTATTTTTTGTCAAAAAACTAAATATTTCTATGCTATATTTCTAAATCAGCAATTTTAATTGTACTTAAATATGTTTTAAAAGAAGTAATTTGTTGCATTTCTACACCCGAGCGTTACAGAGTAACTTATTATTGTTTGTATAAAAATGATCAACGGACATTTTGAAACTACAAAAAATGAAATGACCAGACAATAATCAAATATATCACATCATAGCCGACCAATCAGATTAATGCATGTTAGTTTCTCAGGTTTAGAGTTCATAATTTACTGTACTTAGAGACTGAGCATTAAAAAAAAAAAAAAAAAAAATGAATAGAATTCATTGGTTTAATTTGATTTAAAAAAATAATTGCACAGTTTGGCAAGCCTTTCTGGTGCTTTTGTAGAAGTTCCAATTGTGCAAGATTTGCTCTACTTACACAAGTAAAATTACTGATTTAAAAATATACTCAAAAAAAGTACAAGTACCCATAAAAGCAACTTAATTACAGTAACGTGAGTACTTGTAATCTGTTACTTTCACTATTATGGTGAAGTGTGGAGTGAAAGAATAATGCATTTAAAAGAAAGTAAAACTAAAGAGAGAATGTTATATAACTGTCGAACCTTGTCATAATTTTATTTATTTATATATTTTTTTTAAATTTAAAAAAAAATGTTTATGGTCTTGGTCTTGACTCGGTCTCGGCTCCCGGAAGTCTTGGTCTTGTCTTGGTCTCGGTGCATTCTGGTCTCGGGCAAGTCTTGGTCTCGGATTGTGTGGTCTTGAACACAACACTGTTTTATTTTGAAAAATTCACACGACCGCTCTAACACATTTCACTAGCGCTTGATGTGGCAAATCTTTAACAAACACATTGAAGGCGGACACACACACACACACACGCACACACACACACACACGCACACACACACACACACACACACACACACACACACACACACACACACACACACACACACACACACACACACACACACACACACACACACACACACACACACACACACACACACACACACACACACACACACACACACACACACACAAAGCTAGGCCATTGAAGGTGAACAGTGGTAGATAAAACAAAAAGTGAATAATTTAAAATTACCTGGTTCCAGTTTAATCTGTTTTATTGAACAAATAGAAAAACTGAAAAAATCTTACACGCACAACACGTTAACAGGATAATATTCCCTTTGTCTTTGCCAGTAGGAAAACTGCTGTGCTTTAAAAAAAAATGTTATTTCAGTGTTAAAATGTCAGCTTAGACTCAGTTAAAGCCTAATACTCTGATCGGCCTCAGCAGGTGGCCATTATTAGCCACTTTTTAATCATTTCAGAGACTTTAAAATTAGGTTGAAAAGAAAGGGGGCGTGTGTTTCTCTGTCAGCGCTAAGTGCTTCAATCTGTGTTGTTGAAAAGTGTAAATGTGTTCACTGTGTTTCCACTCACCTGGTAACGTGTGAGACAAGCATGCCTGAGTGCTCCCCAAATGAAGCAGGGAAAACCGCACACACCAAAAAGGTACTTAACATTTTTTCTTTTGCTCACATTTTGCTCTTTTTAATTTTTTGACCTTTTGTCCTAGTGATTATTCTCAAATATACTACATTTAAATGCACCAAATGAAATCTAATCACATCAACAGAAATCATTCTTTTCAGTGTCCTGTTTGAAATGACTCGATTTTTATGGGTTTGTATTAGAAAACATTGATGTCAGCCTAAAAAGATTTTTAAAAAAACAGCAGGTTCACTTCACTTTCCACCGTGCATAAGATACCTCCGCGAGGAAATAAAAAACTCTATTATGCATTGGTAACTATCTTTTCTGCATTCATTTTGTACAAACAAACTTGGAGCGCACCAATAAACGTGACATCAATGGTCAATTAAAATGAAAAAGAATGGTAACTGGGTGAGGCTTATTGCCTGTGAGGCCTAACATTTACTCTGGAAATAAGAAGCAGATTAGATCTAAATTCAAATGCATGTAAATCTCTCCACCTGCTGAGAAAGCAGTGCTGGTTAAAGCTGTCACACCTTAAATAATTCAAAACAGTCACACCCACCAATTTTGACATTTGCACCCACTATCAACAAAATGAGACTTTTAGACACCATTTGTCAGTCGCTGAGTTTTATCCTTTGCTGAATTTTATGGTTTACATGCCAGGGTCAACATTATTAAGTAACTAAACCACACAGATTTTGCCTTGATTATGGGCGGGGCTACAATTAATAAACAGCCACTTTATACTTTAAAATCACCAAAGAACAATCTATGCTATGCTAACTAACCACTCAATACTCACTATAGCTCTCTATTCACAATTCTCTCAATCCATCCTGTTCGCGACAGTTTGCCGAATCAACAAGTTTTTATAGGAGGGGCGGGGCCAACAGTGTGGCTAGAAGACACCAAAACATTAAAAAACACCATTCTCAGCCAAAAGCTAAATTGGATTGTAATAGCCTCTTATATACAGTATATCCATCCATCGTCTGCCTCTTATATAAAACTATTCAAAGTGTTCATTTAAAGCTGACAGAAAGTTATTAAAATATTCTTTGTATTTAACTTTGTGTATTAATTATAGATGAATTCCATGATAAATGTTAGTTAATACATTATTAAGCAGTATTTAACAGTTAAATAATAAGTATCTAATCATTATAATTTATTATCTAATATTACTGAATATATCGATTAATGCATTAACCCTCTGGAGTCCATGGTACTACTGGCCGTTTGACTACTTTTGATTTTTACCTTTATATCTCACCATAAAAACAGTTTATAACTTTCCTTGTTTGGTATCATTTTTTTAGCGCAACTTTAGCTGTATGAATTTATAGTTCATTGATCAGTTTGACATACTGTATAAACACAATGGACTTAAAATCACACAAAAACACTAAATTCGAGTGGAAAAAAATGGGTCTTTTACTGTGAGAACCACAAATATGTTTAACAAACTGATCTGATAAATGAGAATGCAAATATAAAGATTTTAATAATATTATTATTATTATTATTATTATTATTATTATTATTATTATATAATCATTATTATTATTATTATTATTATTATTATTATATAATTATTATTATTATTATTATTAAGCATTAATTAACAGTTTAATAATATGTTATCAATCATTAATGTATTACCTAATAATAATGCATTAATAAGCAGTTAATTCATGTGTTTACTGCACAGAGTTAATTAATACATCATTAAGCATTAATGCAATTTACATAATGTCAAAATTCATCCTTATGTACGCGTACTTAATATGCATTCATTAATATATTAGTAAAACGTTATAACGTCTCTAGTAATCATTTACTTATGGTGTTTATTAAGTAAGGTGTTACATAACATTTGCAACCTGACAAAAACCAAAAAGCAATTAATGATGGTTAACTGTATAATGCTTATGAGGCACTCCTATACATTTATTAAGGTTTATGTCAGCTTATTAATGCATTATCTGATATGTTAATTCATGTTAGGTAATACATTATGATGATAAAAATAGTAATACACTGTTAATTAATGCTTAATAATGCAGTAACTGGGGTACACGTACCCCTACGTGTACTTCAACACCTCTGAGGAGGTACAGAGAAACATTTGTGAATTTATTTTTTGACATTATAGATTTTTTTTACATGCACACATTTCTCATATTTCTCATTCATCAATAATAATTCTAAATTCAAGGTTGATGTTGGACGAGACAGAGGAAAATGTTTAGACAAACCTGCAGACACACATAAATAATGTATGACATGAGCTAAGGGGTACATATAATAAGAAATACAGGCTAAGGAGTTATTGTAAAGAGTTACCGAAACCTCTATAAAATCTCTCCATTAGAAGAACATGATGGTAAAGCATACCTCGTCATAGTAGATCCTGAAGTCTGCTTTCTTGGCGCGGAGGTCCCACTGCACGATGGTCCCACTTTCAAACCCTATAAGCAGCTGCAGCAGTGCCGGGAATAGGGTAGAAACAAGTGATAAAAGATGTATCAGAATCAGTGTACATTACATAACTCCCCTTGTTGCAGTAGTGCCAGGGGGCCCGTTTGTTACCAAACCTCTAATTTTGAAAGTTGTTTCAGAAGACAAAGTATGACATGAAGTCGTGTTCCACAGTTTTAGACACAGTATTTCAGCAACACCAGAGCTGTGCTTTCAGCTCATTATTTCCAGTACATGTTGGCTCAGCACAGTTACAGAGGTACGACTCAGAGGCTGAACGAGAACATCAGTCCATTAAAACATTCCCTACTGTACAGACTCCACATGGTCTAAAAAGTAAAGATCTGAGTGTGGGCTTTAAGTGGAGCAGCGTCTTTCTCTGTGATCAACCGTCAGATTGTGGTTCATCTTTATCATGAACCAACATGCTTGTGTTTCATAGATGATTGTTCGGTTCTGTTTGAACCTTTATGTTTTGAAAACCGCCCTCATGTGACTAACCACCCAAATGACAGCTTTGCACATTGGGGTTCAATTTATCCACACAGTGAAAGAGAGTAGAGAATAGCTGTCACAATCTGATCACAGATCAGTGGAGGGAGATCAGGATAGACAAGCTCCTGTGGAGAGGCAAGACTGAGAAAGACAATGGTTAGCAAGTCGAAACTAAAGGGTACATGTACCGGCACTAGTCGTACAGAGCTTTCCCAGCACGACTAGTGCAACAACCCATCATCAGTAGGTTAAAACGAACCTATCTCACGATGGTCTAAATTCGTACGGAGGTTTCCACGCACGACTAGTGAGTAGGAGAAAAAGTAGACTTATCAGAGTTGGAGTCTGGAAGGACATAAAGTCATTTTGTAAAAGGAAAATTTTCAGTGTTGTGACATCCTTACGAGATGGTGAAAGACACAAGATGGCGTCGTCTGACCTTATCCTGACTACTGTACAATTAAAATTACCTGACTAAACCTCTAGTATCGTATCTATGATGTTTTGATAGAGCTTGCAATAAAAATGCCGTACAGTTACCCTTAAAATGAGATATATTGTTCAAATAGCTAACGTAAGCTGTTTAGTGCTAAAGAATATGACATTGCTGACACTACGGTTCTGTTTTTTAACTTATTTTTTAATATTAAGGTTTTCTTCAACACTTACAGTGGAAAGGTGTAACACATATATCGTTAAGTAATCAACTTGGCGGTGGAAGTGGTGATGGCAGCGTCCTGTTCCGGTCTTCTGTGATTTGTCCATTTTTCCCATTTGCTATTAACTTTCCTCCACAGTGCTCACCCATCGCTCCACGGTCGGGACTTTACGTACTGATCCTCTCACCGGTCACAACGGTTTTTAAGAGTGCATTCACACCGATGGATCCTAGAACTTTTGGTTTGCTTGGATAATCCGTCTCTTTTGGCCAAACAAAGTCTAGAACAGATCAAACAGGTGAATTCTAGAGCGATTGTTTCTGTCAGTCTCGGAGCATTTCCAATCAAAGCCAAACACAGGAAGTATCAGCGATGACATAGAGCACATGGCATTGTGGGTGATTGGTAGAACCGGCGCCAATGTGAAACAGGGCTTTAAAACAACTAAAGCACGCCAACTTGTTGCTGCTCCATTGTTAAAAGTTGTGAAAGAACAAACGAAGAAAGAAAAAGTTTCTTGGCACTCTTGAGCGCTCGTTTTGACCCATGGAGAGCTTCATTTTCAGGTTCTGTTTGTCTGCCTAGAGAAGTCTCAACTGGTTAGCTCATGTAACGGCACCAGAGGCTGCTTGGAGCGGATCAGAAGCGGAGCTCTGGACTCAAACCGAGCCAAACCAAGGTGATAAAATCATCAGCTGTCCTCAACCAGTGTGAGTGCTCCCTAAGAATCATTTAAAATTGAAAGTGTCTATTTGTACAATTGCCATATGGACAACGCCCGGTGCTATTGGTACGTTTACCAAAGTACACGTACGTAGCGTCTTAGGGTTAGGGTTAGGGTTAGGTTATAACCCTATATCGCAACAATTTTTAGGGTTAGGTTTAGGTTTACGGTTAGGTTTAGTCTTGGTCACGTGACCTAAACTGGCCAATGAGGGGCTCTGCTTACGGATAGAATGTCAGTATATTGATACGGCCACCATTAGGATAGCCATCACCTTTAAAATTTGGGCAAATGGGCTAAAATTGTTAAAGTTTTGTATAAGAATCTATATTCTTTAAAGCAATACACAACCCATCCCATAAATGCGTGGTAGATGATTGCTGTGAAGCTAAATGTCAATTTTAAACTTTTAGCCTTTAAATACACATAATACCCCTTTGAATATCGCCATTATAGAGATTCACATATGATGTATTCATCTTGTCAGTATTACGCTTCGTATTTCTGGTCCCAATGTTAGTCTGTGCCGAAAACAGCATTTATATCCAAAGGTTTAGTGCTTGGATCTGTTTACCTCTATTTATTATTCCACAGTTTCGTAAACATGTCTACCTCCACAAGCGTGCAATTGAAGTGCTTTTTATTGCATATTCAGCTTCTATATTGCCTCTCATTTCTACTTCTAAAAGGTGTAAACAGTAAGCAGAATATTGTTTACTAAGATTTCCTGCAAATGTGCCCAAAGAGATCTATAAAGTGTGTCTAAGTCTATACTCTGACCCTTAGAGTAAAGTCAGGTTAAAATGCATCTGTCAGCACCAGATGTCGGGAAAAACGCTGCAATGCAAAAGACAGGATTGGTATAAAATGTGCTCTTTGGGCCACAGCTTGAAAACATTCAGAAAAAAACAATGTTTCCTAATGATTCATGCAGGAATTTGCCCATTGTTTTGTACTAAGTGTGTGACAGCAGCAGTAAACCCATGCCTCTCTTTTATGTCCTCAGAGCTTGTCAAATGTAGTTTCACCCAAAGGCGGTAAAATCCATCGGGGAAATCAATACGCTTCTCAAAGACGGCTCTTTTTGCAGGAATCTCCACATGGCACTTTCTTTTCAATAAGGATAAAAACATGACCCAGAGGAACTAAACCCAGGGGAAAAGAAACAGGTTTTACCCAAAAGACGGAAAAAAAATAAAAAATAAAAATAAGAGCAGGTGGTTGGGACTGCTGTAAAGTTACTCTGTGATCTACGAGGGGATGGGGTTTAGAATTTGGTCATTTTCACTCACCTTGCCTTCATCCTTTGGACTGTCACTCAAATGCACAACAGGTCCAGGGTGAGTTTTTGTTGCTCTGTATAAAGAAAGAAAAGGTAAAGTTAAAAAATGGTAAATATTTTGTAATGAGCAGCCAGAATGTCAAATATATATTCAAAAATGCATGTTAGAAAGCTGCATTACTGAGGCGTTTTTTTCTTTACTTTAGTTTATGAAAACTGAACCCAACATGTCTTGAATCTACAGACGTGCACAAAGATGTGTTAAACCGGTGGTTCTCAAACTTTTTTGGCTCTAGTACCCCCTTTTTCTTATTTCTGACTCCACGTACCCCCTTTTTGTCTGACTACAACATTTTGCTTAGAAATCACTCCTAACGCGTCACATACTGTATCAACGTTTCCGGAAGGACCCATTGGTGTTCATTTTCACCGCTGCGGGTCCGTAAGCTGCTTTTCACAACAACTTTTCAAAATAAGACTTCAAATCCTAAACGTAAATTTCTCAATAGAATTGTCATAAAAACAGTTGCTGCCACAGGCTGACCCTTAGCGTCACAGGGAACGTTGATATGCGACGAGTTGGCAGTGAGAATGTGTTGGTTGAATCATTAGCACTGAAAACACAGGAAACAGAATGGATGTTGCTAAAACTCCATTCTATAAACAATAGCTCTATTGTTGGGAACAATCCTTGATATCAGTCTGTTTAGAAAAAGGAGAACTTAGACAAATGTGGGAGGAATGACATGATCTTCCAGAAAAAATAAAGAGAGACAAACACATCCACATTCTCAGAGATCCAAGCAGTTACATAATCTCCTTATAGAGATTTAAATGAAAGCAGCCGAGACGCAGTGGGTGGTCAAGGCCATGGAAATAAAAGCTGTATTGTGAATACAAAACATACACCAGCTAATTTCACTTTAAGCTCTGTGAAGTAAACAAAAAACAACCCACATTTTTAATTAATTTCATGATCCCAAATAGCCTGACAGCTACATTCTGTGGTGATCCACTGTACTGTCATTCAAATTTAAATACCAAACCTAACATTATTTTTTACCTCTATTGTACATTTGCATTTGAGGAATTATACATGACACTGTATACCATAAATACATAAATATGAACTTTATTCTTCCCTAACCCTGTTATACCCTACCAAAAAATAAAAATGGTGCCATGATCAGGATAACTTTGAAAAACTGAGAATATCTGGCAAACTATTTTGATTGTACTCTTCGTGAACTCCGATAATCTCGACACAGCACAGCACACGCATAATGATTCCGTCCAACCACTGATCTTCCACCAAGCAAGAAATCATCAAACATGATCTAGCATGACCTGATTCTGCATTTAATCAGGATTTTTTGATTCTCTACTTGAAAAAGTGACTTGGAACGCCACCTGAAGTTAGAGCTCGAAAGTCGAAAAAAAATAAATACATCTAATAATACAGTATTCAGTCATGTTTGAGATATTTGGACGACCTACCACTGAACTCGGAGATCGGACTTATAAACTTGGAAAAGTCTATTTTTATTTGCATCGTTATGTTTTTCCCCGTCTTCTCGCTTCTGGATTTTCTCCGTTTAACATCACAAATCACGAGGTTAAGAGTCGTCGACTTTCCTCACATACGAGTTTTAGTCGTAAACAGGGCTTTCAATTAGCACCCGCCAACCCGCCAATTGCGGGTAAAAATTTAATTATGTCAGGTAACATTGTAGCGTCACTAGCCATTTTGTCTGGTGAAGAATGAAACACCATTGCTGAATCGGCAGGCTACGGAAAGTCATTGTTGCCAGATTGGGCTGTTTGTGTAATGTATATCTGGCAACACTGCTGGTTGTACTAATCCTACCTTTCCCATGAACACTATATTGTGACGTGTCATACAGCAATTGGCTACGTGCTTACGCTAAGATGTTATTGTTATTGATTGTTATGGTTTAGTATCGGAGAAGACGAACGAAACAGCGCAAAACAAACAATGGGAGCTAAAATTAAGCTGTAAAATGAGTTAGGAAAAAAACAAACAAACATGGAGATTTTTATCAGGTGTTAAAAAACCTGAACTGCAAAAAAGGAAGGCTGCTGCTGACACAGGGGAAAATGAAGATGATAGAGGATCTGAAAAGAAGAAGAAATTGAGGAGTTTTATTACTAAATGGATGTTGGGTCGTGAGTGGCTGGTATTCCACCATTTGTTCACCTTTAAAATGTGCACTATACAGTTTGTGGGGAGTGGGATTTATTTACAATACGCATGCATGCTAGTAAAACATGTTTTCTCTACAGTACATGTCATTCTTAGTTAGTACAGATTACTTCTATTCTTTTTAACTTCAAACAGTGTTTCAGAGATCCTATTTTCATTTGAGTTAAGTTTGTTTATTAAGTTATGAGAATATACTTTATAAAAAGTTCACTTCTCTGTCACACCCAAAGTTCCATATTACACCTTTTAGGCATTGTTACAACATTGTTTTTAAATTAAAAGTTTGTATTTCTGCAATCAACTAAAATAAAAACTATTCAAAGAAAGATATTTCTGCTGGAAAAAAATGTATCTGGTGGTTGGTTGCCTGGTAACTTTAAGAATCTATTAACCATGCTGGCTGGTCATCTAAAAGGTTAATTTAAAGACCTGGTCGTAAATATTGAACAAGTTCAATATCAGTGTCAGTTTCAGAGTTGATTATCTGGAGAAATTCACTCCTCACACACCTCAGACAACAGGATAATCCCATGAACCATAAAACAATCTGGAGTTTGCCATCCTTGGTCGGAAAAGTTGTAAAATCGGGACAAAAACTGCTCGACTATATTTATGCGTGTACACAACTTTATTGAAATCATACGGACCCCAACACTAATAAAAATCAGGCATAGATTAGTTTTGATTGTCCTCTGTGTGAGCTCTGATAATCTCAACACAGCACATGCACAATGATTCTGTCCAACTATCGATCTTTCATCCAAACCACACATCTGATCAAATGACATCTAACATGACCTGATTTTGCATTTAACGTAACTCAGGATTTTTCGACTCTCTACTGACTTGGAACGTCACCTGAACTCAGAGCTCCTACTCGGCAAAATAAATAAAAAAAATAAAAGATAAAATATAGTTTTTAGTCATGTTATAGTGGTAATAAAATATGCTACGGTTTGATTTATTCATTCAACTGTTCATCACGAAATCCACCTTGATCTCCAGACATGTTTTGACTTTCAACTGCCAGTCTTTGTCAGAGGCGTCTGCTGGTTGCTTTGAAGTTTCCCTTGAAGGTTCCTTGACCCGTGTCTGAATAAATAAAACTTTAACATATTATTCAAAAAGAAGACAAAACCAATCTTGCTGGAATAATTACAGTGGTCAGTCATGTTTGAGATATTTTGACGCATTGCCGCTGAACTCGGAAAACTGAATTTTAAACTGGGAAAGGTGGATTTTCAAGTTGCCTTGATTGCAATCAGTGACACTGCCAGGATTCATTTTTATAGCACGCACAGATCCCTGCCGTAATGTAATTGTTGCATTTCAGAGCCAATTGTTAGGACAAATTCACTCTTTAAACACCAAAAACCACAGAATAATCTTATAGAACAATCTTATAAACAGTGACGTGCCATGACCACTAGGGTTGGGTAGGCACGTTGCAAATCGAGACCACCAATGACATTTTCAGACGTTTCTGCTGGCAAGTGTTAATCAAACAAAGAAACATAAGCAATTATTTAATATAGCCTCCATACTCTCCCAACAAGATATATCTCATGATACGGCAGCGCATCCATTGTTTGTGTTGGAAACACAGAAACATGGAGAAAATGACAACAACAACAACAACTCGGAACAGCCTCAGTGAGGAGCATCCACAAAGCCAGTCCTTCCTTTTGTACCATTCACTGTGGAAAATACAAAACATTTCCTGACCTTACCTTTGCTGAAGCTCTGGTAGCTTAGTTGTTGGTCTCCCATCTTTTTAAAGCTGTTGTTTTTCCTCAAAAGAAAGTTTCTTTATCGTCTCTACCGCTGTCATCCTGCCTGTAGTGTAATCCCGCCCACTAGCTAGAAAACATAGCTGGATCAATTCACTAATGCACTGTGAACTTACGTATAGCATTTAGCATAGCACAGTTACGTCCTAAGGCAGCGTAGAGAGCTGCCTTTTTATGTAAATTATTTTCATTTTGAGGAACTGACTGCGCATGCGCGAACACATAAAAACGTGCTATGGGAACAGAGGCAGAGCAGCAATGTGCTTTTGGAAGAGGGCGTGGCCTCCTCCTGCCTTACAGGGGAGTGAGACTGTGCAGTGTCTCAGCTGTACCAGGAAATAGCGATGTTTAGTCATTTGGGCTATGAAAAGAACAAATGCTGACACTTTCAAACTTATAGGTACTGTAGGCTATCGGAAATTGAAAAATAAATCATTCATAATTAAATTATAATTAAAACAAATAATCAAAATATGAATTCACCCTTGGGTAGGCACTGCCTACCTTGCTTACCCTGACTGCACGTCACTGCTTATAAACCATTAAATAATCTGGAGTTGGCCGTCTTTAGTCGGAAAGGGGTAAAACTGGAAAAACAAAAGCTGCTCCGCTACGTATCTTAACGCGTGTACACAGAAATCATACGGTTAGAATAGTGTATTCCAACGAACATCTAACTCTGTGGAATCCATTCATAAAGATCTATGAGTGGAATGATCACCAGCACACTCCGCAAGCCATCAGATTTATTTATTTATTTATTTATTTTTTCTTTCAACGTGGCTGAAATGAGAGTTGAAGTGGGAAACTGAGGTAAAGTGTGACTGACACATTCAGATGGGTCCCTTTAGCTATGCCTGCTGCCGGGGAGCGATAAAGACCTCAGACCACTGCACGCTTCCAATACTGTTTTATTCAGCAGCTTAAGAAGTAATATCCAAAGAGTCAACAATCCATCTGCAACTAACGACATCGTCCAATCATGGCATGCCACATGGCACGCTGGGATGATGGCGGGAGCTCCAGAGCAAACAACACAAGAGGATGGGAAGTCTATCTACTGTAATGTAATTAGTACACGTAGCTTAGGAGTCCAGTTTTTATGCTACGCATTTAGACCATATGCAGATGAATGGGACCAGATATGTTTGTCCGTGCGTATAAAAAGATTGCCGTTAGGATGGAAAAAGCCAAGACTTGGTATTTCATTTTGAATAAAGGCTGTGAATAAGGCACTGCAATGTGCGGAGGAAAATATGTGCAACTTAATGACTTGCAGATAAAATTCTCCTCTTTGTTGGCAAGGTCGTTTAATGAATTGCAGGAAAATGAGGTAGACTGTTTTGATGATGGAGTCACTAAATTAAATTTTGAGTCGTTATTATCTAAAAGATATGGTCATAAAGACTGTTTCTTTGTTTGGACACATTTTAAAAGTTGGTGAAATGACTTTCAATGTCATACATAGAAAAAAAGTTCTTCTCACTTTTTATAAATATGTGTTTTATTTCCAACCAATAAAGATGTTAAAAGCATTACTTATACATATAACTATGGGCTTTAGCCTTCAAAAGAACATATGAACCAGCTGTCAGTCTCTCTGGAGGTAGATTTGTGTCTTTTTTATTCAATAAAACATTACAATATCTTAAAAAAACAAAAACAAAAAAAACAAAACTCAATCAAAAAAAAACTTAAATAAAAAAAACAAAACTCATTAAAAAAAAAAACTTTAATAAAAAAACCAAAACATTTTCAATCAAAAACTTTACTTCAGCCAAAAATTCATATTTTCAATCAAAGAAAAAAAGTGTATATATATATATATATATATATCAAATGCTGCACCCTTACTTAACTTACCAAAAATGACAGTGGTTCTTTTAATTTTAGTGTAGCTACAATTTACATAATTCATAATTTCACAGCTGTAGAACTAAGAACATTAGTGTCATTATAGTTCTGTGTTTACTCGCCTTTTTGTCTACAGCCAGCAGGTCACCTAATTGTGAATAAAGATGATGCTATATGTTAATTAGGTGTGTGCTAATAACATTGGAAACACATTGCAGATCTTTGTATTTTACTTATAATTCAAAGTTTTAAGAAAAAAAGGTAAAACGTGTGGTAAACTGGACTCGATAAAACCTAAAATTGCATAACAAGAAAAAAACGGGGAGGAAAATCATTGTTTTAAAGATGACCAATTATCTTGTTCGTGTCTTTGTTCACTGTAGAGGATCGATTGAATGCAGGATAATGAATCATACTCCAGTAACTCAGACAGTAACTCATTAATCTAGTTAGAGTCATGGTTAAAGCTAATGCGAACATTTTAGCTTATTTAGCAGGTCAAATAGTCATTTGTATTCATGTTGTGTACAGGAAAATAACAGGAAAAGGGATGAAGTTGGCATTGTTTAGTTAATTACATATATTGACTTGCCTTCAAAAGCGCTGGTCAAAGGATTTATTTTTCAACTTTTTTTGTTAATGGTGCTAATTTGTGTGCTAGCATTAGCATAATTATCGAGACCTCTTTCCCCTTTGAGACACAGTATATTGTGAATGAAGAAAATAACAAATTAGCTTTTATAAGTGCTTTCATTAAAGTAGCGGTTCTCAATCTTGGGGTCAGGATGCGAGACACTGGGAGGGGGACGCCAGATGCCTTCAAGAAACTAATAATATATTTTACTTGTTTTTTCTAACATTTTTCTGCAACTACACCAAACTTGCAATATTTTAACCTATTTTCATCACTTTTTCTTGCCATATTTTTGCTCCTTTAATGCATTTTTGCTACATTACTCCCATTTCTGCCACTTCTTCATCAAATTTAAATGCCTTTTCTGGTCTTTTTTTGTCACATTTAACCCATTTTTATTTCCTATTAAAACAAGGATTAACATCTTTGAGATGACTATATATTATGGCACAAATAACAATACACTTCCTGGAGAACAGTGAATGAAGCCATTTTATGATGAGGAAATTAGGAAAGCTAAAAAAAAATGATGTCATCTGTAGCTTGGAGGAAACCATAACAGCGTGGTATGTTTGCTTTTCCTTTCACCTTCATTCAGAGATTCAAACTGTCAAGCCTCTCGATATCACACGCATTCAACACAAATGAAAAACACCTTCAACTCCAGCAGGACCAGTGAATCCATGGCAACCCAGCACCATTAGAATGGGCGGTAATAATCAACACGACAGATGAAAAGGACTGAGACAGAAAGGGAAGTGACATGTCAGCCACAGGGAACCATAGAAATAGGACGCAGAGCAACAAATGTGATATTGTGACATTATGGTGTTACGTGCACTAAATGCATCATGGCCTGGTGACGGGATTGCCACGTGTCTACAACATATGCATTATTAAAACTGTCATATATACCTAATGTGTCAGGAACAAAGTGCTCCGAACAGATGGGAGTGGTTTATTATTTAACAGTTCTTGTGTTTGTTTGTCTATGTTTGGTCACTTTCCTCTGTAAAGGGACTCAATGGGAATTTAACAAGTAAGTCACACAGTTAAGAATATCAGACTCAAACAGCAGGAGTGACATCTGTAGGAATAAAGGGAGGAAAATGGGCTTAGATTTGGTCACAACTGTCAAATCTGTTGTCAATAGCCGAAGAGCCGCTGGGCTAAAGCATGGTGGGTTTAGTACTTACTTTTTTCTTTTTGTTTAGAAACACATTTCTCGGTGTGTTAGGATTTATTTAGACACACAAAGAAGAAAGTGTCAAAAAAAAGAAAAGCTAACCACTAAGAAATTAACATGTCAAGATGAAGGCTTTTACCACTATTCAAAGAAGAAATAAATACTGTACCAGGAAATATTGACTTTAATGCCTTTATCAATTTGTCATAGTATGATCATGGTCTTTTTCTGAACAGTTTCTGACCACTACACTGCTGACAATCATATTAGTGGCTACAAAAACCCAAAAATTAATGTGCACCTGTCATTTCAGTGCATTATTTTATTGTTTTGTGAGCCCATAAAAAGGATTCAGCTTAAAGGTCCCATGTCATGCCTTTTGTTCTAAAAACCCAAAAAACATAGTATTTGAGGTTTATTTTCCCAAACTTGCCTGTTTTCCAGAATTTAAGCCTCTGAAAAGTCACTTTCTGAGCAACTCTCCACAAACAGGCTGATTTGTGACCTACTTCTGCATATTATTTTTGTTTTTTGCATATTCATGGTGGGCGTGTCTATAGATGGGACACGGACTTCCTCCTCCCCGCACGGTGACGTAGCTTCAGAGGACGGCCCGCCCTCCTCCCACCCACTCTGTAGCCGAGCTCATGCTGCTTTATAAACACGAGACAGAGCGTGGGGAGAGCTTCATGGAGGCGTGGCTTCTCCAGATCGTCAAATTCGTCATCAAAGTGAGAACGCGTCATCAAACTGGAGCGAGGTGTTTGGGCTCACCCTGTCGTAAGAAAGGAGCAAATCACCCTCTAACTAATGATTGATGGAATCATTGAAAAAACACTTTAAGCATGTGTATGAAGCCCTAATAGCACTTTATAATGTTTAAAGCACAGAAAAGTTGATTTAGTGTAACATGGGCCCTTTAACTCTGATTAATGCTAGTGACAGCATTAATGCCTTGTCAGAAATTTCAGGCGACCCCACATGGGATCTCGAACCCAAGGTTGAAAAACCCTGACTTAGTGCCTCCTTGATATAGTTTTTTTATCATTTCCAGTCATCTCACGCCTGGGGTGAGTAGTGCCATTGTGTATCCCTAGGGGTACACGTACCCCCATTTGAGAAACACTGTTCGAAGCCACCTGTGTCAAACACAAGGCCCAGGGGCCAAATCCGGCCATTCAGAGCATCTGATTCGGCCAGCAGATGAAAGTGAAAATGACAGCGTAAAAATGAATCATTGTGTAAATTACCAAAAATCTTCCCCAAAAATAAATTAATCAAAGGACATTTAAGTATCTGTAATTGATTGCTAAGATAGTGTTGATGCCTTTCATAATTTATGTCTAATTTATAACTGGTAGTGCAAACCTGGGCACATTAATGTTGAAATTGTTCATTTTCCAGTCTAAAACCTGTGGCCTAGTGTGATCAAACCGGTCCTTATTTGGCCCTTAAACTAAAATAAGTTTGACACCACTGGTCTAAGCAGTTTGTCTTTGGTTAAAGGTTTTATCAAAAACTCTTATGTTCCTTTGATGTAACAGAAAAACAAAGGAACTGATAAATAAACACAATATCACCTCTTCAGCAGAGGTAATAAACCTCCTGTCATGTGATACACTACTGAATATTCACAATAATCACAAGAAACAGTCAGTACAAGAGGTTAAAAGGGTGAAATGTAAAAATTAGTCTATAAACACCATATTTGAGAAACATAATTGTCATAGATTGTTAGAATTTTTGCTTTTATGTGGATTTTAGAATCACTTTGTTTTGAGAAACAAACACTGTCAGTGCTAATTTTTTTATTTTTTTTCCATTTCCGCAAACTTGTTTGTTGAAATAATCAAACTTGCCAATATTGATTAGGGCTGATATGATGCCAGGCATAAACAGAGTAAAACTGATCAGGAGAAAACAGGAGCTGCTAATTTCACATTTCCTTTTCAATCTCATTGTTTACTTCTCATTTCAATATTCATTTTCTGATTTTGAAAGCGTGTTCATGTCAACACGACACCAGTAAAAAGGTTGGAATATTCCAGAGTGGAAGGTTATTGTGGAAGTATAAAATAAAAGACCCCAAAACTTCCATCTATGTTCTTTGGTGGAATATAAATCCCAGGATTTATTATGTCTTTTTTCTCTGTTTTTTTTTTTTTTTAACAATATGACATTGACTCATTCACCTTCAAGCTTTAAGTGAAAGTTCCACAAACAAAATACAGAAATTCTCTGGTTTTGCTTTGTTTTGGTTTTCATGAACTCTGTTTCCCAAAGTCTGAGTGCTTACTGTTCCAAAATCTATCTTCATTAGGGTGTTTCAAATTAATAAAGGTCAGTGTTTTTCAACTTTGGGGTCATGACCATTTGTGGAGTCGCCTGGAATTAAAATGGGGTCACCTGAAACGTCTAGGAATTGACCAAAAAATGTATTACTGAATAAAAAGAGAAATTTAACCCTCTTATTATGCTCAAATATTACTAACACAATGATTTTCAGAAAATTGTTGACCAAGTTTTTGTCTCAGACACTTTGTTTATTTGTTGAATACAGAACTAACACCTTGATGATGAAGCCTTTTAATTTAGAATGAATTTGTCTTGAATAGTTTTTCATCCAAATCTTCTCAAATTTTCTGACAACATTAATGACTATAGAGTATGAACCCTATTGGTTGTGGTGATGATATGATTTGTCCTGCAGCGCCACCATCAGGTCAATGGGGATGTAAGGTCACACACGTTTTACACAGTTAAAACAGCTTAGGGTCAAATTGACCCCAGAATAACACCATTGCTTACAATATGCGTTCAGCTCATTGAAAAAATATAATCATGATCATATTCTGCTAATCAATCAGACCCATCAAAAATAAACTCAACTATTATTTTTTGAATGATAAACATTGAATGGAGTCAAATTGACCCTAAGGATAATAAGAGGGTTCAAAAATACCAATTATTAATGAAATCTATATATTATTATTTATTAATCTATATATATTCTTTCTCATAGAAATTGAGTGCCACGAGATGCTTTTGTTGTAATTAGTGCTATATAAATAAAGTTACATTTGATTGAATTATTATTACATTAATTAAAAAAAAAAAAACAATTTTAAACAACTGCATTCAACACTTTCATTTTCTTAAAAGATAAATTTTGTTCAAATTAAATGCAGTGCTGGCACAATTTCTCACTAATCTTGGCTACTCCTTATCTTTAACACAGTACAGCAAACATGATAAAAAAAAACTAATTCTAGAAAGAATTAAAAAAATAAATATTTGGGGTTGCTAGACGTTTGTGATATCGAAATGGGGTCACGACCCAAAAAAGAATGGGAATCATCAACATAGGCAGAGTTGTAAAGAGTACTGATATATCGAACTCAAAAAGAAGTACTGTTATTTCTACTTAAAATACTCAAGTACAAAAAGAGAAGTTGCTAAATGAAATAGTACTCAAAGTAAACGTTACTAGTTACTTTCCCCCCACGTTTATTTTTGGTAATAAATCTCGCCATTCAATTAAAAAAATAAAAATGTTGAAAAAATGACCTCCAAAACTGAGAAAATAACCAACATTTAATGCTGTTTTGGTGCCGTACATTACGTTTAATCTGATTGGTCAGCTATGATGTAATATATTTAATTGTTGTCTGGTTATTTCATTTCTTTGTAGTTTCACAATGTCTGTTGATCATTTTAAAACAAAAAAAATAATAATTTACTCAGTGTGTAGAAATGTAAGAAATGACTTCACTTCTTTGAAAATGTACTTAAGTAGAATTAAAATTAGTGATTTAGAAATATACTAAAAAAAGTACCCATAAAAACAACTTAATGACAGTAACGTGAGTACTTAATGTAATCTGTTACTTTCACCTCTGGAGATAGGTCAGATGTGTCAAACTCATGGCCTGGGGGCCAAATCCGGCTCTTTGGAGCATCCAATTCGGCCCACTTGAGAACGTAAAAAATTATAGACAAAACATGAATCGCGTAAATTAAACTCAACAATATTTGGGGACTGACAGTTTTCCTGGTGCTTATATCGCATGATTGCAGTCATTTTTAATGTTAACCTGTTGAAAAAAAACTCAATTTTTACAAAATCTTTCAATTTTCCTCAAATTATTACAAAATATTTCCCTTGATTAAATAGAATTTGTTCACAAAACCTTCGAGATTTAAAGTGATTATCCTGTTGGGACCGATATCTGTCACTTATTGCTTGGGTATTGTCAGTTTCTTACGTATTTTGTATTTTATGTAAACGTAGAAGTGCCAACTAGGGCACAATAATGTTTACTTGTTTCTCCGCATAAAATCTGTGGCCCAGTTGAGATCAAATTGCTCCGTATTTGGCTCCTGAACTAGAATGAGTTTGACACCCCTGAGATAAAGGGTCCATTACAGTCACATTAAAATCCAAGCAGAAATATGTGTTTGAAGAGCAGACCTCCACCTAAACCTCTGACACTCTAGTAATGATTGGCAGTGAATCCTCCCACACGTTCACATCAGTGTTAACACAACTCACGACACTTTGAGCTGTCACCACCAAACAAGATGGCCTGGTAGAAGACTGGCTTATGACTGACACAGCCAGGCTTTGTCGGGGTAACGCCAACCGTAGAGGTGCGTAGGTGGGTGAAACCAAGAGCAACATGTGCATCCAACGCAACCCAAGCAGCATGTGTGTGCGTGTGTGTGTGTGTGAACACATGATGAGTGTTTTAGTCGTCACGCTGCAACATAGAATCAACAAAGACACGTGTCAATGATCTCATAAAGGCCTTAGTTGATTGATCCCAGGCAGATGTGAGGTGTTATATAACGTAGGACATGCTAACCGCTAAGTTACAGCACATCCATCTTCCACACCCGCAGTGACTTTCAGCAGTGTTTGGAGTCAATCCCTGGTGGTATTGTGCAAATGTATGATCGAGCTGTGACAGGTTGACAGTTCATCACAGCACGCGCACACGCACACACACATACACGTACATTTATCACACACAGCCCAGCGCTGCTTGTACTTTTTTGAATGTTCATATTTAGATTTGAATAATATTGTTTATTGTGTATTATGTCGTTTTTTGTTTTTTTTCACTATTTGTACCTTTTTGCTGTCAAGACATGCTTTTTTTTCTGACTATTTATGCTGTTTTTTGTGACTATTTGTGCCTTTTTTTGGCTATACTGTATATGCCTTTTTCTGGCTATTTATACCTTATTCTGAATATTTATGCTATTTCTGTGACTGTGCCTTTTCGTGACTATACATGCCTTTTTTCTGATTATGACTTTATATTCCTTTTTTCTGACTATATATGCTTTCATCTGAGTAGATACCTCTTTTTTCTGACCATTTATACCCTTTTTTCTTTAATATTCATGCCTTTTTTTCTTCTATATAGGCCTTTTTCTAACTATATATACCTTTTTTGACTATTTATACATTTTTTTCTAAATATGTCCTTGTTCCTTTTGCTGTAAGATAAAACCTCTAACCACAATTTAATTTGTCAAAAACATGATGACAGGGTTGAAAATGTAGGTGACAAAGACCCAACAATGGATTCAGAACTCTATATACGTACAATTCAGTAGGTTACGACAGCATTAAATACTTACAATTCTATGGCCTTGTTCCACATGATGACGTAGCCTGACAAAATAAAGGACTCGATGTTGACGATGTGTGTGTTTCCACGCTCCGTCCCCACGTACAGCCATTTACTCTGAAAGGGCAGGTGGCAAAATGTGATCCTGAAGAACAAAAGCAAACACAGCAGTCAGTCACAAAGGTGTTTAACAATGACAAACTGTAGTTTCAGTGCACCAGAATTGACCAGTTTTCCCCTAAAACTGTTACTGACTCAATACTTGGTCTTGTTTTAGTGGCGGAAATGCAGCAATATGAGAGAAATAGTTAAATTACTGTCCCAAGGATGACACCAGGGGTAGAAAATTTGATTATTGTGCTATTATTATCTTAAAAAACAAGAGCCCTATTTACAAACAACTATTGGAAGACAAGAAGATTATGCTTTTATTTTGAAAAGAGGATGTTTGATTTTTAGCTCAGTCCCAGGATGATTTTACATTCCACTCCTAATGCATCATGGTTGAGTATGACTGACTAGTGTGCCCAACGTGCATACTTTTAGAACAGTGATTCTCAACTGCTGGGTCGGGACCCATAAGTAGGTTGTGGACCTCTACTGGGTGGGTCACGTACAGCTGGTCAAAAATAAATAAATACTCAATGTCTCTCATGTTGGTCTTTTATTTTGAAAAAATTTTTTTTATTTTGACAGGCATGCTGTGAAATGCATGTTGCACTGGAAAATATATAGTTTATGTTTTTAAAAAGATTATTTATGTGTGTTTTCAACAGTTATTTTTGAAAAACTAAATCTGGTTGGTTGAATTCTAAAAAAAGTGGGTTTAATGGATGGGATTTAATGGCCGCGGGAAAATGTGGGTCCCAGGGTGAGACCAGTTGAGAATGCCTGCTTTAAAAATGTCACTATATAGTATACATTCATTTTTTTTCTCGCGTACTCAATCTTTTCATACTATCTAATGTGAACACACTACATGCAGTACTAATTTAGGGTCAGACTTAGTATGAGTAGTACGTTAGTATGACATTTCGAACACAACCCAGGTCTTACAAATGTTTCCTGGGCTTTTACTTCCTGGTTATGGGTACAACTTCCTGTGTGACAAACTCATCTTTCTTAAAAAAAAAAAAAAACAAGGAAATGCCGGCTTCACCTTTTTTTTTATTATAGATACAGTCAATTGCAGCACATAATGAACAATAACTTTATTTTATTTTATCAACCTATCTTTAGCTTTTCACATTAAGAGCACCAGCCATGCAATCTTAAAGCTACTAGTTCTCCATTGTTAAAATGATTGTCTATTCCTTTTGGTCCATCAATTACACCCTTTTTTTTTCTTAACATCAAGTGTTGCTGGGATTCAGAAGCCATCATTGTTCCACCACTGGCACCAGTATTATCATCATAAGACCCTTAACAGGGGGAATTAAGCTGAGCACACAGTAAGACACACCCGCCCATGTCGATTAGCTTGTTCAGATGGGGGTATCAATGGGCTTCAGCCCCTCAGCCACCCAGCACGCTGTGGGATTATTAGATAGACAAATGAGTTCGCTGGCAATTCAATAAGGCTTTTAGAGGCTTGAGGACGGAACAGTGTTTGAAGCATTTAAAAATACATATGAGCGATAAAAGTATGCTCAAACTCCTGGCATTTTAAACCTGAACACAAAAACCACAAAAATCTGAATACTATGTTTGTGTTTACATGATATGCCTGAGGTGAAGGTGGCACGATGTATTCCGCTGTCAACGTTTATTGAATTATTTATTATTTACACAAGGGAAAAACTAGTGAGATGATAGTGTATAGCACAATCATTTATATTTACTTTTTTTTTAAGCCAAAGAATATACATTTTCGACTATGACTATAATTTTCACTTACTATAGCTGGTATGTTTATTATGTAATTAAATGAATTACATTTATTCAATCACTCATTATTGGCATAGTTTATTCTCTCACTGACATAAATTATTTTTATGATCAGAAATTGTTTACACTGAAAGCTGGCTTTTCATTATACGATTACATGCTCGGACTGGGACCATTGTGCGTGCTAGCTGCTACATGTTTAGCATTGAGGTGCTAGATGCTACATGTTTAGCAATGAGGTGCTAGCTGAGGTTAGAAGAGCTCCGTTGATCTGCAAACTCTTTATTACACATTTTTTTCATACATCTGGGCTTTTTTTTTCTTAACTAAAATTAACACCCACGACGCACGAACCTTGGGCTCTCCTGTTCTTTGTGTTGTGATCTGTGCATCAGTATTATGGGTATACCGGAAACTCGTGCAAATTTTTTTTTTTCTGTAATTAATTCATTGCAATTAACGCGATAAAGTCCCAGCACTAGTTAAAAGTAATAATAATAGATTGTTTTGGAGAATATTTAGATGGTGAAGATTAACTCTAGTCCATATCTTTAGAAATGATCCCCTAACTTTTTTCAGATTTCATGTAGCCAAACTTGTCCCCATGCTTCCTATTGGTACAGCTTTATTTATTGTTTGATGATGAGCACAAACTGGCCTTTGCTCGCTCGTGTCCTGAATGCACTTTGATCATTTGCTTTAATCTGTTTGCTCCAATTGACATAAGACGTGGCCGAGAAACATTATTTATTTAGATAAAAATGGGATTTTTAGAGAAAAGCCTTCAACTTATGACTGTGTTTGCTTTAATGCCGTCAATAAACAGAAAACACAAGGATATTTTTAGAAACTAAAAAAAAAGTAAGTACGATACAACTTTGGGGAATTTGGGGAGATGTAGCTTGAGTTTAAATCCCACTTATAGAGCATCGTGTTTATTGATTTGAGTAAACAAGATGTGGCTTTCGTTTTGAAGCCAGCGGAAAAGCAAAGAATCCTAATGAAGGAAACAGATGCAGAGATTAATTGCGTTGTGACATCGTGGTGGGTTCCTGTGACCTCGCCATCTGCCTCGGCAAGACTTGAAACGCGAGCGCATGTTGGTCCTCCATGGCTGTTTCATACAAGCCAAACATTCTCGCTATTACTTTGACTTAAATTACAGATGATTGCAGTGATTCAGATGATTGGTTTGACTACGACAAAGCATTCAACATGTCATGTTGCATTGTCTCTTTGGATTCTGAAAGCCTGCACGCTCGTGGAGCAGGAGTGGCAGGCGTCGGCTGGCGTCTGACAGTTATTGCAAAACAATTGTCTCCACTGTTTCCAGACATTAGTTTGCTAGCTAGTGCTGGTGAGATTCCGTAGCCACGTCAGGGCGCTAATTGTCAGAGTGCTGAGACATGGAGATAAATGTAGAACCGCTGTTTGGCCTCTGATGGATGACTCACAATGCCCCCCTTTTCTACTTTAGTCTTGGAACATGATTCACTTCAGCGCTGCTGCTGCTGCTGAGAGCGAGCGCTGCTGCTGCTGCCTCCTACCCAGCCTCCTACCTGGCTATCACAGCCTCTGGGAGAGACTTAAAACACCTCTGAGGTAAAGTGTTACTCAAACATTTACCGTACCTCTGTTTGTGTGGGCACACACACTCTCTATAGGCCATAGGATTTTAAAGGTACGTCAAGCAATGTCATGAGTTATTTTTAGCTGTATGAATATGAATAACTTACGCTACCTCTATTGGGTGAACAAACACGTAACCATTTAAATCACACTCAAATTCAATTTAGCTCTCCTTCCAAAAAACAACAGACAGTATAAATCTAAGGTCAGTTCATGTTTTAGTCATGTTCAGAAAAGGATACTAATTAATAAATAAATAAATAAATAAGTAAATAAATAAGTAAATAAATAAATAAATAAATAAATAAATAAATAAATAAATAAATAAATAAATAAATAAATAAATAAATAAATAAACAAAAAGTGAAATTCAAGGTCTTTTTCTTTATCAGAATCAAGAAGGGATACACAAAAATGTAGAGAACAGATATAATATGCTGCGACCATAGATGCCTGTAACTTAGTTACTTAGTAACGTGTTATACTATTACAGGTGTTCTCAACCTTGGGGTCAGGACCCCGTTTGGGGTCGTGAGACGCTGGGAGCGGATGGCCAGATGCCTTCAAGAAACTAAGAATATTTTGAACAATTTGAGCCCATTTCTGATTATTTTCTACCCTTTCTCTGTAACTACACCAAACTTGCCATATTTCAACCTATTTTCATCACTCTTTCGCCATATTTTTGCTCCTTTTAATGCATTTTTGCTACATTACTCCCATTTCTGCCACATCGTCAAATTTAAATGCCTTTTCTGCACATTTTTTCCACTTATCACTTATAAACACTTTCCACTACTTTTCCCACTAAATGTCACATATGTTGACCCAATATTGTCACTTTTAACTTTTGCTTATTTTTGCCAATTTAACCACATTCACCATTTGTCATGCCCATCATTTGCCAGGTTAAACTAATTCTTCCTTTTTATATTTGATTTAGGCCACTCTAATTGGCAACTTTTAGCCAATTTCTGTACTTTTTAAAATCCAACTTCACCACCTTTTCCACCATTTTTGGTCACTTTTAACCCATTATATTTCTGATTAAAACATCTTTAACATGACTATATACTATGGCGGTGGTTCATGTCTGTTCAACCACCTTCAGGTACAGTGGGGGTCCCAGGTCTCTGGAACCTTTATTTTGGGGGTCACGGGCTTAAAAGGTACTGCACTAATATGACTGCTGTATGGAGTAATCTAACGTGTTACTACTTCTAAACCAGTAATCAGATGAAAGTTGTAATCTAAATCAGTGCGAGTGACTATTTATGTAATTTTTATGTCAAGTATTGATGTGAAGTGAAGTCAAGCAAGTCTCTTTATTTTATTTTCTATAAAAACATGTAATTTTTTTTAGGTAATAGTTAGTTAGGAGAAACATTGTTGACGTTACTGTTTCCAATAAAGTGAGTTTTGGCAAAACCGGTCATTATTTTTATGTCGAGGCGGTTGGGAGTGTTGTCGGCAGCTTTCGAAAATAATTGGTAAAGTATCTTGTAAAATAAATTAATTACTTTTAGAACCAAGTAATCTGTAATCTAACTTTATAAAGGTGTAATCAGTAGTCTAGATCAGGGGTTCTCATCTGGTCTAACCCTGGGACCCATATTTTTCCACGGTCATTAAATCACAACCCATTTTTTTTTTTTTTTTTTTTTTTAGAATTCAACCAATTAAATTTAGTTTTTCAAAAAATAGCTGTTGAAAACATACACATACATACATATAATATTTTCTAAAACATAAATCCATATATTTTTCCTTGCAACATGTATTATACAGCATGCTTGTCAAAAGAAAAAGTTCTTTTGAAATAAAAGACAAGTTCAATATGAGAGACATTAACTATTTGTTCATCTTTGACCAGCTGTACAAGTCTGCGACACACTTTTGGGTCCCGACCCACCAGTTGAGAATCGCTGGTCTAGATCACTAGCTGTGACTGAATGTTGCCGTTTTCTATATGTGCGTTTGAGGACAAGGCTGTGTAGGAGAGAGAAATCATTTCTTACCCATACTATAAATGATCATGCTATGGTACATTCAAAGACGGTGATCAATAGTCTTTAGGATCATGTGTGCAGGTGTTAATTTGTACGAATGATGGCATCTTCAAATAGCTTTGCCTCCACATAACGTGTGTATAATTACTCCTTATCAGCGCTGACATTGTGCCAGGAATCACAGAAGCAGATAAAGGTTATTCTTTTAAGCCTTATTCACTCCTGGCAGACGAAGCCTTCCCACAGGGTTTTAGTGACGCAATGAGTTGTCGCTCACTGCTGTGAGTCTGAATCAGAACAGAAAGAAAACCGGAAAGACTTCCACAATATCTCTGCCTTCATCTTAAATAAGCTTTTCACTAAAAAGTTTCATCCGTGAATTCTAGATTGTCGTTCCATGTTTTAGAAGAAATAATCTGAAAACATTACTGGAGCAGAAACAACACATAGGAAATGCTTGATTACAAAATAGAAGCAATTTCAATATTATTGTGCCTTAGTTTTCACTTTCACGTATAATTGCCGTGTGCAATTTCGCACACAGCCACACACTCAGTAATCAGGAGTCATTGAATCCACCTGTGCTCGTCGTCTTCACCTGGTAGTAATTATTATCTGAGAATATGCCCGCCCGTGTTCCAAATGGCCACGGTTACATGATGTTTTTAAATTCGGAATTAGTTATTCTAAATTAAATTATTCAGAATTAAAGTGTCATGCTTCAATTCTCAATTGAGGTTTTACATGGGAAACAAGGTTATCCGCATTTATTCAATTGCGCTTTACTTCTGGGGGTTGGGAAGGGCTCTGATTGGACAGCGAGTGAAAGTGAGGTATCACGTCTATTTGGAAAAAACACATAACAAACCTTTTATTTTGTTGCTACAACATAGAAGTCCACATGAGAACTGTTTTCACTTTTATTTTAATTTTAGTTTTGAAGCAGCAGCTCAACAATAACATACGGTTTCACTTTGGTCCGCTGAGAAGGAGAAGGTAGATATAGTAACTAATCGTTGGTAAATAAAGCCCAGTAAAACGCCGTAAAACAATAACCAGGAATAAATATTATCTCCCTGTTAAAGATAAAAGCTTTAACAACAGGTACAATGATAAACTTAGAGATATTACAGCCTGTGCAGCAGTACGAGGACACATTTGTCCGGCTTTTAGTATCACCCGTCTGATGAAGCCTGTTTTCGTTTGTCGATGTCCGGGTGTGTGTGTGTGTTAAGTCTGTATGAATGTCCGCATGTTTGTACTTCTGGCCATCCACTCTTTTCATTATATCCATGTGTTCAAAGGCTCTTCTTTAATAAAAAGTCTCGGTTCTAGTCCGTCCGGGCGGCCATCTTGGATTATGTCGTCACCGCGCGTCATCACAACTGACCGAGCATGCACAGAACAACCGGAAATAACTTAAAACGGAATTAAATGTTTACAAGATAAAGGAATTATTTAATTCAGAATTAATATCGGAATAAACCAACCACCTAATTTGGATGTAAGTTTAATTCAGAATTACATCTGCATTCAGAATTAAGTGTTTACAAGTTCAAGATCCGAGACTTTGAGAGGATGTGGAAAATCTAAAAATGTCTACTACAAGCTTGCAAAGGAATCGGGTTTCATTTTATGAAGTGTTTTGTTGACTCTGTAAACATTTGTGTTTATAATGAGCTCCCTGCCCTATTAGATCCTCCAAAATGTCAGACAACAAATAGTCACCACGCAGGAGCTCAGTGAATACTGAATTGGACTCAAATTTGCCGTCTTTGCTGCTTCTGTGAACACAACATTCTAAATAAGGAGGAACACACACCTCTCTCTGTTGAATTTGAGTGAATGGAGGACAGCTGGTCGCCTCTGACGCAGATTCCACAGGTGTAGTGTGTCGTCTGCACACGCCGTGACCAGAGCTCCCTGAAAGAAGAGAGAAAGAAAGGAAGTAATAAGGATACATCGGACTTACAAATACAGCATGGAGTGAAATGTGAATAATCCTGGTTGTCGAGTATATCAGAACGAACAGTTTTTTATAAGGTTTTTTGAGTATTGAGAACCACAGCAAAGTTTATTCATAGTGTGGAGAAAAACAAGTTTTATTTCTGAATACATCAGCTTGTTTCAGGCTTTAACGTTTAAAGAAAAGCGTTTCAGCAGAGACAAAGAATTAGCAATGGATCACAAATAAACCATGAGATTAAAAGATCTGCATTAAAGTAAAGAAGAAGAAAGAAAACCTGCTTTTCATGTGTTTTTATGGTAGACGTTCTCTTACAAAAACGTTTTCCCTTCATTTTTTATCTTTGCACTAAATGTCTTGTTAATGACTGATTGTTTTTGACCACATGTGTCAAACTCATGGCCGGGGGGCCAAATCTGGCCCTATGGAGCATCCAATTTGGCCAGCAGGAGAAAGAAAAAATGACAACGAAAACATGAATCATTGTGTAAATTAAACTCGCCAATATTTTCTGGAGCTCACAGTTTTCCTGGTGCTTACAGCATATTGCATGATTGCGGACATTTTTAATCTTAAAGAGTTGAAAAATGCAAAATTCTTACACATTTCTTCAATTCCTCAAATTATGACGTAATATTTCCCCTAATGTAATAGAAATTGGTCTCAAAATCTAGGAAATTTAAAGTGCAGATCCTGTTTAGACTGATATTTATCACGGATACGGTCGTTTTTTTTTTTTTTTTTTTTTTTACATATTTTGTATTTTATGTATAAGTAGAAGTGCAAACTAAGGCACACACATATTAAAATGACTTATTTCCCAACATAAAATCGGTGGCCCACTTAAGATTAAACTGCTCAGTATTTGGCCCCTGAACTAAAATGAGTATGACACACAATTTATTTGAAAAATCAACGAAGAAACAAACAAAATAACAAAAATATTCAAAAAGTTTGATAAATTCAGAAACATCATTGACATCATGTTCTGTGAATCACAAAAAAAAAGTAATGAGAACTTTTTCCCTCAAATCCCAAATCCACTCTCAAACTTTCAGACAACACAGTGATGCAACATTAAGTTTCACGAGGGTTTCGAGATCAGCCATTATCATTTACCTGCTGTCTAAGACTAACGCTTTCTTGTTCTTCAAGGTTGCCTGCACAGGTCCGGCCACAAAGGCAGGATTTTAAAGGGAGAGAAATGATGTGAGAAGAAGATAAGAGGATGCTGATGATGAAATTATACTCAACAAGCATGGAAAGACTCTGAGATGCACACAGGGTAAAAGCCCAACTGTAGGCTTCACATCTAAATTGGATAAATCCAGATGTGGCATGCAAACAAGCAAGGATGATAATAAAAACTGGGTATGCATATTATGAAGTACATGTACACTTTTAAAATGTAACTAAGCACAAACTTCTAGTGCAATATAATGTTTCACCTTATCGGGGCGCTGCACTTACGAGGTTCAGAAGCGCGTAAGAGGAAAATAACTTAAGCAGACGGGAGAATACGCGCAAGGACAGATTTGAATGCGAACACCCACATTTCAGCTGGGATGAAGGCGCGCAGCGACTGACTTAAGTACAGGGGGAGAATAGCGCGCCGTCAAAAACAACTTTCGTGCATGGGAGAATAGACCCCTAAATGCATCTTCTATCAGTTTGGAGAATGAACAAAATGCGACCCTGAAGTGACCCACATGCGTAAAAAGAGTTCCTGAGATACTCCGTAGATGGAGGCATCTGGTCTTGGCGTGTGTGTAGCACTGATATGTATAAAATAATAAATATGTATTAATTTTAAGCCCTCGCTCTCCTTCCACTGTCTACTTTTTTACTAACTCACCATTAGGAACGTAACAATTGGGGGCTTGTCCGGTGTAGGAGAATGGCAGACAAACAACAGAACACGTAATGGTCCCCCACCAGGGTTTCCCCCTCCCCTGCCGCTCCGTCTGGGACGCAGAATTATGACGCTATCGCATTTTAATGAGGGTCAAAATGATAAAGGTCAGATAAAATGCGAACTGGCTGTTCAGACATTGCAAAATATCAGATACATATCTGATTTATATCCACATATGAAAGTGGCCTGGGTCGGATTAGAAAAAAATGTAAATTGTACTGTTCACATAGACGTGAAAAAATCAGTTATGGAAGCCGTGATTTCCCAGTAGAAATGTTGCATTAGTTGCATGTCTACATAGATTATTGTTTTTTATTACAGCATTACCTTTACAGATACATGTGCTTGTTGGCACACAGCTGGCTCCTTAGCCAGTCGAGAGCAGCCAGCTGTGAGGTGAAGGGTTCCTCGTGGTCGCCCTCTCTCGGGAGGTGTGCTCAGCATTTCTGCTGGGAGGACACCCCAGGGCTGACCTAGCTCACACCACAGGGAGTATATCTCACTACAGGCCAGGGATCACCTTGGAATCCCCCCCAGAGGAGCTGGAGCTGGTGGAAGTGGCCTGGGAGAATACTGTCTGGGCCTCTCTGCTGATGATATCACCCCCCGCTACACAGAACACAGATAAGTAACTGACAATGGTTTTGATTTTGATTTTATGTTATCTTGTTACGTCTTTGCAGTTTCAGAGTGTTGCATTGTGGGTTTTTTCTTACTTTTTTTTCTTTTTTAGATCCATCAATGTCTCCCCTTTTAGACTATTTTAAATACCAATGTGCTGTATGTTTAATATTATTCTGTGCATTTTATGTATTTATAATCAATTTATTTAGTACATTTAGTACATTTGATTCTTGTGTATAAGTGCATATACTGTATCTATGAGTATAATATATATGTATGCATACATTCTAGTTTTGTGTGACCCATTTTGTATTGTTATGGGTGTTCAATACCTATTGCTTTGTTTTGCTTGACTATTTGTTTAATGCTATTTTTTGCTATTATTCCTTCTATTATTATCATTGCTACTGTTATTATTATCAGTTTTCTTCCATTTTGGTCCTGAACCTGTTGTTTTCTTTGTAATGCTCGTAATTATTGTACCAAATATGGAAAACTTTGTTATTTGGATGCCAAAAATTTGTAATAAAGATGGTTATGAAAAAAAAAAGACATATAGGGGTGTCTAGTCTTAGAAAAACTTTAGGTTTCTGAAGTCATCGCGCAGCTGTGCAAGCTAACTAAAGCTAACTAAAGTTAACCCATGTGTTTCTTTATTTTCCCAATGAACTCTATCTGCCCTTCACAGCCACCGGCTTAGTCTCCTTAAATATATTATTCCTCCCGAAAGAAAAGACATCAATTATTAAAAAGAAGAAAGATAAACACAGCGATAAGCGCTTTAATGATTTCTTTTACGGGTAGTGGAGATGACATGACCTGAGAATGAGACGCCTTAATGTTTGACAGGTGGATGCATTAAAAGATTTTTTTAGTGCGTCACTAGAGCCTCAAACGTTTGCCCTAATCACAGAAAGCTGAGAGAAGAGCTTTGTTGTGTGGGTTTGTGCATTTAAAGGCAATATAAGTCTTTACATGTCGCTGAATGTCAAGAGGCCAAAGTGAATATGCTAAGGCAGTCATTAACAAGCCCACACACTGACATCAGGAGAAGGCTCGGACACCAAGGCCAGCTATTAACCCTCCTATCAAAGAACAAGGAGGCCAGCAGTGTTTGTTTGTCATTTACGCAACAGAGTGGGAACTATGTCTGTGCATTTGTAACATGTGCACATAAATAAGTGTGTATTTATCCACGATTCCCTCTTTATTTCTTCTGTAAAGCTGAGTGGTGGTGTCCATTATTTCACCCTGAGTGCAAAAAAAGAAGCCGATGTTTATAAACGACTATAAATGATGTAAAGAACAACTGTATGGGATCACGACAGTTTACAGCTGAACACATTTTATGAAGTTTCCTCTATAGGTCAGCTTGTGTATCATTAGCTGCGTTTCCATTATCCTTGGAAATGTGCAAAATCTAAATAGTGCAAGAAAAACTTGTTAAAAAAAAAAAAAAAAAAAAAAACTCAAATATCGCTCAAAAGTTTTTACGGTATTTCAGGCGTTTTGATATTGAAAGGCAAAGGCAACACTTTTTCCGCAAATACATGTCACAGAGAGAAGTGGTCATGTGACCAGGGACGTCACGTTCTGAGAAAACGTGACGTGTGGTCAGAAGAGAAGACCTTGACATTTCTTAGCATTAAACTTTAAAATTAATGCTGCCACGTTAAACTTGAAACAACAAAGGAATGTGGAGTGTTTTAAAGCAGAACTAAGTAACTTTTTCACTTTAACAAATCTTTCTTGTAGTCCCTGTGAGGGTAATACAAGTGTTTATGGGGTGATTGAGGGGTCTTTCATCCCCCCCTGCTGTGTCTGGTCAGAAAACCGCACTTGCAACTTTCCCTGCCTCTGACAGTGGAAACTACTACTACTACTACTTTACGGCAGCCCAATACAAACTAATGCTAGATTATCACCAGCCCCGTGGCTGCACACGTCATCTACAAATCCACTTTTCTCAAACTTATATATTGCTGTGTGTTGCTGCTGAGCTGTCACACACTGTTGTCGCAGCAACAAGCACTCACACACACTCGCAACCCAGCGCTCCATCAGGCAGCACACACACAAATATTCATCCATCTATCTATCTTCCATCCATCCATCCATCCATTGATTTTCAGAGTGTGTGAGTGTTTCAGAGTATCACTGTTGTATTTTTCAGTGATCGGTTGCTACCGTCTCGGGAAAGCAAAGGTGCATATGTAGCTGTGGGGTGGGGCAGGTGGCGGGGGTGGGGAGTTTTTACGACGGTGATAAAACCAAAATGGACCTTTAGGGGAAGCGCTAAGTTACTTAGTTCTGCTTTAAGGAGGTTTGGAGCGTCCATCGAAGCCCCTTCGGATGAGATTTCACGGGAGTTGCGAGGCTCCTGCCCAAAACAATGTTCAATGGAAACAAGTTCAAAACGCAATTATATTATTGACAAAGTGTTGACATTCAGAAATATCAGTTTTATTTTGCAAAAATCTGTAATGGAAACTCAGCTACTGTCAATGAATTTTAGCCCACTCTTCTTTGCAGAAAGGTTTTAGAATGATATTATTTTTTAAGTATTGAGAACTGCCTGTTTACGGTCACATTTCAGCATCTCCAATGGATAGAATACCGGACTTTGGCCTGACCACTTTAAAAACTTCATTTGGTTTTATTTGAGGCAAAGGCAAGGCAAGGCAAATGTATTTGTATAGCACATTTCATACACATGGCAACTCAATGTGCTTTACATGATCAAAAAGTGCAACAGAAAACAGCTTAAAATCAATAATAACATTAAAGTCAGTAACAAAACATTTAAAATCATCAGTAAAAACATTTAAAATCATCAACAAACACTTTATATCAACAACATGACCAAAAATCTCCCTTTCGATCATACGCAGTAGAGAAAAAGAGTGCCTTTAACTTAGATTTAAAAATGTTCACATTGGATGCTGAATTCAGCTCTACTGAGCCCTTCAGAGAAGGATTTGCTGGTATGTTTTGGTTCGTTGTCTTGCTGCACAACCCAAGAGCGCTTGAGCTTTAAGGCACTAACTATTCTTTGGGATGTCATTCTGGGATCATTTGAAACCACCTGGATAAGTTGTTATTGCACTCTTGAAGGTTCTCCCAGTTTTTTCCATTTGTGGATAATGGCTCTAAAAGTGGTTCGCTGGAGTCCCAAAGCCTTGGAAATGGTTTTGTAATCTTTGCCAGACTGGTAGATTTCAATCACCACTGTTTCTTTAACTTCTTTGAATCCTGTTTCGTTTTGAGATCTTGTAACCTACTCCAGTGTGTCTGACACGTTTTATTTAAGTGGTTTCTTGATTCAACTGACTACATGTGCCTCTTGGTGACTTTTTTTATTTATTTATTTATTTTTTTGAGAACTTGTCTTTTAATGTCTGATGATTCTCTCTTTATTTTTTCAATAATATGTAATATGGAAGTGTGATATGTTATTATGTAGCTACATTTTTCACTGTATATTTTATATTTGTATATGTCCTTTAATTTGTATTATTTTAGGATGATATTTGGACATTCTGACAATAGCCTTCTTGCTAAATCAGGTACATTTTCTACATGTATATTAATGTACACTGTCCCTGTTAAATAAACCAATAAATAAAATAAATAAACAATAATAGTGGTAATCAAGCCTGGGTGTGGCCAGTGAAACTGTTCTCATATATTGTATATTGCTTTGAAACAAGTGGCACAGAATGAGGATTGGAGGTCAGTTGTTTAAAAAAATGTGAGATGGAATTCAAGCCTTTGTCAGTGAGCAAGCTGTAAGAACTTTAATCAAAACAGGTAATCAACTTAATTTATTTATATATTTTTATTAAATAGAGATGAATTTTTTAAAAGAAAACCTTGAAAGCACTGAATGGTAAAGCTGTATATTTAAAAAGCGGTAAAAACACATGGTGTTCATGAGGTAGAAGGAGGGAGAAGGGCTTTAACAATCAGTTGTTTTATAAATTATTAATGTATTTGTTATTTACTCTATATATTTTCAAATTATTTCATAAATTATTAATGTGTCTGTTGATCTACTCTGTATATTTTGTATCTCTTGGAGGATAATGTGTAAATAAATACGTGGATGAGACTGACTGGGTAGGTTTTAATAAGCTTTTGCGTCATCCTACTCATTTTCGAACATGTTAGGGTCATATTATTGTTGTTTTTACTATGACTATTGTTGTTTATACTACAAGATTATTGTTGTTTTTACTATGACTATTGTTGTTTATACTACGATTATTGTTGTTTTTACTATGATTATTGTTGTTTCTACGATGATTATTGTTGTTTTTACTATGATTATTGTTGTTTATACTACAATTATTGTTGTTTTTACTATGATTATTGTTGTTTCTACGATGATTATTGTTGTTTTTACTATGATTATTGTTGTTTTTACTATGATTATTGTTGTTTATACTACAATTATTGTTGTTTTTACTATGATTATTGTTGTTTTTACAATGATTATTGTTGTTTTTACTATGATTATTGTTGTTTCTACTACAATTATTGTTGTTTTTACTATGATTATTGTTGTTTTTACTATTCTCATTTGTTATGTTTTGTTGTTTTTCAGTTACTTGCGTTCAAATTAAATCAAAACTTGTTTATTCAACTTGATAATCTAAGAGAATGATGGACCAGCAACCCAAACCATTACGTTTGATACCAGGAAAATTATTTGGTAAATATCTAAAGAGTAAAATGCAAGCATGCCTGCATGTAACAGTCTTCATTCACAAATTTCCAACAATGCTTCACAAACCCATACTATTCACAATTGTGTGTGTGTGTTTTTTTTTTCTTCTCGTGGACATTTTTGTGGAACTGTAGGAGCAGTGAATCTTTTCTGGTTGGCAGAGGTATCAGCAGAGGTATAAATCCTAGATAGATTCAAATCTGAACATGTGCGAGGAGGAGGAACTGAAAGATATTTTTAGATTCTAGCTGCAGCCTCATTGGGGGTGAACAGTGCAACCGTGTTTTGGTTGGAGCAGATTTATAGGGATGAAGGATGGATTGATAAATGGATGAAGGAATGACTGAATGGAAAGATGGATGATTTTTTTCTCTCCACCTAATTTTACTTCAATTAATCTTCAAAAGTGTAAAAATCCTTAGAGATCCTTCAAGATATCTGATAATCTCTTAATTAAAGACAAGTTAAAACCTTAATATTAAAGCTTATTTGATCCAAGATTTGTTTAAAATGCTTTTCCAATTAAGTACATTTTGTAGATGAGTTTATTTTGAAAAATCTCTGATAGAAGCACTCCGATACATCATTTGTTTTCATTGGATTTTTTTAGGATATTTTTATTTTATTAAATTATAGAATATTGTTATTTATTAGGTTAAAACATATGTAATCCATTGGTTAATGATAAATGGGCGAGTTTTTCTCATACGGTCTGTTGATGACTAATGTTGAATCTTATTTGATCTGAGGTCAATGATTTTAATTTATTTAAAACGCTTTTTCACAATCAGTGAAAACAGGATCTTCACTCTAAATTTCCTAGATTTTGTGATCAATTTCTGTTTAATAAAGGAAAATATTAAGTCATTTTGTAAGAATTTTGAATCTTTTTTCAACCTTTAACCCCTGCAAATATTGTTGAGTTTGATGTTTTCTCTGTCATTTTTATTTTCTCCTGTGGGCCAAATTGGATACATCAGGGGGCCGGATTTTGGCCCCCGGGCCATGAGTTTGACACGTGCTTGAATAAATTGTTGAATAAAATCTTATTCGACACCTGTGGACTTCTTTATTTGAGAACCAATCAGATAAACCACAACAACGTGTTTATATATTGATCACCTCTGTGCTGAGCCACTGATTATTACTTTCCTAAAGAGGTGGGTGGATATTACAAGTGAATCCATGACTTGACAAATACATATCACATTATTAATAATGACCTACCTCATTGATGAGGAACTGCAGTTGCAGTACGGCTGCTCCGCTCTCATGCTGACAGTAGCAGTCCACGCCGGGTCGACCCAGTCTGACAACAACTTTGAGTCAAGGAAGTTTGCAGCAATAGATGGATAGATAGCACGCAGCACATATGAATCAGAAAATGTCATCTTTACATTCCCTCAGAGAATATACAAGTTGATTTTAGAAATATTCCTGATTTTATCGAGCAAAAAGAGAGATAATGTAACACTACCACAGGTAAACATGTACACACACATTCAGGAAAAGAGTTTAGAGTTGGACTGTTTAGATTTAATTCATGAAAAGTTGCAATTAGGGCCACAGGACTAAAGCTAACCATGTGCAATAGGGCTATGTGCAATAACATTAGCATTTTAACTATAAACATATTTATTAATGCTAGCCATGTGCAATAGAGCTATGTGCAACAATATTAGCATTTTAACTATAAACATATTTATTAATGCTAACCATGTGCAATAATATTAGCATTTTAACTATAATCATATTTATTAATTCTACCAATGTGCAATAGGGCCAGTAAGTGCAATAATATTATCATTTTAACTATAAACATATATATTAATGCTAACCATGTGCAATAAGACTATTTGCAATAATATTAGCCTTTTAATTACAAACATATATTAATGCTAACCATGTGCAATTGTACTATTTGCAATAATATTAGCATTTTAACTATAAACATATTTATTAATGCTAACCATCTGCAATAATATTAGCATTTTAACTACAAACATATATTAATGCTAACCATGTGCAATAGGACTATGTACAATAATATTAGCATTTTAACTATAATCATATTTATTAATTCTACCAATGTGCAATAGGGCCAGTAAGTGCAATAATATTATCATTTTAACTATAAACATATACATTAATGCTAACCATGTGCAATAAGACTATTTGCAATAATATTAGCCTTTTAACTACAAACATACAGTATATTAATGCTAACCATGTGCAATTGGACTATTTGCAATAATATTAGCATTTTAACTATAAACATATGTATTAATGCTAACCATGTGCAATAAAACTATTTGCAATAATATTAACATTTTAACTACAAACATATATTAATGCTAACCATGTGCAATAGGGCTAGTATGTGTAATAATATTAGCATTCTAACTATACACATATTAATGCTAACCATGCGCAATAGGGCTATGTGCAACAATATTAGCATTCTAACTATAAACATATATATTAATGCTAACCATGTGCAATAGGACTATGTGCAATAATATTAACATTTTAACTTTAATCATATTTAATAATGCTAACCATGTGCAATAGGGCTGGGCTAATAAATGCAATAATATTAGCATTTTCGCGAACAACTAACCAAGCCAAGGGTGAGGTCCAATTTCATATTTAAGACAAAATATTGGCATGTTTGCACTTTAGCACTAAAGCACTTTATCGTCTGCCTTATGCACAGCTGCAATGGTCACTGTATTTCTGGTCTGTCCCAAGCTAAATGTTATATTTCAGTCTTTTTTTTTTAATATAGGTTGGTTTTTTATTGTTTTTTAAAAAAAATAAAATAAATGAAATTTCTGCTGTATATATCATCAACCTGCCAGGGACTACAGATGGAAACTAGCCTGTGGATACAATCTCGTACATTTACATATTTTTCTATTAATGTGCATCGTTCGTTGTCACAAATAAAAAAATAAATAAATAAAGCTAAAATGCAGGGTCAAGAGTTCAGGCACGGAGCATCGCTGTTTTAGATAAACAGAGTGCATGCTGTCGGACAGCTCTGTTTATTATGGATGAGTATTTCCTTCAGCTACAAAAAGTAATGTCAGCATTAATTCAGAAGCAAATAAAAGCTGCAGAGGATAAAAACAACCTTTCTGCAGCAGCTGGGGCAGTAAAGACTATTTATAAAGACAAAAAGGACCTTTTTAAAGTAGGAAAGGTAGGATTAAAACGATCAACTGCTAACATTTTGAGCTTTGGTCCACATAAAAAGCCAACCAACAACACTGGTTTCTCTTTTATTGCCAAACACTACACTATGGTGCAATACTGTCTTTTGTAAAATGATTATTTTATATCACTGTAATAATAATATCAAATCAGGGAAAGTCAATGAAAAACAAATTCAACTCAATCATGGATTATTTGAAATAAACAATTGAAGGCCCTGAGAGCTAATGGTCTTAAATTTTTGGGGTCAATGAAATATTATGGTATTTCATGAAGTGGGCATCACTGAACAAAGTTTGCATTAATAAAAATAAAAATATAAATAATTTGAAATGAAAAAGAACCACAATATATGTTGATATAGATTCAAAGTAACTGCAAACATGTTTTGGAAACAGCAGTCAGAACGCGTTATGTCATATTTACATACACTTTAAATAACAAAATGAATTACAGATAAGTAATGTTCTATTGGCAGTTCAAACAGTGCATATATAGAAGAGGTACTACATACAGTATATGGCATATTTGTATTCCTTCAAACCATTTTTTTTTTTTTTTTTAAACTGAAAGAAAATCAGTTATCATTAATGGGTCAAACTATACTATTCATACTCCACCGCCCCCATGATGCATTGCGGCTTCAAGATAAAAATCAAACAAACCCTTTTTCAGAATAAAAGCTTCTATTCTTGTCTTTCATTAGTTTTTTTGTTTTTTTGTAAACAAGGTTCTTGTTTTGAAGCACAATGGAAGGTTTCCAAATATCTGAAAAATGTCAGAATGAAATGCGTTTCAGTGAGTTTTATGGATCAAATGAGCACACGTTGATATTCTACTTGGTCACTTTCTCACTTAAAATGTTTTCATAACTTTCAAAGGTAATATTTAGCCTCAGTGTGCTTCAGGTTTTTGTCTGTGTAGGTTCCAAATGGGAAGTATACTTTAGTGGGAACGCTCATCATCCTAATCATACTTATAGTATATAGAAGACAGGATATACTTATTGAGTTTGTAGTGTATAGTATACGGAGTGTGTCATATAGGTTTTTTAATCCTGGAAAGACCTGCAACCTACTGTTTATCTGTTGAGTTTGCATGTTCTCTCCCTATGATTGGAGGATGTCAGAGTTACAGTGAAAACCCTAAGCAAACAATATACTCCTGACGTAACCAATGACAGACAAATTAATTTGTGGCTTACTGTGTCTAACAAGTCATATTAAATTATTTAATACATGTGCACATCACCAGTAGCAAACATACAACATGTGAGTATAGACACATGATAATAGTACAGTGGATTTGGACGCATCAGGGCACAAACATTCACAGAATCTTGATTTTGAAAATCACTGAGGCAAGCTGAGGATGTCAGGTGCACCGAGGAAGAAGATTGGCATTTCACGGTTCAGTACGACGCTTGTACAATATGCACGGTGTACATAAAGTGCAGGGCAAAGCTTTAAATAATGAATCCAAGAGTGTACAACTAAAACATATTGTATCTGTCAGAGGAAACAATCATCTTTTTCTTTTCCTTTCATGTATCAAAGAAAAAACAACAAAAAAGTGCAATGTCCTATCACCCGTAGATCCAAAGAATCAGATAATCTACTCTCTGAGGCTCCAAAAACATATTTTAAATAAAAGATGGAACCCCATGATAAAACTGCTCCTTCAATGAGGAGATCCCCCCCCAACTTTTTTCTTTTGTTGTTGTTTGTTTTTTGCCTTCCTTACTTTCATACTTATTTTCTTCACAATAAGGTACTCTTATATGTGCTGTACAGTTTTTGCTATTGCTCATGTAATGTACCTGTTGCATGAATACCTCAATTTACATTTGTTTTTGCACTATAAACTGCTGTACTTCTCTCCATACTGTGGTGAATTGTAAACAAAATGTTTGAACTGTTGTCAAAAATAAAAAGCAAATGTATCATGTTTTTGTAATCCATCATAATTTGTTTAAATTAGCATTGATTGAATTAGCTATAACAATGAAAAAATGTGTGGGGAGGGAAAAAAAAGTCAATATTTATTTATTTATTGAGAAAAAATAAAGGAAAAAAAGAAGAAAAAAATATGGAAAAAAAAGAAAAATAAATCAATGAAAAAAGAAAAAAAAAAGAGAAATATTTAAGGTCCCATTCAGGAGGTTTTTCTTCCTCTTTCTCTAACACTGAAGTTGCCACGTCACAGTAAGAAAAGTAATGTTTCTGACCTGTGCAACATGTCTGTGCACACATGGACACATCATTGTGCGTTCCTCTTTTCAAAGCCCACAGTCGCTCTCTTTGAGGGTTGTTTTCATTTATTGCTCAAAACCAGAGGTGACGATGAGTCTCAAAGTGCCAAGATTAAGAATTCTGTTCACTTCCAAGGTGGTGAGTGTCTCTACGGGAACTAAATGGCTGCGATTTACCGCAAACAATGTTTTTTTTTCCTTATTTTCGTTATTATAGTACTGTATGTCCCCTCAAATAGCCCTAAAGTAGGGGTGTAATGACTTTTGAGTCATGATTTAATGATTGAATTTCTTGTTCATCAGAAGTAACATCTTTAATATCAAAAGAGCTTCTAAAACACATCCATAAATGGCCCCCAAAACTTGACGCACAAAATTACTGGAAAAAAAACACAAAATGACAGAAGAATAGCCAATATTTACACCAAAAACTCAAAGGACGACTACAAAAACACAGAAAAATAACTGAATACTCCTGCAACACAAATTGACTCCAAAACCACACAGAATGACAGAAAACTACACAAAACCACCACAAAATACATAAAATGACTCCTAAAACACACAGCACAACAACAACAAAAAGCAAACAAATAGCAAAGTAACACAAAATATCAACAAAAATACACAAAAAAAGTGCAAAAACATACAAGATGACAAAAATAACAGAAAAAACACATAACACGACAACAAAAATACAGAAACAAATTTCTCCCACAATACAAATTCACTGCAAAACCACACAAAATGAGGGAAAAGCATACAAACCAACAACAAAAGTACACAGAATAACAGACAATGATACAAGACCAGAACAAAATACAGAAAATGACTCCGAAAAAACAAATGACAACAACAACAATACACACATTGACTCCCAAAACACACAAGACAACAACAAAAACACAAACAAATAACAAAAACATACAAAATGTCAACAAAAATACACAAAAAAAAAGTGCAGAAAACATACAAAATAACAAAAATAACCGAAAAAACACGTAAAACAGCAACAAAAGTGCAGAAAACATACAAAATAACAAAAATAACCGAAAAAACACGGAAAACAGCAACAAAAATACACAAAACACATGAGATGATTGCAAAATAATCTTGTATTAAAGCTGATATCTGGAGTTTCTGAGAAATGTCTCGATGTCCCACCCTAACCAGCCTCACTTCCTCCCACTTCCTCTCCCAATCAACGCCTCTACTTTTCTGCACGTGCATTGTGGAACATAACAAGGTCGCATCAGGTCACATTAATATATGTCTATGGGTCAGGTAAGAGCCAAAATCATATTTACCTGTTTGCTGTTGTGACACGCAGCCTTGTTTCCATGCATAGTTCCACATTCACTTTGATTGACAGACTCAAAAACAGGAAGTCAAAGCCTATTGGCGATCGTTTCCATTTGTATAGGGGTCTATAAGACGAAGGAGGGGCTTATATACATTAATATATATATATATGAATGCAGTAGACCATAGTAAAATACTCGTTTGGGATTTTTTTGCATTTCAAAAGAATACTACATAAACATAGATTTCTCAGAAACTCTGGATATCAGCTTTAATGTCCAGATTAGTCACTATTCTAAACGCCAATATGAATGTTAATAACGTGGCTCTCAGATCTGACAGTCATATTTTTGTGATAAAACTTGCCCATCTTTGCCCTAAAGGAATCTACATTTTCTTTTCTTTTTTTTTTTAAAGAGTAGCTTGTCAGGCAGTGTCTATATCATGGAATAAATGAGAATAGCTGAGTTAATCTATGCGTGAGTGTCAATGTCTGCGTCGGCAACGATTCAAAGGCCGACTTGAAAGGAAACGGCAAACTTGAGCCATCCATGTGTCAGTCTGCAGCACTCTCTCCCTGACAGCAAGTCTTTGTAGCCATCAATTTCACATTCCCATCACACACCCAGTACTGCATTAAAACACACAGGGACACTGGGAAAAAAAGCACAAAGCACTGTGGGAAGGTGAGACTGTGTTTCTGCACCGCGACGGAGGGAAATCATCAATAAATAATTTTTAGATGCTGGATTCAATCATGTTTTTTTCAAAGCAACACCTGCTGCTCATACTGCACAGTCATCGCTAAGGCTGTCACATGTCGACGGCTTCTGAGGGGTGTGTGAGATCACATGTTAGTCATGTTTATCACACATAGGAAACACCATTTCAAGAAGGAAAAAAGACCCACTGAGGCGTTTATGGGTGTGACATTTTTTTTTTAAGAAAGAAAGACCTGCAACACATTTCAGCATTTAGCTAAATTACTGAATTTAAGAAATAAAAAATCCAATTATTTCCTGAATTCTTTGGTCTGTGCTTGGTGCTTTAAAAAAAAAAATAATTCTATCTCTATGTAAAACTATTTTAATTTAATCTGTATCTTTGCATTCCTGCGCTGACACAGCTTTCACAGCATTTCGCAAATGTTTTGGCTCGATTTTTGCTGTGCCTGTAACACCACGACGAACACTGAAATTTTACTTTTTTTCTGTTTAATTTGATTCAAAATCCTTTCAATTTCACTGCTGCTAAAGTTATTTCTTTGGGTGAGATTTAACACTCCGTACACATGGGTAAGAATGCAGTTTATGGAGGCAGAACTGTGGATCCCTATGGATGACTGGGAGGACTAGAACCTCTGTTCTGCTCCTTCTCAAACATTGCTGGAACTATTTCATTTTTTTTTAGTGAGCAATGATTGCTCTATATTGTTTGTAATGTTTAAGATAAATAAATACATGAATTCCAGTCAACTGGTACAGCCATTGCACATCTCCATTAACCAAATTTTCAAAAAAGCTTTGAAAATTGTGGGAAGAGTGATGCACTGAAAGTTCTACTAACACAAGTCAGTTCAACTTTATTCATATAGCGCAAATTACTCTCACCACTTGCCCCGTTTTTTTAATCGTTTTCTCTCACCATCGCGACACACTCAATCGTCCGCTTAGTTCCACACATGCTCTGGTCGAGTGTGCACTGCTGGGAACTTTAGCATCAACTCTTGTAGCGCCATTTTCTGTCTCGTAAACTCCTTTCCTCTCCCTCTGAGCTCTGCTTAGCACGGGTGATCTTTCATCCAAAGGACCGCTGCTGCCACCTACAGGCACCAGTTAGTCACTACATCATAGTACAAGTTAGATATTCACGGGAGACCTTCGTCGAGCAACCCTAGCCGAAAAACACAATTCACGTCTATAGACGTGAATGGCACTTAATGAGTTAATAGAATATATTGGAGAAACATCCAACTTCACAGGAAAAAAAATAAATAAATAAACATCTGACAAACAACAGTCATTTAGTAATTTGCAGGTCTTGTCTAAGCTCGAAAAATCGACCTGACCTGAATTAGGGCTGGGCGATATGGACCAAAACTCATATCTAGATATTTTTCTCGAAATAGTGATATGGGATTTAAATCTCAATATTTAAATTTAGAAAGTCTTACCTAAAGATTTTTCTGGTTTAAAATGCCACACAGGCACATTTATTAACAAATATGTCCGACTGTTGGCTTTTTCTCCTCTCAGAGACAGCATGTGTGAGTGAGTTCTGTAGTGTGGCTTGTTTAGGGGAATGTCTGGGTTAGCATGCACTCTGTGATCTAACTGTGGTTTTCATGCTCCTAAAATAAGTCATTTAATTCAAAATAAGCTATAAAATAATAATTTAGTATACAGTAGTGATAGGCGATATTGTCATTTTCTGTCATCGAAATAGAAATCTTGATATACAGTATCTTGAATCTCGATATATTGCCCAGGCCTGCTCGGATGACTAAGTTAATTCACTCATTTACTTTTCATATGGAGACTTTAGACTTACAACAAAAGTGGCCGTGCCATGATTTCCAATAAATAAGCAGAAAATGTGAAGAGTGATGTATTTATGTTGGTAACAGATGATTTTAATGAAATGTCAAGAGGAAACTGTGCATGGTCAGCTAAGTGTTTTTGGCACTAGTAACACCTTAATGGGTGTAATAACACATGGAGCATGTGAAAACCTTTACCATGTGTTCAATGTGTGGATGAGCAATTTCCACTTTTCCATATTATACATCTAGTATGAGTCACGTGGAGCTATTCAGTCGAAAATCTCAAGCGTGTCATTTACCTCGGTGAAATATAAAAGTCACGACACTGCATTAATAGACACATGGGACTAAAGAACCTCGGGAGCTTTACGTGAAACTCAGAGTGCAAGTAAACAGCTTTTCAGTTATTTTGGTGGAAAAAGTCCACAAATCATAATTTGCATCATAATTATGCATTAGTCGTGTTGTTGTATGTCTGGAGGTTTCTGATTTATTCTGGTTTATAGGTACAATAGTGATTGACAGAAAGTAATTGGCTGAGGACAAAACAAATTGTGAGTTTTTGTAAAGAAATGACACGACTAGACTAACAGATGAATTCATTGTGAACGCAGCTGCAAACATCTAATATTTGTGGTGTTTTGCTAGTCCTGACCGTGCACCAAAATGTTGCTGGGAAAAACAATGAACCCCACACAAGGTTGTACAATGCAGATGCAGGGTTAGAGTCTCGTATGCACTGCCAGTTAATCATAATAATTCAGGTAACATTGAGAAAAACACAAACAACTCTGAACAAACAAATCTCTGCCAAGAAGCAAAACTCCAGTTATCTGGATCACGTGGAAATCATGGAATACATTTTATTGCACCTTTATGAGTTTGTGTACACAAGGTGTACAAGTCAATTTAAAGGAGTGCACAAGGATTAAAGAATAAATAGCAACAGTCATAAAGAATAAAAATAGAAAAACAAAAGAAAATAGAACAAAAGCACCAGTAATATTAATAGAACATGCAATACTATTAAAATAATATGCAACACAGCAGAACCTCAACAGCAGCAGCATGAACATACACAAGGCAACTGAATATATTAAAGGGGACATATCATGGTTTTAAATCCTTCCTTTTTACATATAAATCATACAGTTATGGTCTATATAAAGCGGAACTGCAATGCCTGGGTCTGAATTCCTCATTATTATAGCTCCACCCCTTTTCTACCCCTTTTCTGATGTGCTTCTGAGAGCAACTCGTTTTGGTGCGGTCTCTTTAAATGCAAATGAGACACTTCATACCCCGCCCCCTCCTCAGGTGACACTCGGTTCAACTCCACCCTGCTCGGCCATTTTTGTAGTTTGATAGAAGAGATACGGCTATGTAGCGGCGCATAAACTTTTTATTCAGAGGTTATTTACAAAATGTCAACAACAGAAGACTTGTCCATCCAGCTTTACATGTTCGAACCAGAGTCGGACCCGGCGGAGCGAGATGAAAATGAAGATGATGAACCTGCAGAACCCTAACAAGTGAGCTAACACAAGCACCGAGCTAACGCTAGCGCCAAGCTAACGTCACGAAATGCATTTTAATACAGTCTTTTCGGAGACAAAAACGGCAAAATGAAATGACTAATGAAAACTTTAGACTTAAATTAAATCACGTAGGCCATATCATCAAGGATCTAAAACGAGCACACAGCGCTAACATATGAAGTCTGAAGACGGTGCAACTGCTAATGCTAACAAAACAATGACAAGGACGTCTTATCATCACACTTTTTAGCGTTATTTACAACTTACCGAAGTGCTCTGTTCGTTGTCTCCAAAGATAGAAGGAATTGAACCCTCAATCAGACAAAGTCTTTCTGTAAATCCTTCTTTATACTGGTGGAGGTTGCTGAAGCAGTCATCCTTGAAGTGCTTCGCGCACACAAAAATGACCTTACCCACAGATGTGGGTACATTTCCGTGAAAAATAAAACTCAACCAGGCACTTTGAAAAGGTTCTGATGCTGGGAGACGTTGTAATGAAGCGTGTGGGTTACTACATCCAACAACCAAACATTTTGACTTATCCTCTCGTAACTTCTGCATCCTGGAGCTTGGACTACAAAATAAAAGCGAGAAATAAAAATGGCGGATTGCTCGAAGTGTTGGACCTGGAGTCGATGTCCTAATTTGGCAGTTCCGCTGCAAATACTGTGATGTAATAGTTCAAAAAACATAATAGAGAATAGAAAAATCGAAACAGATGAGAAAAATATGAGCAAAACAGAATATAAAGATATAAACGTAGCACCTGAAGAGACTAATTTGATTTTTTTCTGTTCTTCTAAGCACTCTAAATATACAACAAAATGCATTTAAGGGCTAAATAAGTGGATTTAGCATGATATGTCCCCTATAAGGAGATCTACACTAATGTGCAACAACACACTGGTCTAGTTTTGTGGTTGTTTAAGTGGTTTAAATGGTCATGAAACATCTACAGCTTTATAAAGTATCATAATTTATTTTCCTCTGAGCTGTCAGTCTGGCTACACCACGTTTATAATGTATCAGATCCCTGAATGCCCTGTAAGACGCTGGTCTCTCTATAAGTGGCCGCTTCAGTGAGAAACCGTTCAAAGTTTCTTGTACGAAGCCATCGCACCATTCCTCAGAATCACATGTGGGTTTTTTAATGGATTAGAATGATTGCTCACACTGGCTTTCCATCACTTCACCAGGACTCAGAAACGCTCCTTCAACCTTCCCATGAATATCTCTCATTAAAATTTGTGTGTGTGTGCGTGCGTGTGTGTATGTGTGTGTGTAGGCGATGCATAATAACTGTTTTGTGCATGTTTAATAATAATGCTTGTGGAGTATAGTGGGGACACAGCTGGGCAATTTCAATTTAAGTATAAACATCTCTCAGCAGAGTGAATACAAACAAGTGTGTGCGTGCGTGCGTGCGTGCGTGCGTGCGTGTGTGCAGAAGAATGACTGTCTATGTTGGTTTTTCGCAACAAAAACATCCAACAGATCATGGTGACCTTTATACACGTGTCAAGATGTTGTTATTCTACCTGTGCATATGATTGAAATACCTTCTTTTTTTTAAATTTAACTACATGTGGATAAATGTGATAATTACCTCTGACTGAATAAGACATTAAATAACAAACCCAGACAGAAAACTAGATACGATTGTTACGTTAATCCTTAACAGATGCTCAACCATTCGCTTTATTGATTTCATGTTTGTTCTACATCTGTTGTTTACCGGCCAAAAGCACAATATTAGTTTGGGTTTTTCTGTTTTTTGTCTCATTGCCATAATGAATCAAAAACTCTGACAAGCAGGATTTTCTGGGATTCTTACAAAAACCAAACCATGTTTTTAATGTCGTTGTGTTTGTTAAACTCCATCTGCTCGTGATGTTTAACTCGTGTCGTTGCATTTGTAAAGTTTTAAATGGAAATCAGCGATCTAGAGACAATGTTGGTGTCTTATTTAGCCATATTTAAAGTCAAGGCCTGACAAGCCACATACAGTGGGTTACACCCCTTGGTTTTATTTTGTGAGGTTCTATAGCGAATACATGAAATTACTCCAAAAAAAACCACAAAAAAAAAAAAAAAGAAACAAACAAACAAACAAAAAACAACTACAGAAAAAAGTGGATGACGAAATAATACACAAAATGAACCTGCAAATATACAAAACAATATCAAAATAATTGTAAAATTCACAAAATCACTCCTCGAACACAAAACTACAAGGTATATACAAAAAAAATACAAAAAGTGACACAAAAAGCACAAAAAGACTCCAGGAACACACAAAACTACAATAGAAAAAGAGGAAAATGACAGGATAATACACAAAATGACAGAGGAAAACAGAAGAAAAGGCCTCCACAAACACAAAACTATAACAGAAATACTGAAAATGACAGAATAATACACAAAATGAACCTGCAAATACACAAAACATTATCAAAAATAAAAAAAATGATGGGGAAATTCACAAAATTACACACAAAACTACAACGTATATACAGAAAAATACAGAAAGTGACAGAAAAAACACAAAAGGACTCCAGGAACACACAAAACTACAATGGAAATAGAGGAAAATGACAGAATAATACACATAATGACACACCAAACTATAACAGAAATACAGAAAATGACAGAATAATACAGAGGAAAAAAAACCACAAAAGGACTAAACGAACATAAAATCTACAACGGAGATACACAAAATGACAGAATAATACATACAAAATGACAGAACAAACAGAAAAGGACTCGGCGAACACACAAAACTACAACAGAAACACATAAAATGACAGAAACAACACAAAATGACTCCTAAAACACACAACAAAACACACACTAAAACCTTTTGATCAAAAAAGTTTTGTGGCCTCTGACTGTTATAAAAGTGAATAAATCTCTTATCTCGGTTTTATCTCGTCGTATGTTTCAGATATCTTTATTAATGCAAACAGGTTGACTACGTGTACATTGATCATTTACTTGTTGTAGTTCATAACACCTGATCCCTTATATTAAAAAAGGAAAAATGATATAGGTTGACAATATCTAAAAGAATCCAATTTACCGTCCTACAATCAGCAGTTCAGCACCAACTATGAGGCTTCACAGTTGCAATATTATAAATAAATGCAAAAATTATAATAACCAGTTTTTCCTTCTCACTATTTTCACGAGCATTCCCTATAAACTATAATCATGGCTCTGCTTTACTGTTTTTTGTCTGCATGATGTAATGTTTTTCCATTCTTTTCATTTGCCTTTAAACACAATGTAATGTGCTAATGCAGAATAATGACTTTAATCATGTTGGAGTTTAATCTGGTTTCTATATGCAAACTGTTATTACCACAAAGTGTTTTCATATCCCAAAGATGATAAGTTTAGCACATTGCCGTCTAGTAGCATTAGCTTCATCGTATGTTACAGTAGCAGACACAGGCGGAGGATATTATACCATGGCAAACTGGTATTAAGATTAAATACCTACTTATACATATTGTGTGCATTTTTGTTCTATCAATTCTTCTTCCATGATATGGTTAGGCATTCATATGTACGTTAAAGGATTGTTTAAGTCAATAAAAAAACAAAAACAAACCCATTTGGTTACAGTAAGTAGTTCAAACCTATGATAGATTTTTGTAATAAAAATAAGAATATCTTCAACAGCAGCCAATATAATGGCAAAATGTATACAATATATACAAGATATAGATTTAATAATAATAATAATAATAATAATAATAATAATAATAATAATAATAATAATAATGCATTTGATTTTATATAGCGCTTTAGTATGAAGCCTAAACATGATATAATCATCATTTGTAATGTATGACAAAATCTGATAGCTATTTTTTTTTTTAAGTCCAGTTTCAAACCACAAAACTGCAAAGCATCCTGGGAAAGCTGCAGCAGGGTTTGGGTCCATTATCAATGTGATCGTGCAAATGATAATTAATTACAATTAAATTATGGCATAACTGTATTTGAAAAAAACATGTTGCTGTTGTAATAATAATTTCAATGTAATTGAGTTCAGGCAATTCACCTTGTAATTGTAATTCTATGGACATTTCTATGGAATTTCATGGAAATTCTACAAAAAACTGTTCATTACAATTAAATTAAACACAATTATTCAAATATATTTCATATCAACTTTTCCCGCTAACTGTCAGTTCTCTTTAGGATTATTTTTACCATTATGAAAAATTTAAATCTAGGGGTATACTGACAAAAAAAAGGCTCAGACACTATAAAAATATTAATACCAATGTTTTCATGGATAAAGAAGCCTAATATGGCAACCAAGAGATAAAAAACAAATTAGAGGATAGATAATATGTTAAGTGTATTTTACAGCTGATTTAAGACATGGGTAAAAACTGACCTGTTATCATAAGGGATGCTAACAGGAAGCTAAAACAGATTGAACAATAGTTATTGAAAACATCATTGTAACTGACATTCAGGGGTAAAATAATATTTGTAACTTTAATTGTAATTTGAAAAAATGCAGGTCACCAAAATTGTAGTTTGAGTAATTGAACATTGATAATTGGAGACGTAGTTGTAATTGAAAAACGTAATTGACCCCAACCCTAGAAGGCTAGAGAGCGAATGTTTCCCCAGTTTTAGATTTACTTAAAGAAATTAAGTGGAAAATATAGATTTAATGCACATTTTGTCATTTTACTTGATAACTCAGAAGAATAAACTGCAATTTATTAGCCAAACTAATAAATAGTACATTTAATAATTCTCGGGCCATATATTTGTACTATATACCCACTCTTGCCCTGGTCTGAGTCACCTACTGTATAGCAGCTTTTTGAACGCAAATTTATCTTGTTCTTGTGATGCAATGTTTTCTTGTTTCACCGCTGCACACTTAAAAAAAATCTCTCCCTGCTTTTATTTTGGCGAGCCCATAGGTTAGCACTTGATTTACGACCCAATTAATTCAAACAATTATTTTAACTACTGCAGGAGTTCTAAAATAAATACAGCCTCTCTGCGGTGCACACTCCAGACCTAATCACTTTATTTACCTAATCACCTTGGAAGCAACGACTGAAGTTCTCCTCCATGTTGGAGACACTACTTTGTTCTTGTCATTTTTGCTAAAAAAATAAACAGAAATCCTTTTGTTATGTAAATGCATAATATGCACTCAAACTGCTTCTCTCACCGCTGCAAGGCAGTCACGGCGATACTGTATTGTCAATGAAAAAGATAAGAAAAAAAGAAAACCGATCAACAACAACAGCAGCATTACCAGAGTACAGCTTTTGTTGACCCAGGATAAACCCTGGCTTGACCCGCCTTTCCCGGGGCTCTTGAAAGCTCTCCAGTCATGCACTGCGCAGCGCTCCTTTGTTACATTTCCACTTTAACTCCCACGCGTCGCACACTAAGCTCTGCAGAGACTCGCTCCTGTACAACAACGTTTGCCACTGAAGAATCGCATCTCATCCCTCGGCGGAGAATAGATTGTATGTTTATGGAAAAACAAATGTAATTAGCGATGTCAGTTAAGTGTAAATAATAATCAACTTAAAAGAAAGGAGTTTTATTGTTTGTGCCATAGTCGTCCTAAAGATGTAAATCCTTGTTTTAATCAGAAAGAAAATGGGTTAAAAGTGACCAAAAATGGTGGAAAAGGTGGTGAAATGGGATTTTAAAAACCACAGAAATTGGTAAAAAAAAAGTTGCAAATTAGAGTGGCCAAAACAGACAGAAAAAGTGATAAAACGGGTTCAAAGTGTCAATATTGGAACAAAACTGGAAAAGATTGGGCATGAAAAATCTTGAATGAGGTCAAATTGGCAAAAATATGGTGAAAAAAGGTTAGAAGTGACAATAATGGTTCAACATATGCATCATTAGGTGGGAAAAGTGGTGAAAAGGGTTGATAATTGCAGAAAAAGATTTGAAAATGGAATAAATGTGCAGAAAAGGCATTGAAATTTGATAGAAAAGCTGCAAAAATGGGTGTAATGTAACAGAAATGCATTAAAAATGATGTAATTAGGTTAAAATGGCAAGTTTTGTGTAGCTGCAGAAAAAGGATAAAAAATAATCAAAAATGAGCTCAAATTGTTCAAAAAAATTATTCTTAGTTTCTTGAAAGTATCTGGCGACTCCCTCCCACTGTGTCGTGAACCCAAATGGAGACCTGACCCCAAGGTTGAGAACCCCTGCTTAACACAACCAAAAAGCAGCACTTAATGTATTCTATAACAAATTGCAATTCAATATGTATTTTTATTTTCTCAATGCATCTTTGTCCAATAGTAAACAGTATAAGATAAAAAGAACAACTTGGAGGGAAAGGAAGTAAAGAAGTGTGCTTATAACTGACATTTTTAGTTAATAGAAACATTAATAAAGCAATTGCAAGTCAGAAGCGAGCCAAAGGACTCAAACAGAACAGATGATTAAAAAAAAAATCATCTATTATTCAAAGAGTAATATTCACACAATTCTTTGTTTTTACAGTAATTGCACAAAGTATCACCCTTCAAGCAAAAAGTCTATTGTTCTCAATATTCACGTTTTATCTTTTTTATTTGACAACACGAATATCAGTGAGTGTAACCTAATGACTATAAATTACATCCTTTGTTTTCTTGAATTAATAAAATAAAAGAAGATAAATACTAATTTATATCAGATAATAGTGGCAATGTATTACATAAGCAGCTGCTGCTCAACCCTGCCAAGAAAAGCAATCCCATAGAGCAGTTATGCAGGCACACGTTCGACCAGGCTACACACCATTTCAACGCTTCTGCAGCATCTTAATGAGCAGCTTAGTGAGTAATTAACCTGCAGATAACCTATTTTCAGGCAACAGGCATTGGTCTTCCTAAAGCCGGAAAAACAAAATGTGCGTGCCACAGACATACGCATAGGTCAGAGAAAGGTTTGCATGAATATTATGATAGGAATAAATATAGAAATACTGACTAAAATATGGCAGAACATATACAATTTGAATAAATGAGTGATTTTAAAGATTTTTTCTAAACAGCAGTCATAGCCAGACAGTCGCACCATTTAACAGAATAAATTTAGAAAGTAACATAAAAAATAAATAAATAGATAAATAAAGTGAGCGCATGTACTAAGTTAGCGATTCTCAACTGGTGGGTCGGGATCCAAAAGTGGGTCATGGACCTGTACTGGGTGGGTTGCAAACAGCTGGTCAAAAAATAAATATACACTTAATATCTCTCATATTGGACTTGTGTTTTTTTTTTTATATATGAGTGTTTTTAACAGCTGTTTTTGAAAAACTACATTTGGTTGGTTGAGTAAAAAAAAAAAAAAAGAAAGTGGGTCGTGATTTAATGACCATGGCAAGATGTGGGTCCCAGGGTGAGACCAGTTGAGAACCGCTGTACTAAGTTACTACATATTTGGTATGTTTTTATGCCTTTAAACCTTTTTAACTAAAAGAAATGCAGTTGGACTGAATATTTAGGTGTCACGTCATTGACCCATAAATAACTCCAAACACAAATAATGTCCCTTTTTTATGTGGGCATCACCATTTTGGAGATTTCAGCCAATCAGCGTTCACATAACATGTTGTCATCATGTCAGGATTACTCTTTATATTTCCTCTCCCATAGAGTCTATGATGAAATAGTATTGAAATATGTAATGCTTAGTTTGGTAACATTCAGTTCCTTGGACATAATGCAGCACGATTAATCTAATCCCGATCACGATATGTGAAAATGCGATTATATAACCGCACTGAGGACAGCCCGCTCTGGTCAACAGTGCGCTGTGTAGAATGTCTAAGTTTACAGAGTCACACACACTGTTTCTGTTTGCACTTTGCAGACATGCCTTTATTTTCTGACAGTACTGTACAGTATTTGTTTTGTTTTTTGTATAGAAATATCAGTGGACACGCACTGTAGCTGTTCCCACTCAACGTTCTTGAAGCCAAAATACTTCACTTACATCTTGCAAATTTTGACGTCATTTGGAACCAGAGTCTCCACAATAGGGTCCTGCGGGAGGAGCCCTGGTAACACGCCCCGCCCATTTAGCATACTGCACTGATGACTTACACAGCCCAGCTACGCCAAGAACATAAATATCTTTCTCGCTGGAAATTCTACCAACGACTTGTTCAGATCATAGAGGTTAGTACAAAACCACGATATATTTCAACTCAAATATCTACACGTACTCTATTTAAAAAAGAAGAAAATCACACGTTTCAGCTTTCCTTCACAACATAACTGCTATTCACAAAGAGAGCTACGCAAGATCCCTAGCGTCACATTTACGAGGAAAAGTGAAATTGGACTGAAAATGGCGGTCGGGGAGGCATTTGGATGCCACTATCAGTCATTTTATTACAGATCCAGGCATAACTTCAGCTGAGCAAGGAAGTTCCCCTTTGAACAGGATGTCAGCGCTACCATGGCAACCATTGGATGCCTTTAACCTTATCTAAACAGTTGTAATTACGTGAATGGAGCACTTCCTATCCCTACGTTTGTTTGGCAAACATGTCGACCTCCATAAGTGTGTGTTTCAAGTGCTTTTTATTATACATACAGCTTTTAAATCGTTACATAAATAATGTAATCTTATCATTTAGGTGGAGGATCCCTTAAAAAAGACCCAATACTGGTTACAACAGACAAAATATAGGAATCAGGAATGTGATCTTTGTTAATAACATTCTATCCTGTAATTCTCACTTCTGATTGACTCATATTCATCCAATTTGTTGCTGTGCCCAATATTCAATCGATTAATTGATGTTGATAAGTTACGCTTTAACGCAAATCTGAGGCTCTAAGAATTTGATTTGATATTCCGACTCCAGGAATTTCTTTTTAAAGTGCACCAAAGATTAATAAAGCTTTTTGACCTTTGTGTGAACTCTGTGAAACATTGTTTTCAACAAAGCAACCCCAGAGGGGAAATAGTTTATATCTTTCATATTCATGGAAGTAGCTGCAGTTTGCCTAAATTACATCGCCGATATACCTTTATGTGAAACATATTCCTCTAGGATTGTATTTCAGGTGTGAAACGACATGAAATATTTCACTATTTTAACCTGTGCACGTCACATGGGGATGTGAGGAGGAGGTAAATGTGATGGCAGGAGTATAAAAAGCAGGGCTGAGCTATTTATCAAGCGCCACAATGTCGAGCACAGACAGATTTTCTGCTCCAAAGAATTAAGTGCAGCTAATACAAGTTTCTGTTGTGGCAAAGCCTGCAGCACACACACACGTACACGCACACGCACACACACGCGCACACACACACACACACACAAATGTGTCCCTCACCCGTACACATGAGCTGAGGAGGCTCTGGTGGAGCTCTCTGTGTAAAGCGCAATTTCAAAATAAAAGCTATTGATTTTAGAACTAGAAATTTCAGACTGATTGTTGTGACAATGATATTTATTTCTACACTATAATCTGTTTCCTAGAAGAAAGTTAATATTTATCATTAATGTGAAGTGCCTCCCGCAGACTCTGTAAATGAAAGAGTCACGAAATTACACGTTTCCAGCCAGAATATGAATGAACAATTTGATGGCTTTCATTCCCTCCCAATACATACAGTAAGCATATCATAATTTTTCTATCTAAAAAATAATAATAAGCCTATTTTTCCTGTGAATCAATTTAAATTTCTGATTGGCTTCTTGATGAGTAAAATCCTCATTGGCCACAGTTAATAATCTGGTCACATATGTATATATACTGTGTTTATTTGTATTCATTTTTTTTATTAATATTTTTAATATTTTGCACCTTATCTTTTATTTGCACATTTCTCTGTGTAGTCTTGCTCCTTTTTCTGCATGTGGGAATAATAATTATTATTATTAGTGTTGTTTTTAATTGTAATTACTCCTCGGGGTTTATTAAAGTATTTTTCTAATTCTGATTACATAATGTTTAATAATTCAGAATTAATTATTCCACATTAACGATTTAATTTGGGATTAAGGTATTTTTTTTTTTTTGTGTTTACATGAGATAGTAATTCTGAATTGAGGTTTACAAGGAAAATAGGTTTATCCGACTTTATGACTTTATTCAATTCCGCTTTAGGTCTGGGGGTTGGGAAGGGTTCTGATTGGACGTGAAGTATTTATATCTACCGGGGGAAAAAAAAACCAAAACAAACCTTTTATTTTCGGCTACAACATAGAAGACCACATAAGAACTATTTTCACTTTTATTTTGATTGTAGTTTTGAAACAGCAGCTCAACAATAACCATTGTTTAATTCGGAATGGCCATATGGTCATTCCATATCATTGGTTCAAAATAAAAAAGTTGCATAAAGAAAACTTGTTTCATATCCCAAGAAAGAGTAAACATGCAGTTATGGGCCAATGAATGTAGTAAAAAAAAAGTATTTTTTCAGATTTCAAGAAACTGTCACCAAAAACCAATGCAAACTGTATATGTGACTAATAATTAGTGATGAGAACAGTTTATGTTCATAGCTCAAAACTGATCAAATTACAGGAAGCTGAGGCATATGCTAAGTTGTTTACTGAAGGCCCAAACATGTTCCAGACCCAAACCCAGACAAACTTTTCTCCAATTTTGAGGAGCTGGCATGTCCACCAGATACGATGTAATGCAGATATTTTTATATATTCTGAGAGAGTAGGTGGAGCTGTATTACTATACCAAATTTCAGTTTCCTATGTGATGTAGTTCATGAGATATTGGAAGCTGAAAATGGAAGAAAAATACAGACGAGCAAAAATCTTTGCATATTCCCCTCACTAAATTGGCCATATCTCAAAAAGTATTCATCAGATCAAACAAAAAATCTGCAGCGTGCCTATTGAATAATCATGAAACAATTATTTTTAAAAAATGCGGCCATAGTGCATGGGAAATTTGTGAAATGACATGGAATGACCACATTATCATTAAGAATAAGGTGCTCACAAGGCCATTTTTAATCTTATTTAAAGAGAATTTCAGTTTTATTCTGAATAAAAGGAGAATTCTTGTAATTAAACGTAGCCATTGGCGAACACTTGAGGCAACACATTTTGTGTTGTGCTCCTGTGTTTAGTTTGATCCAGGACCAGGAAGACTAGTCAAAGCTGTTGCTCAGTCAGATGTTTATTTTAAAAAACCAAATACATCATTCTATATTTGTGTCTTCATTGTTCAGCTGCATTTTTAAAGATAGGTGCAGCTGATAAAAAATAGGATAAAAAATCCCTGTTCACTCTGAGTCACTGCCAGGCTTTTATCTAAGTCTGTACCGCACCAACTGTTCTCGCCTCTTAGCGTAGCCTAGCTGCTCAAGTTGCGTGGCTATCACTTGTATCGTATCAGTATTCAGGTTTTTTTTTCTCTCTCTCTCTCTCTCTCTCCCCTGTACAGACCATACAACGATCAAGTGTGCAGTGAAAACAGTGGTTGTCAGGAATAATTGTGTTGAAGAGCCGATCATCGACCTGTTGTTTGAGAAATGGCCCATGATTCATTCCAGTTTGGTGTCATTAGGCACTCCTCCAGGCTCATCAAGAGCTTCCATGAATGTGATGTGACACAATGAGGGAACTGTCACGAGGTATGCGATTGCCGACTAAGTAATAGTATTACAAAATGTATGGCTGCCATCTAAACGCTATACAAATGTCAACAAAAAGGCAGAAGCAAAGCCATGTAATAAGCTACAAACAACTGGAACATGTTTTTAATGTGCATTTAGTTTGTGTAAAAGTGTTAGTACGCAGGTATTTACTGTGCAACCTTCCCACGAGTGGAACATGATTATTGACTAACACAAAGACATCGCTTAAGGCAATCCACCTACACACATGCCAAATAAAGCTAGCTTTGTATTTGTTTGTATTTATCATTTCTTGCACTTGGATCTGTCACCTCACATGGAAACTTCTTGATATCGTTTAGGACGCAAGATGATATAATACTCCAGGGCAGGGGTATCAAACTAATTTTAGTTCAGGGTCATTTTTTTTTTTTACTTTCTCCTGCAGGCCAAATTGGATGCTCTAAAGGGCCCGCAATTGGCCCTCGGGCCTTGAGTTTGACACATGTGTTCTAAAGATAAATCAATGCATAATAACAGCATTTGGTATTATAGTATATTAGGTGTAGTAGTATGGGATAATTTGCATCAGGTGCTCCCTATTATCTGAGCGAACATTGCTATATTTTTATTCAAACCTCCTACAGCAGAGGTGGGCAACTTATATCACACCAGGGGCCGCAAAACTGTGTTAGTTTAATGGAAGGGCCACATTACGTACATTCATGTCAGCATTTAGAATAATCACCGATCTAAGCATTAATACAGGAAACAACAAAGAATATTTAGAGTAACTTTATAGTGGTTTTGCTTGTTCAGAATGTCCTTGTATATTAATCCTGTGAAATATATGTCTTTTGGGGTCATATTGTCTATTTGTGTTGTATTTTCCTTTTTTTTTGAAGTCAATTTAGTTTTTTTTCTGTTGTTGTTTTGTTTGTCATTTTGTGTATTTTTTTGTTGTTTGGAGTTTTTTGTGTATTACTTTTGTTGTTGTTGTGTTCATTTTTGTAGTAGCTTTATGTTTCTGGAGTGTTTGTGTTTTTCTCTTGTATTTTCTGTAATTTTTTGTGTTTTTCTTGTCTTTTTGTGTGCTTTAGTTGTAATTTTGTGTAATTCTGTATGCTTTTTGTGTCATATTGTGTATTTTTGTTGTTGTTTTTTGTCATTTGGAGTTTTTTTTGTATATTGCTGTCATTGTTTTGTTCATTTTTAAAGTAGTTTTGTGTGTTTCTTCAGTGTTTTTCTCTTGTCTTTTACTGTATTTTTCTGTAATGTTGTATTTTTTGACATAATTTAGTGCATTATTGTTTTTGTTTTGTGTATGTACTGTCATTTTGTGCATTTAGATTGGGAACCGCACAAACTTAGGCCCAGTATTATCCTACAGTAATCATCCTGTATTGTGCTCTGTTTACGTCAGTTGTTGCCCTACTTAGAAAAAGTCTTTCAGAAACACAGTTTGGCGCTCCTTTTATATTTCTTGCTCCTTCCTGTTCTTTTTTCTTCTTTAAATCTCTGCACCTCTGCTCATGTGTTCCTGTTTGTGGCGGCTTTCAAATGCAAACTGTACAGTTGACAAATGGTGAGTCAGAAAGTAGGAAGATACGATTCTGTGTGGAACCATTCTGTTTAACCAACCTCTGTCTCTCTGTCTTCGCAATCACCCTTGTGTTTGCACACGAAATCCTACAAAAAAACCAAACCTACACTGATTCACCTGCTCAAAAGCTGCTATTCTTCCCAATGTTTTCAAGCTGGGAACCTTTTCACCCACAAAACACAACCCAGTGCACGCAAATCACATGTGCAACGCCATAACACGGATGCAACATTATCTGCGTGATGCAGTCTGTAAAGCTGCAGGCATGTGTTAGAAAGGAGATTAGATAGAAGGGCTGTTGTACTACAGTGTGACGCCATGTGTTTAGAACGAGGAGAGAAAGTGAATATCAAAATAAAACGAAGATGTGGTGAAGCAGCGGGGAGGAAAATAACATTAAGTGGAAGAGGGATTGTATGAAGGCTTCTTTGATGCTATTGTTATGATTATCAAACCCACTCATTCTGGTGAGTGCAGGAGCTCCAGTTGCACTAATAATTCAGATATGCTCGCTAATGAGTTCTGTGGAACGATCACGACATCTGATCTGATTTTTTTTATCAATTCAACATGTGGATACAACCTTGGATAATCATATTTAATTACATTTACAAGTTTTCTTCCTGTTTCCACTCAGGTGTGCCCAATTTTCTGATTGATCTTCACTTATTAACAGTGTGCTGGGACACAGAATGTTTGCTGGATTATTGTATATTGCGTTCACACCAAACTTAGTGACTCTGGCGCCGAGATTACATTCAAAATCAATGTAATACGACGTGACTCAAGCGACCTCCCTTCAACGCGACTGCCACGATTCCAGCGACCTAATCGCACAATCTGAGTCTCTGGAAGTCGCCTCAAAGCCAATCAAACTTGAAGCACTTGTTGCATTGACTAAAGCGTTTTTCTGCAGTCTAAATTATTGCTTGTGTTGTAAGTCAATTTGGACAAAAGCGTCTAATAAATGAAATTGTAGAATTTTAAATCACATCTTCACTGGAGTTTATTTGTTTATTTGCCTTTTGACAAAAATGTTAATCAAAGATCCACCTTACACCATGGAACATTTTTGAGGGGATCAAGATAAATGTACTGGTTCTGAATCAGTGTCCAAGAGCAAAAAATTCTCATCTATCACCAGCAAAAATTCCAAAAATGAATATCTCGGAACATAAATGACCAGTCTTTATGAAAATTGACCGTTATGTCTGGTTGGTTCCTCAGTTACCCCACCGAGTTTCATCTGAATGGAATCTGGATAACTCTTTTTATTGCATTTTTTTTTAAAAAATGCTGTTATTGGGGATAGAAACATCTTACAAGCTTTTTAAGTGTGAATGATCATGGTACCATGAACTGCCAGTTTTTGACCAAAAGGATGTATGGTGATTGGTGGAGGTTTTCGCTATGAGTGCTCTTGTTGTGTATTAAATAGTCAAAAATAGCAAAATTCCGAACATAATTTGATTTTTACTTACTCAATTTTGGTTTGCACTTCATAATCTCACTACCTCCTGTCTCTCCTGCATCACCTCCATTCAACAAAACTTAAAATTGTGACATGAGACGTATACATCTAACCTCTTTGAAGAAAATGTATTATTTGGTTACCCTGTGGTTTAGTTCTGATGTTCTTGTTGGCACTTTGGGCATAAATAAGGGCTGTAAAACCGGCACGTAAACCGATAAAAACCATTTGACGAACAAGAGGTCACCTAATGTATCAGATCACATACGCCACCCAATGTTCTACATACAGTATGCTTCAATAAGGATCCTTTTTCCTGCTTTGATTACATAATTGATAAAGTGCTCACTAACAATAGCAATTACAAGCTAGTTAGTGTTAGCATGAGGCGACACCCAAATATTAAAGATTTTTAAGGATTTATTCTCCCAATTTCAGAAAACTGGCAGGAATAGGGTAATACCATGCACATTAATGTCCCCCCTTTGTATTTGTGAAATGGTTTTACCCAATTATCATTTCCAATCAATTCAGTCAACACCACAGTAATCCCCAAAAACTGCTTCCCAGCTGTGCTTTAATCATGCCTACTCGAACCAGAACCACACATCTGTTTCAGTCTCTTAACATTCTTTTTCCTTCCCCTGCAGGTTCTTCTTATCTCTTCCTGGGAATTTGTTCTCTCTGATCTGCTCTTTTCATCGTTTTTCCTCATCTTTCCCAAAGGCATCAAAAGCCACCTATCAGCCTCAGCGTGAGATTAGGAATAACATGAGAAAACCTGTTACAACTGCCTGTCAGCCTTTTATGTGTGACAGGTAAGAAAAAAGTGTACACCAGATGTAAAAAGTGTTATTTTCAAGGGGTTTGACCACAAGTAGGTGGCGAATTAAAGTATAAGTATGTAGGTTTGCTAGGGACAGACAGCATCAGGTAGGGTTGACATGGTAATGATTGAGACTCATTTTAATCGTGCAGTAAAGTATTCAGAATAATTAGGCACAAATCTGAATAAAGCAAATAAACTCATCAACCACAAACTAACTGGCCTAGAAATACTGAATCAAAACACAACAGAAGTAAAGTAAACTCCAAATGAAGTAGAAAACTCAATGGAGTTTGAATTGGTGACATCTAGTGTTGGTGGTCCAAGATACGACTTCTTACGCTTGCAAATGGTAAACTTTACTCCCATTAGAGTAAAGGTGTGTCAGTGCCCAAACCTTTGGCAAACCAAATCCTTTCGGATCCTTTCAAAGCATGCGTGTAGACTACGTCTCTTCCTTCACTCGTGATGTTTACGACAGAGCTCCTGGGACGTGATATTTCAATGTAAACCGACCATACAACGTTTGTTACATATTTTAATAGTACACAAAAAACAAACAAACTTCAACACCAGGCGTATTGTCCTGTCTAGCAGCTGTCTGAGAAAGGCGTCTGGACGGGTTGAGAGAGTTGAGCGCTTCAGGCTGATGCGATGAGGTGTGGAATGAAATTAACAAAGAAGGCAGCTGGCATTGGTAAAGCCCTTTGGCTAGATTCTGTTTTTTTGTGATAGGCAGAAGGAATTAATGAGATAAAACTGAACGTGCTACACTGTTTGACCTTATGACGCTGATGACAGGTGCACTGGGCTGATCAACCTTGATTTTTGATATGGTGTTTATAAAAAAATATTGCTGGTCCAAGAAAGCTCAATATGCAGTTTGGAGCTCCATATATTTTGGATGCACACCCTGGCATAGATGGGTCAATGAATTATTATGCATTCAAACAATCAGTTGAGCAGTTATCACAATGTTTCACAGTTTATAGAGATTCGCTCTTGTACTTGTTAGTTTGTTGGAGTAAACACATTCAGTTCCACAAAGAGACAAAAACCCAACACACTGAACCATTTTAAGCCATTTTACAGATGGAGTTAAAAAAATAAATAAATAAAAATACCTTTCTAAATGATGTAACCTGGATGGTTATATAAAATTGCAATACTTGAGACAACCATAAACCTATACAAAGATGAGAAAGGCTTGTTGAGTAGCAATTGCTCATTACTTCTTACATCACTTCTTGTCTTTTCAATTTCGTGGTAATTACTTATCTGAGACGTATATCTCACTGCTCTGTCGTCTACGGGGCTGCAGCACATGTAGTTTTCCACGTGACATCTCTGGGTAATAAGATAAGCATCAAAGACATCTATTTTTGTTTTATCCATCAAAAAAAAATGTACAGAAAACTAAACAGTCTTTCATTGTCTCAGTCATTCATCCCCTTATGTTTCCTCTGTCCCCGATGAAGCGAGTGCTGGCATTACGTAACGTGTGTACACATGGCCGTGCAGAGCCAAATCCACACTTGGTACGCAGGCATCTTCACACCTCCGCTGTCACGTGGAGTAAACAAGTCTCAACATGCCAAATTTTTTAATTCAAAAGGACGTGTAATCTGATCGCATTACAGATTCACAGATCACATGTTACAGTGCACAGGCAGTGCAGCTAATAATGTTCAAAAGATTTCTACGCAGATTTCATCAATAATGAAAGTCCCTCCAATGTCGTTGACCAGGACTGAATGGCAGCAATTTTACCTGTTGCACCACAAATTCCAACCACTACAACATAACTCAGACAAATAAACACAAAACAACCTTCCACATGTCAGCCAATGTCACTGTGACCATGATAAAACACAAGGGCGATGTCATCCAGTACAAGGACGGTCTTTTCTTTTCCCGCTCGTTGCCTTCGGCAGCAGCTTTGCAGCTGGCAGTGGTTATATTTGAGCCTGTTAGTGTTATCAAGCTGAACTGTATCACAGACAACTGTAGCATTTACCCATTAGAGTTTATTCAATTAAAAATATGTCAACTTATAGTCATTGATTTTAGAAAAAGACACCAAAAGAAAAAAAGAACATTGATGTTTCTCAGAGAGTTATTGGAAAGAAAACTTCAAATGGTAAATGGTTAACATTTACGATAACCCTTTATTGCTGGGGCCGTGAATGGTGTAATTCTTTTGGCTTTTCTTTGTAGTGATATATCTATTAAACTATGAATCGTCTGCATGCACTTCATCAATCATTACATTACAAGGCCAACCAGAGTCAGAGCGTCTTCTGATGAAGGAAAATGTCCCAGAGTTTGACATTTGAAGCTTTACTTTGCAGTCAGTACACGTCGAGGGGTATTTATGAAACTATACAGGTGTATCAATGACTATTATGCAAAGGCAACCAAGCTTGGATTTGTAAAATTGCACGATAATAAGCCGATAGTTGAGTAATACTAAGCAGGTTATCAACTGGGGAGTAATTAAATGGCCACATGTATATCTGACTTGGGTGTCTTGTGCATCTAAAACATAATGTATGCTTCCTGAATAATGGAATTTTGAGAACAATGTATCAATGTATTCACATGTACACTCACTGTTCTCTCTTTTTGCTGATGCGTTCACACCGGAAAAATGCTTTGATTCGTTTTACCCGAATAGTCGACCTTGTTTTGGCAGTGTGAACACGCAAACAATGTCTAGGGTAGATATAAAGTGAATTGTTATGGCCCGACTCTAAACCTCTTCAATCAGAGTCTAGAGCGATTGATATGAGCTTTGAACACAAATGCTTCGCTCGGGCCAAACAAACGAAGTGTCAAAGATAGTGTAGAATGCTGCCACCTTGTGGGTGTGGAGGATAAAACATCTAAACCACGGCAATTTGTTGCTGTTCCATTGTTTAAGGTTATGGAAAAAACTGGCAGAAAAAGGCAGAATGTTCTGTGTACTCTTTGACCAATAGACCCATTTTGTGTGACGTATGCATACTAAATTAGGTGCATGCCTGTGCAGGCTCGGTGCAAAACAACAGGAGAATTGCATTGCACTAGCATCGACACGGGCTTGATACACTTTTGTTTTCGTATAAAAACAACACAGTGCCATTGTGTTGCGTTGTTGACTGCACAAATAGGAGTACCAACAATCCAGGGCTTCTATTTTACAACATACCGGCTGGTGGGCACCATTTTCAGAAGAATAGACGAGACTTATGGTTGCGTGCTATCAAATAGAAGCTGACAGTTGACACGCACGCACGCACACTTGCAGAGAGAGAAAGAGCTGCTGAAACATTCCGGATAAAGTGAAAATCAGCTGGTTTATGATAGAAATAAAGAGCATAAAGTTGCCAAATAACCACGCTACGTTTGTGTCGTGTCAACATAATCGCTGCTGAGGGGATGGTGCATGTCAACTATCTCAGTATCTCAGTCTGGATTCAGTAAAACGTGACCATAAAAAGCTGTAAATAGACTGCTATGCAGACGTGGGACAGTGACGAAGAGATTTAATATAGAAATGGAAACTCATCTGTTGAAACTGATCAGAATACGCGGAAAAAAACCTTTGGTAACAAGACTACAGCAGCCCGCCTACCTGCTCATTCATAACAAGTAGTTATGAGATTTTCTTTCTTATATACACTGGGTTTTTCTATCAGATATGTATAAATGTCTGGCCATTGAACATCGGGCCAGGAGCGCATATCGTACGACCACTCGTTTTCGGGAATGCTGCATGGGTCTCGCAATCATTCACCTGTATTTAAAGTGAGTTTCCTTAAATAAGCGACCACACCCTCCAATGACAAGCTTTCTTTAAACTTCAAACTATTTTCAAGCCTTAACAGCCGTTCATTCATTGCCATTTTTCAATTTTTCAAGCGTCACATATGTAAACAACGTGGTTTCTGCACCATCATCAGATGATTGACTCACTGCCCCTCTTGATTTGCCTTACACACCATTATTCATTGAAGGGTTTGGTTTTTAAGGACTACAAGTCCATGATCATGGAAAGAAAATAAACACATCTTACAAAACTATTAAGTGCTGATTAACGTTCTGTGTTGAAAGATGACAATGCCCTTGGAGATGTTAAAAATGGTTTATAAACTAAAAAGAAGTTGCTTTAGTTCACTGAGTAGGCCTATAGCTCTTGTTTCCACCTTCTTATGAGACATTTTCCCGTTACTATGACAGAGTGCAGGAATTACCAGAGCTTCCAGTGACCTTTTAATGGCTACAATTGGAAAGCAAGCATCCAACATCAGCTAAAAGCAAAGGTCACTTGACCTGTTATCACTAAAATGATGCCTTCCTTCCCTCTTCAGGAAAAACACTATTCCCGTGTTTTGAATTCACATCCATCCAATATCTAAGTCTAATGGTGAGAGAATGGTGATTTATGAAAATACAAATGTTGTATTTTTCTCTTGCGAGATACACCCACACCCCCTTAAACCACAGACATCTCATTTCCATGCATATAGAGCTGTAAACCTAGAGTCACAAAATGACAATACAACAATTGTAAGCTTGCTCCTTTAAGAGTCTCATCCAAAAATATCAAACCTTGAGTAGAGGAACTTTTGGAATCTTGGTAACAATTCAGCTTCTGTTAACAATCGATGAAAATTAGAAGAGTTGACAATGTACTGTAGGCTCATACACTTGTGTTCAAACATGGTTTTTGTTTTGCGTAATCCAAGACACTTTTTAGTTTTGTAATCTATATGAATAAACTAATATTGATTTTTTAAAAAAAAAAGACAATTCATTGAATAAAAAACTGAGAATAAGTAAAACGGTAAGCTGGCAGCTTGCCCGATTGAATTGAAAATGGCTCATGTCATGTTATCTACATTCTGCAGTGTTTCATTTAACAGTAGGTGGACTGTGAAAGTGAATCGTTGGCATTTGTTGAGGCGTTCACAATGTAGCTAAAATTAGTCTGCTGACCTTTCAATCCTTGACTACCTTTCCATCCGAAGTAAAGGGGACAAAAGACCAAATAGAGCGAAGTAAAGAAACAGAGGGACGCAGCGGTGTAGTTGGTGAATAATGGTGTTGTTGCAACTTAAATCGTATTTTATAAATTATTACTACAGACTTTGCATTGCTCAGCTTTAAAACGAAGCAACACAAAGAGCTTAAGCTAAGCTTTATCTTAGCCTTCTAAGCTAAGCTAATGCTCCAGTGAGCTACTAAGCAAGGTTGCAAACATTAGCAAGGTGGCTAAGAAGAGATAGGGTGAGGGTAAAGGAGCTTTATTTGTTATTGAACTGTGCAGCTAATCTTTAGGTTTGAACAAACTATGATGAAAAATTAAAGTTGCTGTAAGACTTTTAGCTCTTTAATCCTTTCCCTTTGGGATGCTACTTTATTAGCGCTCAAACTGACTGAACAGAATCAGCTCCAGCTAAACCAAAGCATAAACAGGGTTTAGTATCATTCATATTACAGGATATATGGGAGAAATTGTCATTTGGGATCATGAAAATCATTTAATTTAAAGGTTGCAATAGCACGTCATTTTCCATGTTAGCTGTGCTGTATGAGCAGCATAGCAGCAGTTCTTTTTTTCATTTTTTGTTTAACATAGGGTTGAATGATGAAGGTCTCTCCACTCCTAATGTCCTTTATTCCCTCTTTAACTTCAAAAAGTTGTTCTTGAGTTGCCATGGATACGGTTGATGATAACAGAGTGGAAAGGAAAAGGAAAAGCACTGGAAATCAATACACACTTCATATTTCAATGGGTACTTTTTTAACAATATGTTAAAAATGATCTGGCCCAGACATTGTTTTTTTCCAAATGTGCCCCTAGTAAAAATTTTGCCCATATACAGTACTCTCAAATTATATATTTTTATTGTATTTTCATTGGTTTCAGGTTAATTGTTTCCCATAAGAATCAAAAATCAATACCACTTACCATATGGGTGAATTCATCTAAATGTGGTAGAGCAGACATTTAATCTGAAGTCATGTACCTCCAACCACTGCAGGCTTAAAAAAAACATAATTAATGTAGTGCAGTGATTTTCAACCATGAGGTCATCAGAAATTCAAATGGGGTGACCTGAAATGTATAATAAATAATAACAATATATAACAATAGAGAATACTGATTAAAAATGTTTTGTTTTTTTCAAATGTTTTAATTATTAATTATAATTATTATAACACCACACACAAAACCATCTCAAACAACTGTATCGTATACTTTCACTTTCTCAAATATAAATCTAGTTCAAATAAAATGCAGTATAAAAATATCTGAGCTGTCCCATCTTGTCACTTTGTGCACTAATCCTACTAATAAACATTATCAAAAGCTAATTCTAGAAAGAAACAAAAAAAAGTGTCTCTAGAGAAACCAAAAATTTGTAAATATTAAAATGAGGTCACAACCCAAAAAAGTTGGGAACCACCAATAAAATATAAAAAATAAAAACCAAAAAACCACAAATAAAAACACTTACTGTATGTTAGTGGAAGTATGTTAAAGAGCGTAAGAAACCCTCCCTGATTTTTAAAGTATCCAAACATCATCAACTTCCTTTTTGTATTCAGTACATGAATAAAACATGAATGGGAGGCTGCATTTGAAGCAAACATATGCTGCTATGTGCTTGCATTGATTCGGATTCTCCATCCTAATCTGTGATAACAGTGCGAGATTATATTATTGTTAAACCTGTCATCGTTTTGCTACTTTTGATAAAACAAAAGCATAAACCTGCAGGTTACGATCATCGCTGTAGTTGTACCCTATGAGGGTAAACAAGGACAGGGTGCAGAATGTGCACATGAATTGTGTAAAAAGTGCTGATTCATCCATTTCTGTCCCACATCCAGGGCAGCAGCACTTTGTGCTTGCTCACCGAGTGCGTCTGTTGAAAAATTGCCTTTCCTTCTGTTTACAGATGGCTGCTAATCCTGCTCTGTGTAATTCACTGATGAGCACCAGATGAAAGATGCATAACACACTGATATTAACGGGAATTAATATTCATGGTGTCTTTTTTGACACAATTAAATCCAATAGCCCTTATTTACCCGACATAAAATGTACTCAGTTCAACTTTTTGGAGGCCTATATCTTCTGGAACAAAGAGTTCAAAACATCTAATTTTAACTAGATCTAAATCTAACAACAACACAAGCTTTACGTAAGCAACGAGACAATCAGATAAAACAACTGGGACAGTCAGATTATCACTAAGACAGTTTGAGACCAAAATGCAAAAATTGAAAATAATTAACAAATAAAAAGTCTGCCTTCTCTTTTAATTACTAACGTTAATACACATTTACCAAATAAATCAAATAATCAGACACATTAGACCCCTCAATGATAAATAATTAAAAAAATAATAATCTTGTACATAATCTGTATTACGTTAAATCAGCAGTAAATGTCGTTTTTAATTAACTGCAATAAGTCATCGTTTCATTTCTAAATGTAAAAACCTAATTAAAGGCTGTTAGATATTAACTTTTGAATTTATGCCTGACTTAAATAATTAGTATATATCTTAATCTCTTGATGAGCTAATACCCAACTCTAGAATTATTGTTGCAGTCAGATATGTGACCAAACTCTTATCGTGTGCGTGTGTAATCTGATTACAGCAATGAGCAAACACTGCAGAAGTTTGGTTTCTGACAGAACAACACACACACACACACACACACACACACACACACACACACACACACACACACACACACACACACACACACACACACACACACACACACACACACACACACACACACACACACACACACACACACACACACACACACACACACACACACACACACACAGTACAATTTGCCGAGTGACCTTCTAATCCTAAACATGCTCCACTGACCAAATTAGTTTGACTAATTGCTCAGGGCTGGTCGTTGAACAACACTGGGCTGCAGATGAGGGGATTTATCCCTGAAAACATGGCGACAATAACCTTCCTTTTGCCAAAACTCACACAGAGGACAAAAGACGGCTAACTTATCTTCATTACAGGGCAAAAGGTAAAGTCGAAAGGACGCCCGACCTCAGCTTTAGTCAAACAACATCACCTTTCGCATGAAAAATTATTATTCGCTCAGCGTACCACGGTGACTTTCCCCATAGTTCCAAAACTACAGTTTCTTGGCTTTGTCGGAGTCTGTGATTCAGCTGTTGAAAACTGCTTTCCAGGAGAGGCACAGGTCTGACAGTTCACAAATCACTGTACTCGTACACTTGTAGGAGCTTTCATCAACGTGGGGGCCACAAAAACAAGGGCCACATGATCAATATTCACGTCAGCATTGAGATAATGATTGAACTGAGCATTTAGCAGGAGAAGACAAAGATTGTTGTGTGTTTTTCGTGTCAATTTCTGCATTTTGGGATCGTGGTGGTCTGTTTTTGTCTTTTTTTGGTTGTTTTTTTTTTCTTTTTTTGCGTTTTTCTGTTTTGTGGGGTTTTTTTCAGACAGCTATAGATAATGTTTTTTTTGTCACTTTTTATTTATTTTTTTTATTATTCTGTTAGGAATTAAATTGTTCTCATCTGAAATAAACATTGCATAATATGTTAGTGGATTTTTCAGTTGTTGTGTCATTATTTTGTCTGTTTTCATCTTTGTATCGTCTATTTTTCAGTCATTGTTTTTCTGTTGTTTTGTATGTTTTGAGATATATTCTGGGCTTCGTGTCAGATTTCACTTTCCATCTACAGATTTTTTGGGGGGATTTGTTTATGGGGGCTGAACAAATGACCATTTCTGTTCTAAGACACTCGAACCAAAAAAAGTTGTAATTGTTTTATATTTTAAATCAAAGTTAAAGGCACTCTTTTTCTCCCAAAATGCTGTTGGAGATTTTAAATGCATGCTGTGTTTTTACCACCACTGCTTCGACACTGTTTTTTTAACCTTCAGTCTTAACATTTTGAGAATAAATTTACTCCGTAAACTTGACCTTTTGATGGCCTGACTTCATTCATCATTTCAGGCTGAACTTAAACAGTTTTACTTGCAAATATGACCCGAGCTTTGTTCAACATGACAGATGCTGCACGGCATTCAGCATGAGCTTCACAAAACAAGTTTTACTCTGCAGTAATAATGGCTACTACTACAAAATAAAAGCACTCCGTTTACTTGTCCAACAATGATATCAAATAATTGTTAGATTTTCTTTGCTATTTCCAACTTTCAGATACGTAAACTGAAACTCACTTTAAGCTTCTTGATTCTTGTATATATCTATTATATTTGTAAGTTTGTATATTATTTTTGACTCATAACAATCTGATCGCTAGAGGAAACATGGGCTCGTCCGTAGACGGTCAAATTTTCTGGTTCAATAAACAGGAAGAGATTCAAATTCTGATGTAGCTGGTTCTGATTTACAGTCTGCATAAACAGAACTGAATTATAACATAACCTAACTATTAGAGGGAACATGGACTCGTCTGTGAACGGTCGCATTTACAGACCTTGGAGTCGCTGTTAGTTTACCAATAAACAGGAAGAGATTCATCACCTTTATAATAAGTGCTGACTCAGCCACTGGGAGTGAGGCCCAAGGCCAAGACACGCTGACTTGATAATAATGTATCATGTTTTTCTGCAGTCAGTGCCTTCTCCTCGTTCTTCTCTCTCTGCTCTGTTTCAGGTGTCGTGAAGCTGATGATGGCAGTTCCTGATCTGTGGTTCACGTCTCAACTAGTCTGAGACACTCTGATGTTCTATCTCTCTATCCTGTTCTGTTGGTCCTTCTGTCCACTAACCCCAACCAGTCCACGCAGATGGCTGCCACCTCTGAACCTGGTTCTAACGGAGATTTATTCATGACAAAAGGAAGTTGTTTCTTCCCACTGTCGCTAAATGCTTGTTCATGTGGCTCTTGTTGGGTTTTTTTCTTTGTTATTATGAATTTTATATTTTGATAAGCACATTGAGATGACTTTGTTGCAAATTGCGCTATACAAATAAAGTTGAATTGAACTGACTTATTTAAGTTTTTCTACTGTAATGTGTGCACTTGTATTTAATCCTTATTTAATTAACAGTCTAAATTATCTGGGTTTGTCTTTCTTTTTGTGAATATGCTTTTTATTTGTAATATTTATCGTGCCTCTGTAACAAAGTAATTTCTCCCTGGGATAAATAAAGTATTTCTGATTCTGATTCTAAAGCTAAAATGAATGAAGAAGTGCTGCTATACACCATATTCCAACTGCAGTATAAGGGTTTTGTCGGTTAGTGCTTCTGCCATCCTGTTTTTCATGCAGTGGAAAAACATTATAGTCATCAAAGCAACAGACAGTTTATTTGGCACAGGAACAGAAAATCTGTCCTAGTCCATACCTCCTCATCTCTTTTTTCCTCCGTGTCTGCCTCTGGATGTCACCTCATCTTTTCCTCCACTTCTCTGATCTGATGGAGAAGTAACTGTCTATCAGACTGGCCAATTCTATTACCACAAGAAGAAGAGAGACCAATGCGTGCACGTACTGACACACCTGTCAAACTCTCCCTTTCATTTTATTTGTTCTCAATAAGCCAAAGCCTCTGTGTGAGAGTGTGGGACGTTGGGCCCGAGGCAGGGAGGAGTGTCCTCCAAGTCCTCTGCAGAGAGCCTTGTTGCCAACCCACTGCACCAACTCTAATGACATCGTTGTTATGCCTCATTCCCTAAACAGGACCGTCCCTGCTGTGTCTGACTCATGATAAATGTGAGCGTGGAGACGCTACGGGAAAAGGTGTTGGGGATTTTTAGTCTTCTTTTTTGAAGATGTTTCCTCGGAAAAGACATTCAAACTATTAAAGTATACATTATGAAACCAGTAGCACCATTGTGTAAATCAACCAAACGGGAAGCTAAAGGTGTAATACCAGCTTGATAGTAACTTGTGTCATTGGCAAAATGAAGCTAAAATCTGAAAAAAACTAAAAAGTGTCAATGGGATAAAGTAAGATGCAAAACGGCCAAAATATTTTTTTTAAGGTTTCTGGGAAAATAATAATTCAAATTAAGACATAAAGAGCCATATGTTGAGTATCACTAACTTAATAGCTTTATTATGGTTTTAGTAAATTAATTTAATAAACTAAATTGTGAGTCAACGGTTGCCCTACCCTTAGAAAACCCTCAGTTTTAAAATCGTTGCTGCACCCCTGTATTATTAGAGGTTCTAAATGAACAAATGAGTGTGCTAGCACCCCTTCAAATTAAAGCTGGGGTACTCGATTTATTTTCTTTAATTAAAAATAATTCTTATTAGCATCATATAGTATATCGTAAAAGTAATAATTTCTGAAAAAAATTGTCTGCGTGCTGTCTGTGCCTCATAATTAAGTATTTTAGTTAATAAAACCCCAGAAGACAAAGTCTTGGCGGTCACCCCCTCCTGCTCCAATCACAGGATTTAGAGAGGGGAGGGGTGAGCAGAGAAGGAACGAAGGAGCCTCCTTATTGGCTGTCGCGATATATAGTGAAGCGTGTGCACGGTGCAAACTTGTTTTCAGTCTTGGACTAACTTTGGACAAGCAAGTGGCTGTTTTCCTTCTAGACAGGTAATCTAATATTCCATTTTTATATTTTTTGTGTGCATCCTTTTGCACGGCGACGTGTTGTACAGGTAGTGCTCGTTCAGCTCTCGTGCTCGATTTCATGCACTTCCTTGAGAGGAGGAGACTGGGAGGAATTAGCAGAGTCGGGGAAGGGATTTACGGTTCGAATTCAGCCACGCCCCTCTGTCATGGTTCAAGAAACAGGTAGTGCAGCTTTAATGTCAGAATCAGAATTGTTAAGTTTAATTTCTGATATACGTGACGGTATTATTTATGAAGTTTTCCCACAAGCACATCAATACAAAATGCATCCGAAACGAACCGATAGATCGCAATTAACGCATTATGTACCCCGCTATAAAATCTCCAAAGAACAATCTATGCTATACTAACTATCTACTCCATACTCACTATACTGTACCACTATATTCAAAAATCTCTCAATCCAACCTACTCACCACAGATTGCAGAGTCCACAGGTGATAGTTTTTATAGAATTATTATTTCCCCAGAAAACTTTAAAAGGGGAAACTTTTTAACCCCTTTTTATCTTTTTCTTTGGCCATTTTGCAAATTCCTTTGTCCCATTTTTGCACTTTGTTTTTAAGATTTAGCTTCCTTTTGCCATTTTTATCCATTTTTGCAATTTCTTTTTGACACTTATCCAATTTTGGTCGATTTACCATTTTTTGCCACCTGTTACTCATTTTTTTGTCACTTTGCTCATTGCTGTCATCTCTTTGTTAAACGGCTGGCTGTGATTGGCTTGATCACCATTCAATCAATCTAACTGGACCAATACATTGAAACATTGAATCCCTGAGTAAAAAGTGAGGGGGATGAATTTTATTTCATCTCGCACCTGCAAGATGGTCCCAAAACGTCACAGAATCTCATTCCTCTAGCGGGGTTTCAACCCATAGAGGAAAGTCACTCTTACATTTTACAACACAACCCTACCGTGGCAACCATCGGATGCCTTTGATCTCATCAAACCAGTCAAATGATGCACTTCCTTGATTTTATATGATAAGTGAGTTATAGGTGAGTTAAGGTACGTTTCAGTTAAAAAGTACTTTTAATTTTGGTTGAGCATCCCTTTAAAGGCTGAGTTTAAACAATTATGTATACTTTTTTTTTCTAATTTAATCTACACTACATTTAGCATGAATTATTTAAAATCTAAATACATTATTACGGGGTAAATACTGTAGAAATGACTGTGCTACAATGTGTTCTACAAAAACAAGTCCTTCATGGTACAGCATCTTAATTTAAAAGTATCAACTTAATGCGTTGGGCTGCAAAGTGCAGGTGGTTAAATTTGGACCTGCATTACATAAAGTGGGTGACATGCTGTGAGATGAATCAAAGAGATACATGTGAAAAAGGAAATGAAAACCTTGCAGCCCTCACAGTAAGTGTTTGTCTTTAATGGGGAGGAAAAACAGCAGCTGCTGAAAGAGACACATTTTAGCTAATTGGGCAACATGTGCTGAGTCACTTTAGCCCGGAGCCTTCCTATAGGTTCTGTGTTGCCTGGGTGTAAGGAGGGGGGGGCTGTAGAAGGAGGGGAGATCAATTAACTATTTGTCAGAGAGTATAAATATGTGTATAAGTATGTATGTAAATGTATATATGTGAGCAATGCATGCATCTGTATATATACACATGCCCATTTCTTTGCTTAACTGTGTATTTTTACTCCTGTTATATGACGTATAACAGTGTCATGTAACAGAGCTGTCTTGTACCCTTTATGTTGATTACTGTGAAAAATAAATATAAAGTAAAAAAATCTAAACTTTAAACTAAAGTATTTTTCTATACTACGTTAAGGTTTTGTTTATTCAGACAACTTTTTTCAGGAAATTTGCTTTGAAATGTACTTTGATCTCCTATCATGTTTCGACTGCCAACTGTCAGTCTTCCTCAAAGGCGTCTGCTGATCGCTTTGATGCGTCCTTATGAGTTCTGTCTGGGCGTGGCCAACTTGAGAGTTCTGTCAGGCTGGCCACACCCCCCCCATTGCCTGATTGTTTTTCATAAGGACACTGAGGAAAACTGACAGTCGGCAGTCGAAACTTATCAGGAGATCAAAGTAAATTTCCTGAAAAAAGTTGTTTAACATTATATTTAAAAAATATGATAAAATGAACTTGCTACTAAAATAATAACTAAGTTTTTCAATAGTGCCTGTTTTTAAAAAAGTTTTTACAATTTAAACAAAATCTAATCAATGATGGTTGTAATTTATTTTATTGATTTAATTCTAAAATAGATGCACACTCAGAGTTCCTTCACTTTGAGATATTCTCACTGTTTCTCATTGGTGAAGGACAAAGAGAAGACCATTATAGTTAAATGTAAACTGTGTCTGGGCTCATAGGCCAGAAACATATTACATTACTTATTCCCATCGTAACTGGTTATTTAAATGCCACCCCTAGCTTAAATAACACCCAGATAATACACCCTAGATTTGGATCAGACAATGTTCCACACATGCACCATTTTTTCTCCCACGATAAGTAGAAGATGCACTTTTGTAGAAACCATTTTCCTTCTGCTACAGTTGAAAGAGCTGAACATCTTAAGAAAAACGTTGCAATCCTGCTGTATCATATGTATGCACCATTTTGCAGATGATACAGCATGAAGGTGGAGTCAGATTGAGTTTGGTTTTCTCTCCCAAAAATAAACTTGTGAGCAACGATAGCTGTGTGCATGTAAATTCACCGACCATTTCTAATCTGTAAAAGTACAAGAAAGCTGTAGAAGCTAAAGGAGACCCGATGGACACATCCAAACTGATTCTAGTCACTCCTTTCACACAACAGCCACTGGATTGTTGGCACCGTTATCCAGGGACACTTTGATGAAGCAACTGAATGGAATATAGGAGAAAACATGTAGCTTTCCGCTTCTTACAGATCTACAATCCAGACAAAGCAGAAGAAGCTGCTCAATGGGACAACACAGACCCCTCAAACCAATAAAGCAGAAGTGCCCAACCTTTTTCAACTCACGCACTACGTCTACCATGGACAGCTCTTTGGGATCTATTGTGTTGGGTGGTTCTAACTGTAAATAATCAGATTTTAATATTTAAACTATTACAATTATTATTATACACTACAATTACAATATACAATTATTAAATATGTCTATCTATCTATTAAAGCAAGGAACGTCTGTGTGTGGAGCAAATATCTCCCCGACGCGGTAAGAGTTCGACCTGAAACTTTAAATATTGACATACAATAATAATATTGACGCAGTAACACTTAAAAACTGATTTTGATTCAAATGTATTTCAGAAATGTATATACAATCAATCACAATGTTTTCAAAATAAAGTTTGTAAAATGTACACAGTAAAAATGTAGCGTTTCCGTTTCGTTATGGCAGAACAAAAACAGTGTGAAGGTGTGATGGTCAGCAGTTTGTTTATGTCAGATCATCTCACAGTTCAAATCCACAGAAGCACCAAACACAGCTGCTCACTTCATCCAATCTTAGCACTGAATCAGAACACACACATGATTTGTCTGCATTAACCCAAATCTGAGAGGCAGCTGTTCATATAAAGGAGAAGTAAAATCAAGGAAACCAATGAAAAGCTGAATTAAACAAATGAAAACAATATGCTGGTATATCAATTAGAGAACAATGAGGCATCAAACAACCCAGTCAGGAGGAAATGGAGGAATTAAATGGTGACGGACTACATGTTTTATCAGGGTTTTCTTCTACTTATACTTAGAGGTTGTAAATGAAGAAATTAGTATGCTCGCGCCCCCTTAAATTGTGGTCAGAATCGTAATTGTCAGGTTTAATTCCTGGTTTGCGTGTCGTTCGATCGACACAAAATGTCTCCACAATCGACCTGTAGATCGTGATCAACTAAAAAAAAACAACTCATTTTTAAAAGAGCTATGTTATAATTTATTTAATGGATGGCCCGTAACTGTAAAAGTAAAAAAATATGCAATCGTCAAAAATTCTTATTAAAGTGCTTTTATATAAAACACGAGAAAGAGAGAAGCTATACAACTCCCTGCATACAATAATACAGCACATCAAGGAAAGATCACAGGGAGGAGTAAAGCATTTAAAAAAAACAACAGAGGAAGAAAAAACAAAGAGAGACCATTATAGAAGATGACAGGCAAACGGTAAAAGCCCCGAGAGCAGAAGAAGAGGCTGTGAAGGACAGGGGAAGGAAGTGTAAATTAAATAAAAAATAAAAGCAGGAATAAGGAAAGGGAAGAAAAGAAAAAAGACCTCTAGACATAAGACAATGAAGGGCGAAGCAGAGTGAGAGGCTTCAAATACATTGTGTGTGAGTGCACGCCTGGGTGTGTGTGAGAGCACGCCTGGGTGTGTGTGAGTGCACGCCTGGGTGTGTGTGAGAGAGAGAAAGTGAGAGAAGGAGTCAGAGAGCTGATGATAAGCCACATGGGAGCAGAGGAAGGTGTGTGCAGCATGTCAATACACACGGTAAGTCACTCAAGGGCTTCAATCCAGCTCAGAACCATAAGACACATGAAAGGCTGGCAGAAGGAGGACAGATTACTGGGAAAAGTACAAGTAATGGAAACCTGCTTTTGACCTTAACCTGTCATCGAGCCAAAACTGAGTTCATTCCTCAGTGATTTTAACAGTCAACCACATCATGCCTTCTTTTTTTCACCAAGAAATCACCAATTCTTTTCCATGTGCTATCCAAGAAGGACCCAGTGGTGGACTGGCCATCTGGCATACCGGACATCATCCCGGTGGGCCGTCTACCCAAAAATGTTTTTTTTTTTTTGAAGAACTAGTGGAGGCAGACATGGTAACAGGTGGCCAAAAAATGGTCCAAAAGGGGCAAAAACGTGGCAGGAAAAGAGTGAAAACTAACTAAGATGGGTCAAAAGCAGTCAAGAGTGGCCAAAAATGTGCAAATATAGGGGAACCAGGTGGTATGTAATGAAAAAGGGAAGCTTTAATGAGCAAAATGTGGCAAACAATAGTGAAAAGGGGCAAAAATGTGGAAAAAAAACGAAGCTAAATGTAGGGAATAAAGGAAACAAGTGGTATTTATTAGGCAAAAGTTAGCTTATTAGGATGAAAAGTGTCAAAACAAACTTGCAGAAATTGACAAAAAATAGGCAAGAAAAGAGTAAAAAGTGACTAAAATGGGCCAAAAGCAGTCAAGAGTGGCCAAATAAATGGGCAAATAAAGAGGAACCAGGTAGTATGTAATGGCAAAGGGTAGCTTAAATGAGCAAAATGTGGCAAACAATGTTTAAAAAAGGCAAAAATGTGGAACAAAAAGAGGAAAATGTAGGCGAAAAAAGTAAACAAGTGGTATTTTATGGCAAAAGTTAACTTATTTGGATGAAAAGTGGCCAAAAAAATTCAAAAAATGTCAGAAATTGGATAAGTGTCAAAAAGAAGTTCAAAAATTGACAAAAAAAAAGGAACGAAAGGGACATTTATTTGCAAAAGGTAGCTAAAGTCTGAAAAAAGTGTCAGAACTTTTTAAAAAGGGGCAAAAATGGGACAAAGGAAGTTGCAAAATGGCCAAAGGCATTACTTAAAAAGAGGTTAAAATGTCTCTTTTAAGGTTTCCTGGGGGAATAATAATCAAAATGAAGACATATAGAGACACATCATTGACTTAATGATGGTTTCTACGTGCTGTCGCTATAATGTAGTGGGCTGGTCTGGACAAAAAATGCCAGGACTGAATTCTTTGTCCCAGCCCACCCTTGGAATGACCTGATGCATAGCTGCAGCAGCATCAATAATGGCTTTGCTGCCTCTCTTCCCTTAAGGCATTCTTGAGTATTTATGAGCGTGTTATATCCTACCTGGATTGCACTGGCACGTATTATCCTGTGACCGAGTGACCAAGGGAAAGAGTTGCTGGATGGACAGTTCTGAGCCCTCGACTTGACAACCGAACAACTTAAAACAACAGGGGAGTGAGACGAAGGATGAGAGGAAGAAAGGAGGAGGAGGAGGAGGAGAATAATGGGAAGAGAAGAGAAGGAAGCCCTGCCTACTGAGACACAAATCCCAGAACGTAAACACTATAGTTTTAGGGACTGGTTATCTGACATCTGTGTTAGCCCTGAAACAGACTAGCATCCTTTGCACCTAGTGGCCATCATTTATCAACCATTCATGAAAACGGGTGCAAATTTGAGTGCACATTCTGGAATTAATAAAGCACATTTGATTGTTCTGTGGAAGAGGATCAGCTACTGAGCTGGTGACCTCTGCCCCCCTGTGTGCGCTGTGAACAACTACGCAGAGATCCTGGAGACACACATGGAAATATGTTTATATCGACTTCAGTCCGCACGCTTTACACCAGTGGTTCTCAATTTAGGGGTCCCGACCCGCGAGTAAGTCGCGAGCCTCTGAGTGAGGGTCACGTGATGACTTCAAGAATTGCTCCTCAGGAGCCAATAACGACAGATTCATAGCACTCACATTTGCACATCACTTCCCTTGACCAGATTTTTCTTTGTATAAAGTTGACCAATTTACTTACTAATGCACTGTTTCATGTACTCAGCTGTATATAAAAAAATAAAAACATGTAGTAAAGGGAAGTGATTGCTGTTTATTTTTTGTGCAGAAATGCCTCACGTTATTAATATTGGCATTAAATAATTATTTCAGAATGCACTGATATCCTGCCGTTTCTGTTCAGTTGTATCGGGGTGGTTACTGAAAATGGTTGATAAATGAGGGCCCTTGTGAGTGGACCCTGTACCTTGATTAAGTAGGAACAGAAGATGATTAATTATTGCAGGTAGATATTTAACTTTTTCTGCAAAAGAATGCATCACAGTAGAAATGATTTTGATCTCAGGATCTTTAAGATGATAATTATTGTATTAGTCCTTATGTAAAGTATGCAGTGCTCTGTTGCGTGTTCAGACTATAAGAAGGATACATTCTTATTCCACCTGATCTGGAGCCGATGGCAAGGAGCTTCTGCACTGGGTCGAAGGCCAAAGCAGTGGGCTGGTACGGGAAGCCATGACGGACAGTCTGGAGAGAAAGAGAAGATGGATTAATGCTTTGCTTATTGTCATAGATGGACAAACTGTACCTAAATTACATTTAGTATTTACAGCTATTGCTAACATCTCATTGGACTAGCATTAGTGGAGGCTGGTCAATAGAGGGCACTAGGGCGCCGCCCCACCACTCACCACGTTGATTGGAGTAAGACATGAAAAAAATAATACAAATTAATAATGAATTAAAAATACTATGAAACAAATGTTAGATGATCAGTATAAATATTATATAGATATTGATTATATGTAAAGTTGTTTTGTTCATCTGCGTCTGATTGGTGATGTGTTTCCGCCTTAGAGCGCACCAATCTATACCCATTAACTCTCGTTCAAAGTGGTACATGTGCAGTAACTCCTCTCAATACGAGTCAATGGAGAGTCTCTGAGCGGAGCTTACCTGTGCCCAGAGACAGTCTGTGGCTGTGCAAAGTTAAATGCAACCGGATCATTTACACATCACCTCCTTCCATGGAAGCGGCCGACGTCACAGTGGTCTGTCATAAAGTGTCTGATTGACAGGTGAAGCCATGAGACGATAGAAGGAAAGAAGCAAAATGAAGTAAGATAAATTTTATATCTTTGCTTTTCTTTCTACCGGCCGACCCAGCATTGATAAAGACAGGTAGGACCTATTTGAATAGGGCCCTTTAAAATCCACGTTAACAGATTTGCAGACAGAATCACGGAATCAACCAATGAAAACGGTTAAACGCAGAAATAGAATCGGCATAAAATGCCGTCACCGTGAGGCAAGAAACGTTTTTTTTATGGGGACATGTTTCCGTGGACCGCTCATTAGGTGCACCACCCACCTGTCCTGTCCACATTAAACACCGCCTAAACCCCCCAAAACACCGACTAAACTACGCAAATCATCACTGACTCCTAAATACAGAGCCACCAGTGCCCGTTTAACTTTGCTGTGCCTGTAAAACTGTCAGTTTCTTGTGTAGTGCAGGGGTGCAAATGACATGCAAAATGGCAACTCATATACACATACAAGTTCTCCATAAAGTAGTAATGTGTACTTCAAAAAAAACATAAATTGACAGAAAAATAAACAAAAAAAAACTTTAAAGAAAAACCCTGAAACTAGCAGAAATACATAAAATGACTATAAACATGAAGCTACAAAAACAGTTGTACAGTTGGACAAAAAATGTCACACAACATGAGAAAAATGTGGAAAATATCAAACAAAAATACACAAAATCAATCAAAAAACACAACAAATGACAACAAAAAATACACAAAATGAACTGTAAAATGCATCAAATGACAACAAAAAAACAAAAACCTTTGTTCTTTCCTTTATTGTTGATCAGATTGGGTCATTATTCTAGATTCTAACATGAATGTTGATAATGTGGCCCTCAGATATTTTTGTGGCCACTGCTGTGATAACAATAGCCCATCTCAGGTTGTAATAAGTTGTATTTTGGCTGAAAAATATATTTAACTACCAGGTTGACACTACTGTTTTAAGGTTAGCATGCTAGTATGAGCATAAATGGACAACCTATTAATATATGCTCACATGTTTTATCGACCCCCACACAATAAACTTGTGTAGACGTTTTCTATCAGGAAGAAACCACATTGTTTTGGGTTTTTTTTTAAAAAAAAAGTCCATTTTGAGTTTAAAGTGAGTGAACCAGCTCCAGCAGTCATATGCCTAAGCCTGACTCGGCAAAACGAGGACGTCTCGCACACTACCACTTTGAGATGCAGTACGGGCACTCCAGCTGTCCACCATTAGTCACATTGAATTTCCCAGCAGTGCTTCACTTAAAGTAATCCAGCCCTGCGCGAGGTGGAGACATGAGCATCACCTTTGTTTACTCAAAGTGCTACAGTATCCCTGCGTGAACTCTTTATAGCACTGGATGTGTTTTAGTGTTGGCACAAAAAAATCAAAGCAAACCCAGGTCAGAAAAGCTAAATAAAACCCTTTTTTTTTCTCTGTGAAATGTTAGGATTAAATTACCTGCTCATTGTACTTATATTAAAAACAGAGTGAGGAATGTTCTCTACCTTCTCTGTCTTGGTCTTCTCATCTTAACACTTATTTCTATGCCTAAGTGTTGGAGTGATGCCCTTACATGCATTAAAGATTTTTAAAAAACTGTAAATTTTAGTTGTTGTACAGTAGTTCATACCACACAACAAAAGTCACTGTGTGGATTGGAAATGTGGAATTATCTGGACAAGTGGTTAAAGAGCTTGAGAGCATTTTAAAAGTAAATATAAATGAATTATTCTCAGGGTTTAAGCAGAGGCAGATAACCTATCCTAAAGGGGGGATTATTATGGTCATGTGGTTATGTTCTACTTAATTATTTACATTTTTTTTTTTTAAATCTACATTGAATCTAGTTTTCTAATTAACAACGTAAAAAAAGGAAAGATATTTTACATATTTTACATTGGTAAAGGGGGTAGGATTACTCCTACGTCTTTTCAAGGACACTCTTTTTTTTTAGTTTTTGAAATCATTGTAATTATTTTACCCATTACAATGTGCCTGTGTTAAAAATATACAATACTATAAAACTACACCAGGCACGGGCAACTGGCGGCCCAGGGGCCATATATAACCCTCAGCCTAATCTTGAGCTGGCGCATGGTAAATGTTGAAAATGACTTTAAAATCACACACAATGGCAGAAAAATACACAAATAAAAATAAAAAAAAACAACGTAATTTCCAAAAACATTCAGAAATACAGACAAATACACAAAAAGAACAACAGCAATACACAAAACTACGATAAGCCCAAACATAACGGCAGAAAAGTACAGCAAAAGTACAAAAAATACACAAAAAGGACATAAAAAATACACAAAATTACTCCAAAAACACACAACTACATATAAATGACTAAAAAATACACAAAATGTACAAAAATTGCTCACAAAACAATAAAAAAACTACACAAAATGACTCAACACACAAAACAACAAAATATACTGAATGACTCAAAAAAACACAAACATCAGAAAAAAACCTCAGTTATTTTTGGTGTCAATGTTCAGATTGGTCAGTCATTATTCTAAATGCTGACTTAAATATCCATAATGTGGCCCTCGGATTAGATACAGTCACATTTTTGTGGCCCTACTGTGATAACATTTGACTATTTCTAAACTACATTATGGTTCATTTGTTTTCATCTCAAAACCACCTTTTACAATAGTTGTATTTGCTTTTTTTGGCTAAATTACTCCTGATAGATAAAGGCCTCATTAGGTCAGAACAGGGAATGAATAAATAATATCAATTAGAAATATGTAAAACTAAATAAATCCTTATATATACATGTTAATAATTGTAAATGAAATGCCTTTTTCAGGCAGTGGCTGAGGTTAGAGTGATGTGTTGACCAATAGCTTTGTTTATGTCCTCACGAGCAAGACAATGACCACCAAGTTACTTTCAATGCAGTAAATATAATCAAAGACTGATAGGTGTAGTTTGTTTAAATATACAGGGATTTATTAGGCAGAAAAAACATTTATACAAAACAAATTATTAAGCTGCTTAGAAAAAGCCTCGTTAGTTTCAAGTGAGGCCAAAAAAAAAACAACTCCTGATTATGAAACAACATATCACTAATAAGACCTTCAAATTTCACTGCTGCTGGACATTACTTCCACCCAATTACCAACAAAAACACAGCCATTGGCAGCTTTAATTATTGCAGCCCTACCTTTTCCCTCCGCTTATAATCATTAGTGTGAATTAGGTGAGTGTGTGCATGAATGAAAGAGTGAAATCATGTAATAAATGCACAAAGGGGCTGTAATAATGAGACACTACTGCAGCCGAGGGGGCGACTCTGTGTGAGTTTGTCTACTCCTGTTGTACATGAGCATGCTTTGTTTTTCCATTTGCATTCTGAAAACAAAGGCCATTGTGGGTGAATCAGCATGGCATTAGCGTGCAGCAACCGTGTGCCTGTGCGTGCACGGCACACGGTTGCTATGAGCTGACCTTCGGAGCACATATCTCAGTCACCTGGCTAAAACACACACACATACACACAGCTGTGGGCTAACACAAAGGAGCTACTTTCAATGCAAATCGGGTCAGAAACTATGTCATGAACAACATAAATTTGAATGAATTTAAGGAAACAATGTTCTGGATCTTGTTCATCTTTACACACAACCCTTTGCTAATGTATTTGGTAAGCACTGAGCTGTGACACTAGGATATGCACCATGGACCTGTGTGACCTTTATTAACTTAAGCTATTTAAAATGCAGCAGAACTAACACATCCTCCTGCATTTGGGCTGTGATCTTGAATTGATTCAATTGAGCAGACCTCCACAGCCTGGCGATGTGCAAGTATAGAAGTTATGAAAAATAGATGACTTAAAATTAGAGATTTTCAGTGGGCCTTTCAGATTTTTGCCAATACGATTTTAACCGATAGTGATATTGTGCAACAAATATATCACAAATAACACTTCAACTAAGATAACGAGCAAGTTAGAATTAGCTTAGCAGTTAGCCCCTGAGCTAACCTTAGCAAAAAGTAGTATACTTGAAGTTCATTTTATTAACTCATTCAGTGCCAGCCATTTTCAGATTTTCTACCCCCTCAGTGCCAGCCGTTTTTGAGCATTTTGACTGATATTTAAAGACCCACAGAATATTTTCTACTGTGACTATCTGAAATCTGACACCAGATTCTGAAAGATTGAAGCCTCTACTTTCATCAACAAAAATAATTTGTTTCTGGCATGTTTTGTTCTTTTGTAATCAGCCATTGAATAAAGCAAGTTTTACACCCCCCCCCCCCCCCCCCCCACCCCCCCCCCCCCCCCCCTCCCGACACGCAGGGATTGTTAGTTGATGGTTTTATCTCACCATCGCAACATTATCAATAATATACTCAGGTCCATACATGTTCTGTGTTAGTATGTGGAGCTGTGAACTGCTGGATACATCACAAAAACACTTCATAGCGCCATAATCTCCCTCGTTCCTGCTTCTGGTAGCATCAGTGGCTAATCTCTCATCGAAAGGTGTACTGATGCCATCTTCAGGGCACAGTTGGTCAATGCATCACATTAGCGCTTAGATATTGATGAGGGACCTCCGCCAGGTTGTTTTCTAGTAATCCCCGTGAAAAAACGCAAATGACGAGTTATCTCATCAATGGCACTGAGTGAGTTAAGTATGCTTGAGTATGAGTATAGCAAGTATATTATGGACCATGTACTTGTAGCGTACTAGAAAGTATACTAATTTAATGCTTCTTCGGACTAAATTGGAACATTTTAAGTTTCTAAATGTATTCTTTAAGTATACTTTATAAGGTAATTTTACATTTACAAAAGTACACTTTCAAGTATACAACAAGTACACTCATCTATATACTACTAGTGTACTAAGTAAATACTTCTAGTCCAAATTTTAGTTTATTAAAGTATACTTTACAAGGTCATTTTAAGTTTACAAAAGCACACTTTCAAGAATACAACACGTATATTGCCTTTATTTATTGTCATATAGTGTATGTTTTTACACATATACAAAATTTGTTCTCTGCAGTATATAAAAATATAGTATATAAAAAGTACACTTCAAGTATACTGCCTCAGTTTTAGTATAAAATAAGTATATTTGTAGTACACTTGAATAAACTACTTTTTGCTAAGGGTAGTTAAATAGGGTGACCATGCGTCCGGTCTTACCCGAACATGTCCTCTTTTCTTTGTCTTGTCTGGCCGGGTTTTAAAAACTCATGAAAATCTCCCGGTTTCCCAAGGACCCTGAACTCATCTCTGCAACATGTTAATTTAAAAGACCGTAACTTTGCCTATCTTTTCTCTATTTGATGAAAAATTCCAGTTTCTGAGTAATTCTATACAACCACTATGTCATTACGGTCATTTTACTTACACGTGATCGAATCCTTAAAGACACCGATTTGTTTTGACAAAATTGTCAGAGACACAGTAGAGAGAAGAGAAAGATGCAAGTTCAAGATTGATTGAAAGAGACCAAATACTGGGGATTTATTGAAATTCTTTCAGCAGGAAGATCCTCCTGGATGATAAAACCTCTAAAAAGGAAATTAATTTGCAATGGCATCAATGTAATAGTATATAGTATTTTAAAATGATTTCACATAACATAAATGTGTGTAACTTTGGAGGTGGTAATATTGTAATTGAAATATGTTACATTTTTATGCCTGTATCTAGTAATAAAAAATGTATTGCAATTTTAGAGTAACTAGCCCAACACTGGTTACAAGGTAGATTCAAGAAAACGTTGAGTGCTTTTTGAGTATGCCGAGGTCGGCCCAAGTGTCCTCTTTTTTGGAAATCAAAATATGGAACTATCTATGTTACAGTGTAAATTGACTGAAACACTGTCCACTGAACACACTTGGACGTTGCTTTAGCAAACAGAATGGAGATAATAAACCTATTTTAAGAAGGTCTGAGCGTAGGTTTCAGTACTTCCTGTTTTGACAGGAAATTACCCGCATATATATAAGTCGAGTGGGGAAACCCCAACAATATTCTTTTTCCATCATTAGATAGCACTGTAACCCCTTAAACAAAGAAAATTCAGCAATGTAAAGCTTGAACACAAGGTTTTATCAATGTCTATGGAAAAACCAATATCTATATCAACCAATATCACATTTTATGGCTAATATCTGCTAATAATATCGCTCATCTCTGCTTGAAATAATTATTTCTTTGCTTAAAAAAACATTTTTTGTGCAGGACAATGATGAATGATGAAATTTTATGACACCAAAACCCCTGTTATGACTTTTCTAATGTGACACCCAACTTTTCACCCTGTGTCGCTGGGATAGGCTCTAGTAAACTTTGATATGAAGAAGAGAAAGATAAAGCTTTATTTGTTGAAACAGATTCGGAGCCGTCATTGTGTAAATCATGGCTAATTCTGTGATTTATGTAATTATGAATGGTGCCATTCCTACATAGGTTCTCTCTCACTACAGACTCGACCATTCTGACTGTGGTGCCCAGTTGCTGGGATACCAGATATGAACATAAATGCAGCCCCCCATGAAGAAGACGAAGAGGAGGAGAAACACGTTTGCTGGGTGTATATCTGATGGTTAGAGCTGTGAGACATCCATCCATTCATCCAGTTTATATTATAACCAGTAAGTAGTGGTCAGTACATGTAGTGACTGCAGCACAGTAAGGGTTAAACTGCTCTCAAAGACCAACGTTATGGCTGCCAGCGACTGCATTACCTCCCCCTATTCACTTCACTCTCTCATCCACACACACACACACACACACATATACACACACAGCATGACACCCAATCAGATAACCCCACACACACATATCCCACCCTCTGAACGCCTATAACCACCTCATGCCACCCACCAGCCCTCTCTCTACACGCAGCACTCAGCTGCAGAGCTGGTCTAGACCCATGTTTCTATAAATAGTGAGCAGCACCCATGTCTCACTGGAAGCCAATCATGCAGTGTATGTGTGCCTGAATCTACACATACACATCAACACAGCGTGTGATGGCATTAGACTTTTTTTTCCCCCTCAGGCAGTGATTTTGAGAAATAAAAAATGTAACTCAATATTTTAAATGTTTGGAGGACTAAGTAGCTAATTACTACTTAAAGCTGCTACAGCCCAATCTTTTTTATCAGATATATTAGTGTAAGCCTCATAGATTAATTGCAGCTTGAACGTTTTTCATCTCCGCCCTAAAAACACCCAGTTTGTTGACATTTTGAATGTTTGTTTTCCTTGCACCATTTATTAAGTCACATTCCTTGTATTGTTTTAAAAATTCTATTTGGTAATAAAACATTTCTGATTCTGATTTTTCGCACATTGCATTGTGGGATTACGTCATCATTCTTATCATGATTTGTTGTGTTTTTCACCAGACGAGGAGGACAGTGATTTGCTCGACACCACTATTGTTCTAGTTTGTTCCCAGTACTCCACGAGATCTCAGAATGAATTAAAGAAAAAAAAAAAAAACACTTCTATGCATCCATCTCTGTAGCCGTGTTCAAAATGTCATACTGACGTGCCAATCATACACATTAGATACTATGTAAAGATTGAGTACGTGAGAAATACCCAGATGTATACTATATTGGGACATTTTTGAAGTGTGCAAGGTGGGTAGATACTCAACTGCCCCGTGATGCATTACGAGAGGAATGTAAAATAGTCCTGGGACTGGTGTCACGTTTACCTACGTACTGAGATTATAACCCTAACCCTAACATAATCCAATAAATAAATAAAACACGTGTCAGTTCACTTTTAAAACAAAAATTAATTATTATTATTTCATTTTCCAGTAGTGTGCATGAGCACGCATGCACATATACACTCGCAGTAAGACGCGCTCCGGCTCCATGCTAAAAATCAAACATCCCCTTTTCAAAATAAAAGCATCTCTTCTCGTCTTCCAATAGTTTTTTAACACTTTAGTGAATTGGACTCTTGTTTTGAAGTTAACTGGAAAATTTGTCAGTAGCACAATGGCAAAAAACATGGAATATCTGAAATGTCGGAATGAAACATGTATCCCACAATGCAATTCACAAAAAATTCAACAAATGGAGTGTTTATGGCGGAGATAAAAACTATTTTTTACCTTTTTTCTTTCTTTTTGCAGTAAATTATGTTTGACTCATTGATCTATGAGGCCTACGCTATGATTTTATCTAATAAAAATGATGTTGGGTGTAGCAACTTTAAGACTTGTACCTTTTTCCCCCAACCAGCTAAGTACAAATATTACTTTTAGAACACTGTGTAAAAAAAAACCAATACGTGGAAGACACTTCGATATCTCAAAATCTAACTTTTAAATTGCATTGCATAACTTGAGAATGAAAACAAGAAACATGACAAGTAGTATGTCCCACATACTGCATTATTGTGTAACTTGCTTGTACTCAAAGAACAGTAGTAGAGGGAGAAAGCGTTATCTGGCCATCGTGATGTTTGAATATATTTCTCTGCACAGTAAAATCACAGGGGATGTGTTGAAGATGTACAGGTGATGCATGAAGGCCACTTTTGATGCACAATTTGAACCAAGAACCCTGGTGAGTGGTGAGTACTTCATGGTTAGAGTCATAGGGGTGTGGACAGCAGAGGAAAACAATGGTGGAATGCCATACTACTGTATACGTGAAAATCCTTATGAAATACAGTGTACTATAAAGTTTCAATACGGTTGTGTGTTTTAAATATGTGGTATCATCAGCAGTCAGAAATACATCAGAACTCTCTATTTATTTATTTTAGTATTTTGGGATATATAATAAGTCTAGCCAAGTCACAACATGGTTGTTTAACTGTTGTTATAAAGTTTTCTTTACACTAACACAGGGACAAATATTATGTTTTATTAGTTTTTTTGAACTGTGGGAGAAAAGTTAAACAGAATAAACCCACATGGGGTACGTGAGAACATTCAAAATTTGACAAAACACTAAATTTATGACCACTGCTACCTCCGTGTGCAGATATTGCACTAAAACGGCAACAAAGCAACAGTCAAATAAAGCACGACACAGAATGACAAACACCACAACGCGACACAAAAACAGACCTCATACAAATAAAGTACAACACGACACAAAAGCAGCCCGGTAAACACCAACAACGAAAGTAAAAATCCACAAAGAAGAAGTGACGTCAACGTGGGTACATAAAAAAAATGTGACTGCTGGGCTGCTTTCGTGTTATGAGCTTTTAGGTCTACTGTAGAAAAGACCACCAGTAATCTCCATTCCAATGTAAAATAATAAACTTACATAGGCCGTGTTGGAAATGTCATACTAACATACAGCTGATGACAAAATTAGTATGTAGTGCGTTCACATTAGATAGTATAAAAAGATTGATTACGCAAGAAATACCCAAATATATACTATATCAGGATATTATTGAAGTATGCAAGCTGGGCACATTAGTCACACTCAGTGATGCGCAGTCAGGGTAGGCAGTGCCTACCCAAGGGTGAATTGGTGTTTGTTTCAATTATAATATAATTATGATTTTTTTTTTTTCAATTTCCGATAGCCTACAGTACCTATAAGTTTGAAAGTGTCAGCATTTTGTGCTTTTCATAGCCCAAATGATGAAACATCGCTATTTCCTGGTACGGCTGCACAGTCTCACTCCGCTGTAAGGCAGGAGGAGGCCACACCCTCTCCCAAAAGCACATTGCTGCTCTGCCTCTGGCCATTTACTTAAAGAGGCAGCTCTCTACATTGCCTTTGACTGCGCTATGCTAAATGCTATAAGTATGTTCACAGTGCATTAGTGAATTGATAAAGCGTGGTCGCTGTACGTTCTTTAGCTTGAATTGGAATAATACTACAAGAAACTTTCTTTTGAGGGAAAATGACAGCTTTTAAAAGATGGAAGACCAACACCTGAGCTACCAGACCTTCAGCAAAGGAAAGGTCAGAACATTGTTGGTACTTCCCACAGTGAATGATACAAAAGGAAGGATTGGCTTTGTAGACGCTCCTCACCGAGGCTGTTCTGAGTTGTTGCGCTGCCGAGTCATGAGATATATCTTGTTGGGTGAGTATGGAGGCTATATTAAATAATTGCTTATGTTTCTTTAATGGTGTTTTACGATGTTGGTTTTGTTAGATTAACCCAGCAGAAACATCTGAAATTGTCATTGGTGTCGACATTGGTGGTCTCAATTTGCAACACCCTGCCTACCCAACCCTCGTGCTCACAGCACATCAATGATTCCGCAAATAGTCACAGAACGTGAAGTACTGGTACGTGTAGACAGAAGAGGAGAGCGGGACATTTCTTAGCATTAGACTTAAAAAATATTACTGCCAAATTAGACAGCAAACAACAAAGGAATGCAGTGTTATAAGGAGATTTGGAGCTTGCGCCTCAACGGATGAGACTTAACGGGAGATGCGAGGCTCCAAAGCAGCCTTTAATGGAATCATGTTCAAAGCCCAATTATACTTTGTCGACATTTAGAAATATTGCTTTTATTTTGTGAAAATCTGTAATGGAAACCCAGCTTCTGACACATAAAGACAAAAAAAAAGGATCTTTAGTGAATTTAAAATTAAACGTGCATCAAATATGAGTTACTATTACAGGGGATGCATTTTTTAAATGCAGATTTGTGTTATTTCTGCAATAGACAAAGCTTATGTATCCCTGCATTACTGTATGAGCTCATTACCCACACAATGTGCCAGTTTGCACGTCGCCTTGTGCATGTGGATTGTTCCTCTTCATCAGCCAGGTGTTGTTGCATTGACCCCCCTCGGGCTAAACATTACGGTGAGTCCCCAGAGTCACTGATGAACGCTCGGTTTCTCCCCATCACCATGATCCATTTTTCTCTCGACTTTACAGCATGAAGAACAACACAAACAGGGATACACTCGGCTTTACTCCGCCACTGTTGGAAGGTGGGATTTTGGGGTTGCTCTAAAATTATTTTGATCTAGTCAGTGTTTGCTAAAAAATAAAGCCTGAGTAAATGAGGAGACGAGAGATTTGTCCTTAATTATTAAATAAAAATGGAATCTTTGTGATTTGTTTACTGAGGATTGTAAATATTCTATTTGTTGACACTTTGAAGTGTAGGATTTCTTAAGCTACACTTGGATACATTCCCTACGGAAGTTTATTGCATTCACGGAAGAAGAAAAAAAGCTTTATTTTCTAAATTTAAAAATGTGGCCCCGTTTTTTAGCATTTATAGGAAATGTTGTTCATTTTTTCTGAGTTGAGATAAAAATAAGTAAATAAAAAAAATGGCCCTGTTTTTCTGTTTATATATGAAATATGAGTTGATATGAGTTGATGTGATCAAAATAAGTAAAGAAAAAAATTGTCCCTGTTATACAAAATACTTTTTCGTTTATTTCAATTGATGAGATCATTTTTCATAGGAAATATTTTTCAGTTTTTCTGAGTTGATGAGATGAGTTTTTATAGGAAATTCAGATAAATCAAAAAAGAAAATTCCTATAAAAACAGGGCAAATTCTTCTATTTACTTATTTCATCAATTCAGAAAAAACTGAAAACATTTCCTATAAAAACAGAAAAAACTTACTTTGATCTCATCAATTCTTTAATTTCTTCACTGAATGCAATAAGCTTCTGTAATTCCTTGCTGTATGTTGAAGGAACATGTTTTTTTGGGACAGTAAGCTGTATATGCAGTATGCATGTTGCACTTATTGTCCATATTTCATAAAGTATAAATGTTTCAGTTTTATGCTTCATTTTCCTTCTTTGCTGTGAAAAAATAACCAGTTTTATGGCAGTAAAGCCTTCAAATAAGCAAAGAACCTAGATAGAGCATGTATTTTTACAGATTTTTGTTTATTTTGCACAGTTTACATAAAGTTGATGCAAATGTGAGGAATTTACGACCGAGTTCAATGCAGAAAAAAAACTAGGCAAGCGTGATCATTTTTCGATTTCTGTTATCTCCATTGCGAGTGTGTGTGTCTTGTTTAGGTAATGCAAATGCTCCAAAATAGAATTCTGTATCAAGTAAAGCCATGATGAAGGGATTTACATTCACTTAAAGGCAGAGGCTCAACTAATAGGTCTTTTTTCTCCATGCTTTGGCAAATATATAGATAAAAACAGAGCTGGGAGAACGATAAAGAGAGCGAGAACAGGCCCATAAATCTGTGAGCATGGTGAGGAAACAGTACGAGTGCCGGGAAGGAAGGAAATGTATGAATGCGTGTGGATTAGTATCTGCCGATCTCAGTTGAGCTTATTTTTTAATTAAAGCTGCTGACGACTGTGTGTGTGTGTGTGTGTGTGTGTGTGTGTGAGCAGAGGAAATAAAAGAGCCGTTGCAGGTTTGTAGGCACGAGTGCTCACCTTAAACTGAGATTTTCTATGGATTTACATCATATGGAACAGCTGTGTATTTAGTTTGAAGTCATAGGTATGATTATGTGTTTGTGTAATATATAGATCAGACACGGGCAACTGCAGCCCTCACTTTAATTTTTGGCAGCCCTAAAGCAATGGCGCAAAATGACTCCAAACGCACACAAACTCCAAAAACACACAAATAGCAACACACACACAGAAAATGATTCCAAAAACACACAAAACGGCAACAAAAACAACAACAAAAACAAACACGATGACCTCAAAAACATACAAAATGACAAAAAAAACACACACACTGAAATACTCAAAATGACAAAAGTATATAAAAATGATAGAAAAACCACATTTCTCTAAATTATGATATGAATTCAAAAAATGTGAATATAGGTGCAAGTATGAATTAAAAGGACTGAGAGGTTTTAGCTTTTATTGCATTGACTTAAAGATTAATTCATTTGGAGTTTGTCTTTCATGCTCTCTTCATTTTTGTTCATTTTCCCCAGATAATATTGCCTGGTACATTTGGCAGTATGTCAATATGACCATTATAGAAGAAGCTCTGTAATTCCTTATTGTATATCAGAAATGTAAATCAATAAAATGTTGAACAGTAATAAATATGTGAACAGGTTAAAGCAGAAACCCGTTTCCATCATTCTAGGTTTGGTTTCATCCTTTTTACATGCAAATGTTGGCTTTTATTTTCCTTTTACAATGCACAGTAAACACTGTGTTTGTAGGTGGTTAGGTTTCCCATTCTGGTTGTTCTATTGGGTCAAAAAGGAGCCATAAGGACAAGCTCTGTATGAGGTTCAGTATTTTGGCCAGAGTGAGCTGAAAATGGGTGCGTTTTGAAGCACTCTGCTTTAATGTGAAGTGTCATTTTGCCCCCTCACAGTTACAAAAATGACCCAAATTCCCACACCAGTGGTTTTCAAAAGAAAATTGTGTCACTTTTAGGTTTTTATCCAAATGCTTGATAATGCTGTTGTGTCTGAAAGTCTCTGTGGGTGTTTTCACTATTCATGGACGCCTAAGTGGTCTTTTTTTCCCTAGTTATGCTTCTATAGATCACCAATGCCCTGGGGCTTTTGGTCTGTGTATCCCACACCTCTTTCTACAATCACTCATCATGCATTTAAATGTCAATACTGGTTGTCTTGACCATGTCCATCTATTGCCTCTACAGGCGATGTTTTTCACCTCATCTTTCTGTCCCTTTCAGCCTTTGTCGGTAGCAGCTCCTCGTCTGTGGTTCTTCAGCATGTGGTATATCGACTGTTTTTAGGTTTTTTCCATCCCACTTTTTTTGAAATATTGTCCTTTTACTATCCACAGACCATTCTGGCTCTTAGAAAATGATTTTTTTTTTTTCCCCTGACCATTGTCAGTCAATCTTATTAGCTGATGAGAAACTGCTTGTTTTCTATGGTAAGTGTCACTGATGAATGTGTTGAATAGTGCAGAAAACTACAAAATAAAAGAGTGCAAACATCCACCGAGCACCAAATATCCTCTTTGTCAGATATTGGCCACTTTAGCAATGATCAGAAAAAGGAATTTTTCAAACTGATCCAGGATCAATCTGTTGATCATGATCCCCTCAAAAATTTGACGAAATCTTGGATGGCCTAAGGTCTATCTTTGCTTAATAATCTGTCCATATCTGTAGTGTACAAACATAATGCTGCTAGCAGACAAACAATGCTGGTGAAAATATTACTACCTTGGTGGCGGTTATGATGAAATATTAGTGTACAGGCAGAATAAGAGCACAGTTTGAGCAAATATTAACAGAAACCTTTCACAACATCTCAGAGCTGATCTTTTAGTTTTAGGAGTTTCTATTAACTTCATTTCTCTAGCATGATTGTAAGAATGTCGACAAGCAATTATAAAAAAAGAATGAAAAATATTACGATTATTATTTGGTTTTTTCCATGGATGTTGAAGAGAACTTTTAACGGTCAATGTTATTCCTCAAAGAAAGATGTTGCATGCCAGTTAATGAAATTTCCAATTAGTGACATAGGTCACAATAAGTAGTCTACCCTGATAGCACACATACATCTCGGCGACATCGGTGTTTGGACGATGGATTAAAGATGCTCAGCGCGGCCTCTCTTCACCTTATATTAACCTTTATTTAGCTTGGATCATTCAATTAGTATATATCTCCATATCCATAGTCGAGTATTTAGTTAAATCTGATATGAATATGGCAATATCACCACAACAACAACAACAACAACAATATACTACCACTAAATAGCTTATTATGTGTGGACAAAATAAAGAGAGACACAGTTCATGATCATAAATCATGAATCACCTGAGCCATGGGCGACTGTGGCTCAGGTGGTAGTGGGTCGTCTTCTGATCGAGAGGTTGGGGGTTCGATCCCAGTACCTGACTATGTGTCGAAGTGTCCTTGGGCAAGACACTGAACCCTAAGTTGCTCCCAGTGGTCGACTAGCACCTTGCATGGCAGTCCTGTCCCACTGGTGTGTGAATGTGAGACTGATTGGGTGAATGAGCTGATGTGTAAAGTGCTTTGAGACTGTTTCAGTGTGGTGATAAAGCGCTATATAAAATCAAGTCCATTTACCGTAAATGTATTTTCAGCTGCATAGACAAAAGAGCCACGGCACAAAAACAGCTTCCTGGAAGTGACATTTTACAGTTCTACAATTTTATAAGTGGTATCACCGATTTGGAGGGGGGAAACACACAAAATGATGCATTAGGAGTAGAATGCCGACTCACGATCTGAGGCTGACGAGACGTATCCGTGCTATCTGGATAGGATCGTGTTTCACGAAGGATTGAGAATTGTAGCAACAAGATGGACATAAAAGCTTACTTGCTTATATTTACACGACATGAGAGGAAGCAGACATGCTGCTAACAATAAACAATCAACTTATTTTTCTTTTAAGTGAGTCTAAAACAGGGCTGAACTGGGCAAAAAAAAAGCCTTCATTCGTTCTGCTTTGCAATAGTAAAGTTTAAGGCACTTTAACAGCACCTTGTAACAAAAACTTCACCATGTTCTTGTCTTAGCTCATTTATTTTGCAACTATTCAGTGGCTTTTTTAGTTTTATCTTTTACAATACACTCTTACTCTGCAACTGTACTTTTGAGTGCTTTTCATGTACTTGTCTTCGTCTGTGTTATTTTATCTGTTTTAAGAACACTTTAGTATGATTTTGACACCGTAACTTGTCTTATGCACACATAAATCAAATCAAGATTTAGAGATATTACGTTAAAAACTTGAACATATCTGAGGAACCAGAGTTGATGTTAAGAATCAACTGGTGTTCCTTGTTTCTTGTGATCAACTTCTGTGTAATGATTTTTGCAAAAGTCACTCATCATAAACTTTCTAACGTCTATTGTTTGCCTCGCACCAGCAACCAGTCACCAGTTTATTTAGAATCTACTTGAACCGTAACACCACAAAACAAAACTTTAAGTGCGCAGGCTTTTTACTCGTTCAGACAACCACAGACTGCATGAAAACAGAAAAGGAACTTTGCGTGCGTCACGCTTCAGTGTTTAGTTTGTCTGCGAGCACTTTTGTTTGATGGCCTCCTTGATGATAATGGCAACACACTCCTTCATTCTGCCTCCTCCGCCTCACTTTTCCTCAACCGTTGATCTCATTGTTTTACCCACTTTTCTAAAACACTTCAAAGTACCACAAAACCCACTACTCAAGTTCTAAAGAAGATACATTTACAGAGTCTGCTGAAGTAACAGACTATGGCTGTGTTCGAAACAGTACACTGTATTATACACTACAAACTCAATGAGTGTATACTGTCCATACTAAGTATGATTAGAATGATGACCGTTCCCACTGCAGTATACTTCCAAGTTTCCCAAGATGCATTTGAGGCTAAATATCTCCATTGATTCTCCACCTTTAAAAGTTCTGACAACATTTTAAGCGAGAAAGTGACCAAGTAGAAGATCAACATGTGCTCATTTGATTCATAAAACTTGCAGAAAACACATTTCATGCCGACATTTGTGAGAATTTGACACCCGTTATTGTGCTACTGACAAAACTTCCTGTTAACTTCAAAACAAGAGCCGCATTTACAAAAGCAATAAAAAAAATAAATAATGGAAGACAAGAAAAAAATGCTTTTGTTTTGAAAATGGGATGTTTGATTTTTAGTGTGAAGCTGGTCCCAGGATGATTTTACATTCTGCTTGCAATGCATCATGGGGCGGTTGAGTGTGCCCACCGTGTATACTTAAAAATGTCCCTGTATAGTATACATTCGGGTATTTCTTGCATACTCAATTATTCCAAACTAACGTGAACGCACTACATACTCATTTTGAGTAGTACGCTAGTATGCAATTTAGAGCACAACCTATGTAAGTTTGTTATTTTACTTTGGAATTGAGATTACTGGTCGTCTTTATGGTGGACCTAAAGCCCCGAGAGCTCACAACACAGCCCTTGTGTTTCTTATGTGTTGATGACCAAACCCATGAGCAATCAGCTTTCACTATTTCCCCTTCTTCTCCTCTCAGGCTGACACCGTCTCCTCCTTAATTGATCCTTTTTTTCTGGCATCCAACAAAAATCCGACACATTGTAATGTGAGACTGGCTGCAAGTCAACGCGCTGACTCATCTCTCCTGTGGAGCGCTCATGTGGTCGTTACGGAGTGAGGTGGTGATGTCATCTCTTCAAGCCCACGTAGACACGACACTAGTCAGATGCAGGAGGTGGTGAGAGGCAGCAAACTCCTAATGAGGGCTTAGAATGAGTTTTAGACCCAGCCTGTTGAAATCGTTTCTATTTACAGACATCCTTATAAGCTGATGTCTATTGGAGCGAAAGCTATAGAATGTACACCTGGGTTCTTAAAAATCATATTCAGATGCTTAAACCAGCTAACTGTATGCCTATATGATTTTAAATCTGATATACATGTTTCAATCCATCATTGGCCTATGATAAATTATGGTTAGCTTTAACTGTTAGCATAGTATGCTAATATGCTTACAAGAACAACATTCAACAGCTCTGAATAAGAATGAAACAAGTGTTGTCCATGATATTATTAAAATGCAATTATAGATTTGGAAAATGTAGAATTATGAGGCTTTCATCATCTGTAGCTACATCAGACATGGGCAACTGACGGCCCAGGAGCCACTTACGGCTCTCGGTCTAATTCCATGCGGCCCCCAAAGTAAATGTACAAAATGACAGAAAAATGCACAAAACAAAAGCAAGAATACATTAAAAAATACAAATAATTACATTATTGCTGGAAAATACAGTAAGAGACAAGAAAAACAAAGAAAATACTCCAAAAACACACAAAATGACTGAAAATATATACAAAATTACAGGAAATGACAACAAAGTAGACAAAAAGACAAGAAAAATACAAAAAATGACTCTGCAAACCCACAGTACTACAAACAAGCAAAACGACAACAGAAATATGCAAAAATTACTCTAAAAAATGCAAAATAACAGCATAAATACACATTACGACTCCAAAAAACATACATTTTACAGGAAAAATACACGAGTACAACAGAAATGCACAAAATACAATCATAACAAGCAAGACAACAACAAAAATACGCAGAACGACAGAAAACACAAAATTACTGTAAAAACTATTTGTTCAGTCCAGTTGTAACTGACATGAATGTTGATGATGTGGCCCTTCAATCAAACAAACATTTTTTTGGCCCCCGCTGTAATAAAAGTTGCCCATCTCTGAACTACAAGATGAATAAGAAGACATCCAAAACATGATGGACATGTAAATAATCAGAACAACTAATAAATCCATTACATTAAAGAGTAACTAAACCCTGAGGTTTGGGCTGAAAATTCAAAATATGCCTTGCAATCAATCCAAGCTATGCTAACTACCTTCTCAATACTCACTACAGCTCTCTATTCACAATTCAACCCATCACCACAGATTGTTGAGTCAAACAGGTGCTTGTTTTTATAGAAGGGGCGGAGCTCCCAGTCCTGGTTTGAGACGTAAAACATAACAAACCACCATCCTCAGCCAATAATGTCATTGCAATAGCTGGGTTTCAACCCATAGAGGCCAGTTACTCTTACAGTTTTAGAACTAAATATGCCAAAGTGAAATAATTTAAATAAAATGTCAAGAATCACTCAACTTCATACCAAATATATTGGTTTGTAGCACTTCGTTTTTAGTTACTATTTTAAGAAATGAATTTCACAATATCATGCTAGTATATTGTTTTTCATAAATTTGTATTTATTCCTTTAAAACTTTATTTAATTTTTGTTTATGAAATTATTTGATATTGCTAAAATTAGCTGGTTTTTTAGACCTACTCTGGTTTCATACTAAGTAGGTTATGTTGACTGGTCTGGTCTCTAAATTGTGTGTATCTGTGTTCTAGTTTTTAGAAACTTGTGCCACTGCCACACAAGGTATGATTTAAATTATTGGGGAAAAGAAAATTTAAATAATTCTATACTTTTCCTGCAAATATTCCTACTCACCCTGAGCATGGCTTAAAAGATTTGCAGGTCTGTGCTCCTGCAGAGAGCAATTAAATGACTAACTTTCCACTTTATCTTGTCCCTGTTGCAGCCAAGACTGAGGCAAAGGATAAAAAATGAAAGCATTCGAAGATGGAAGTTTGCTGGAAACGGCATCATTTGATGTGACGCCTCGAAGCATGAATCTGGTGGGACACAATAACTAGGAAATGAGATTCTTGAACCAAGGCACCTCGAGCAAACAGTCATTGCACCAATAACAGCAGCAGGTCGTTATAGTCGCACTAACCCAGGATTTAAGCGTGTCATTGGCACATTGCATCACAAATTAGGATTTAAATGTTACTTTTTCTTACATTTAGTCACATTTTGGGGTACACATGTCCCCGAAATACCTTTTTGTAGTTTTTTAACTGACACGCTGTTGCTTCTTTGAAGTATTCCAAGCTGCAGCAGCGTGAACTGATGCTCTGCATGTGCTGAATATGAAGGCATATCCAAAAAAAAAAAATCCAAATCAACATTTCCTGTCCCTTTGTTAGTTTTGTTGCTGTTTGCTAGTGAGGGCTAGTGTTCCTGCCTTACTCTGTGGATATTTTAAACTCCTGCCTTTGTCTGTCTGTGCTAACAGTGTTAGCGTGTTGTTTCTGAGTGTGTGTGGATTTAATAAAGGCACTCCAGTTTTCTCCAACACTCCAAAAATATATTACATGGTGCATTTACCAAGCAGTGGAAGTCAAATGGTTTAAGAAGCTGACTTGTCACCAGAGGGTTGCAGGTTTGAATCCCATCATTGGAAAGTTAAATGAATGTAATTTAAAAAGTAGGAACAATTAGTATTAACTGGCAAATAATGGGCATGACAAATAGTGAATGTGCTTAAATTAGCAAAAATAAGCGTGATATTTGGTGAAAAGAGGTTAAAAGTGACAATAATGGGTCAATGTATGCGACATTAGGTGGGAAAAGTGGTGGAAAGGGTTTATAAGTGCTGAAAATGTCTTCAAAGTGGAAAAAAATGTGCAGAAAGGCATTCAAATTTGATGGAGAAGTGGCAGAAATCAGAGTAATGTAGCAAAAAATGCATTAAAAGGAGCAAAAACTATAGTAAAAAAAAGTGATGAAAATAGGTTAAAATATGGCAAAAATGGGCTCAAATTGTTAAGAAAATATTCTTAGTTTCCTGAAAGCATCTGGGGATCCCCTCCCAGTGTCTTGCAACCCCAAATGGGGTCCTGACCCCAAGGTTGAGAACCCCTGCATTAATGAATGGTGTGCATCCCACTATCACTATTGCTTGTCATGCTTTTTTAATAGGATTCTTCTTTTTTTTTTTTTTTTTTTTCATCTATAAATTTTCGTGTAAACCACCTTATGTTTCTTCCATCTTCTGTCCTATCTTTGGTACTTATTCTGTTTACGGTTATTAAAGGGTGCTGAAGCCAGTCTTTGGTCACTTTGGGGCAGAAGCATGGAGCATTCAGGGGAGGTTTGGTTAGAGTCAAACTCAAACTCAAATCGGCCCACAGCAGCAAGTGAAAAAGTCAGAGAAACCATGAATCATTGAGTAAATTACCAAATAATTCAGTTGTAGATATCTCCAAATTAATACAAAAATTCAATGAAACCACAATATTTGCAGGGTTCATGCATATATCACATTATGGTTGTCATTTTTAATCTCAAATTATTAAAAAAAAAAAAACTAAATTTTTCCAAAAACATGCAATTTTCTTCAAATTATTCCACAAAAGGTCCCCAAATGACATAAAAATGGGTCACAAAATCAAATTAATTGAAAGTGAAGATCCTGCAGGGACTGATATTTGTCACTCATTGCTTTGATATTACCAGTGCCGTACATATTTTATAGTATTGTACGTGGAAGCGCAAACTAGAGCACAATGATGGGTAAATAAGTGGCCCACTTTAGATAAACTACTCTGTATTTGGCCCTTGAACTAAAATGAGTGTGACACCCCTGGGTTAGACCATCTCAGAGACTATCATGAATACACACAGATTCAGTCCTACAGCCAAATCAAAGCACTAAGATACTTTCTATAGTAAACTACATTGGGATTTGGAGAAAGAAATAGAAAAAAAAAAAAGCCTAATTCTGAGCATCTTTTTAAATGTATTTTTACATAAAAGGAGGCATTAGCATGAATGCTATGAATCCTATCCAGTCTGAAGCCCGTGTACTTGTTTACATGTTCTTCCCTCTCGTCCTCCTTTTGTCATCCTCTTTAACGTCAGCACAATGCTGACAGTGTCGGGTTTCATCAGCGTGCGTGCTGAGCGATCCTTCCTTTTCCATTAGGATACAGCTGTAGCGTAAATTATCCACACTAACAAAGCCTGGTGAGTTTCTTACAGGTGTATTATGGCTTCTATTTACATTAACTAACTTATCGTTTCTACAAATGCCTCCTAATTGTATCATTTGGTCCATTTAATGTAACCACAATCGAGCGCAATGTAATTAATTCCAATGTTACTTAGTAAGGTATTTGTTTCTATTTATCTCCAACACACATATAGAACCTCATTTTGTTCTAAATAAAAAAATCAATGAGACTCACAGCCTTGTAAAAGCCTTTTCTCTCTTTCCATTGTATCCTACAGTTCAGCAGAAAAGCCTTTTCTAGCTTTTACAGTTAAATACCCCGCTCGCCTCGATACAAACTGAATATACAATGGCTGCATCAGAAAAATAAAAATAAAATAGAGAAGCCAGCATCTTCCCACACACTGCACAGAAAGGACACAAGTCATGATTAATTTTGATGTTAGTCAAACAGCGGAAAAATGTGGATTCTGTCAGAAATGATTTCATTTCATTTTATCGTCTTGTTTTTAAAGAGTATTTTGCTCTTTGTTGCACTTAATGTCATTACAAATGACCTTTTCATGTTCGTGCAATAAATAAAACATTAAATGTTTTTGGGAGCCGCTCAAAGAAAAATCTGTCGAGTCTTTCAGATGAATCATGAATGGATGATGACACACAAAGAAAATGGCTACTTTGTTCCTTTTTCCTCTAAACCTTTCAGTTTAATACGGTTTTGAATTTGTCACAAGTCCAGATTAATGTTTAATTAGTTTTTAATTTTATAGAATTACAAGCAAAGCCAAAGTTCGATCAGGATACGCTGCGAGTCATTTTTGGCAAACGTAGACAAACGTTGTTCCTGGTCTAACCCAAGCCAACAATTTAAACCATGTGTCAAACTCAAGGCCTGAGGGCCAAATCCAGCCCTTTAGAGCAGAGGTTCTCAACTTTGGTGTCAAGACCCTATTTGAGGTCGCGAGACACTGGGAGGAAGTCGCCAGATGCCTTCAAGAAACTAAGAATAATTTTTCAACAATTTGAGCCCATTTTTGCTTAATTTTACCCCCAATTTTCATGACTTTTTCTTGCCATATTTTTGCTCCTTTTAATGCATTTTGCTAAGTTACTATAATTTCTGCCACTTCTCCATCAAATTTTAATGCCTTTTCTGCACTTTTTCTACTTTCAAGACATTTTCGGCACGTATAAACCATTTCCAACACTTTTCCCACCTGAAATATGTTGAGCCATTATTCAATTCAATTCAACTCAACTTTATTTGTATAGCGCAATTTGCTACAAAGTCATCTCAATGCGCTTATCAAAATATAAAATTAATAATAAGAAAGAGAAAACCCAACAAGATCCACATGAACAAGCATATTCCTTTATTTTTTTTTGGGAAAAAAACTAAAAAATACTGTACTATTTTCCTTTTATTTTTCATTGTCAAAAGAATCCCTTTATAAACTATTCAAAACAATGCAATTTAACTAAAAATAAATCTTGAGTGAAATAAATAAAGGAATAATACAAATGAAGAAGAAGCCTATTAATTTAAATTCTGGTTCTATAGTAAACAATGCAAAACTACATAATAGTTCCTTTTCTTTTTAAAAGTACAACTGAAAATGTATTTTGTGCCTTAACAATTGGACTTAAAAAAAAAAAAAAAAAAAAAAAAAACAGTCTACACTGTATTTACGTCAGATATTTGTTTGGACCAGAAGAGGGCGCTGGTAATCCAGTGGTCGGTTGGCATGCAGATATCCTTGCAGTGAAGAAGAGATGCTATGCTAGCAGACAGAGCTAATAGAAAAACGTGACTTTTACAGATATTCACGTAATATTACAGATATTCTTTCGGTGCTAAAGGGGTAAGGAATCATTTATGAACATGTTTAAGAGTAGAAGGAGGCCAGAAAGAAAGTAGTAGCAGATTCCGCCTGCCACCTACACTTTTGGACGAGAAGGATATATAGCGCCCTCTGCTGTTTAAAAAAAGCCCTGCGATTCAATTTTCAGAGCATCGATGTGAACCGTGATAACTATGAATCGATTTTTAACTGCCTTACATCCCTACTTTAAACCCTTTTTACCACTTTTCTGTCTGTTTTTGGCTACTCTAATTAGCAACTTTTAACCAATTTATGTGGTTTTTAAAAGTTTTTTGAAATGCATTTCAAACCGACAAAAACCTGAAACACACTGAGGCTAAATATCTCTGTCGATTCTCCACCTTTGAAAGTTCTGAAAATGTTTTAAGCGAGAAAGTGTCCAAGTAGAATATCAACATGTGCTCATTTGATCCATTAAAATCTAAGGAAACACATTTTATTCTGACATTTCTGAGATTTTTAGAGACCCTTCATTGTGCTACTGATGAAACTTCCGGTTATTTTCAAAACTAGAAGCACTGCCCTATTTATAAAAGCATTAAAAAAACTAATGGAAGACTAAAAGAAATGCTTTTATTTTGAAAAGGGGATGTTGGATCTTTAGTTAGAACCTGGTCCCAGGACGATTATACATTCCACTCGCAATGCATCAGGGGGCAGTTGAGTATGACTTGTGTGCCCACCATGCATACTTAGAAAATGTGATGATATAGTATAAGTCTGGGTATTTCTCACATACTTAACATTTTCATACTATCTAATGTGAACGCACTATATACTCATTTTGATGTCAAACTTAGTATTAGTTCGAGCACAGCCAAACACTCTCGGCTCGGACCAAAGACAGGAAGTGTTGAACGTGTGATGGAGCGCACAGAAAGTAGTTTCTGCTCCTTTGTTGAATATTGTGAAAGAACAGGTGGAGAAGAAAGCAGATTTTTTTGTGCGCTCTTACGTACTCGCTTTGACCAATAGATGAGAGCCTCTTCTTCTGGTTTCTGTTTGTCTGCCCAGAGATGTCTCTACTCCAGTAACGGCGCCCCCAAGCAACAAGCTCATGCAACTGCATCAGATCAAAGAGTGCTGTGAACCCAAACCGAGCCAAATCAAGGAGATAAAATGTTCAGCTGTTCTCCACCAAGTCTGAGATTATACCAGAGTAAAAGCATCCTCACAAACACTGAGAGGCAGCAATAGTAATGCACTAATGCACTGTCCTGTATCAGGATCGCTTCACACATACATTCTTTTTTTACATTCTGTTGCTCTGTCTTAACGGGGTTGATGTCTGTCGCTACATCCTCAGTCAACATCCACACTGTTTCACATGACAGGCTGGATTGTCTGCTGAGCAAGTCAGCCAGCCAATCGCCTGCTTGGTTCTGGGTTTGAGGGTCATCAAGCCAAGAACATCTGTACTTCATGCCTGTTGAGTTTATAAGAAGTCTTCCTGTTAGATCTTTCCACCTAAACACAAAAATGCCAACATAGCTCCAATGGTGTCATAATTTAGTAATGACAGCCTTCATGACACCTTATTAATGCTAGTGACAGATAATGACGGCTAATGTCAGCCTTAAGTGTACGACTTCAAGTAAAGCGTTACCGAATAAACTTTACCGAGAAATAGAATTACTAGAGAGATAAAACAATCTTACGCTAACATTGTACCCCCAAGCTAAGCTAAAGCAAAGATAAACAAATATATTCTGTTCAGAAAAAACAAATCTAGCCTTGATTCTTGACGAGTCAAGATAGTACAAAATGATTTGGATTAAAGACTTAAAATCTGACATTTTTGAAGGTTATGTGGTAAATAATAAACAAGGTTTAGCTTGAGTAGAACTAGCTCACATTTCCACTGCCTCCCTTTTTGCTTCTTTTTATCCCTTTCACACTCTCATCCAACCTGCTCACTTAAAAAAAAAACCCTAAACATGCAGGTGTTGGCACATGCTTTGTCTGAAGCTCAGTGTGTGTGTGTGTGTGTGTGTGTGTGTGCGCGCGCGCGTAGCAGCTTCCTGGATGGGGACAGGCTACTATACGCTGTTCTTTTCTAGCATTTTCTCCCTTCCCTGTTTTACACAGTTGCTCTGCAAAATCCTTCTTCTCAGCTTGTGAGTCAACCTCCCTCCTCAGACTCCATTCAAGACCCCCCCCCCACCTCCCACCCCCCAACCCACTTCACTCCACCAACCCAGCTCTGCCCAATAATAATAATGCAGCGATCCTCACAACAACCTCGTTTCTCTTGGATTCTCAATGAATTATTCACAACTCATGTCCCCCCCCCATGACAACCCCCCCCCCCCCCCCCCATTGTTTATATACCACGTTTTGTTATTTATTTTTTTTATTAAGCGATGGAATAATCGCTGCAGTCAGCTCCAAAAAAGCTTTCAGAAAATGGGCTGCAAAGGGCGGCAGAAGATGCTATAAATACACCCCCCGCCTCCTCCTCCTCTTCTCCCTTCCAGCTACCCCCCTCCCCATTCAGCACCCCACCCTCATCTGTCCACTCCATCCCAGTGAAAAGCGCATCAGCTAGGACAGCACTGCAGGGGCTCAGTGGAGCTACACTTCTCCTCCATCCCAATGGGAGAAACACCACCACCAGTTATGTCATCGCAAGCTGCCTTTTGCTTTTCCATTGACTTCCTCTGGACGTGTGCGTGCGTGCGTGTGTGTGTGAGAGAGAGAGAGAGGGAGAATCTATCTGCAGTTTATATATACTCTGCGCAGACTGCACACACTGGGAGCTGGACTGGATCCAAACCTGCACACACGCACGTATGTCAGCTTCCACGCACGGATCATCAGCCCATATATAAACACACACACGGACACACAATGTGGGGAGAGATTGGAATAAAATAAAGGCAAAATTTATCAAATTGTTTGGGTTTTTCTACCCGTTTGTTGTTGTTTTACTGGATTGGACGCTGTGAGAGCTGTCCATGGTGCTGAACTTTTCACCTGAAACTCAGACCAGTGAAATAAGACTTTCAGTGGTGGAGGTTTCTGTAGATTTCAGATGTTTGGGGATGTGTCAGAGCTTATGGCCGTATCTATACAACCTCTAACACACCTACCTTACACAGCTGAAAGTTTTCTGATATAAGCGTCTCCTGGATGTCGATTTCCCTGGGTGCGGGTGCAGAGGTGGGTGTCCCGGCCGCGCTGCCGCACGATGGAGATCCTATAGTCCCTCCTGGAGACGAGGTGGTCAGTCCATCCAAAACCTTACGAAACTTCTTCATCTTACCCTTTTTAAGTGCGTTTAGATGGGAAAGGGTTGAAAGGCCACTGTTTTAAAAAAAATCCTGGAGTGTTTCCCAGATTTCAGCTCCCAGTTTGGGAATGCAACAATAGAAAGAAAAGCCGGTGAATTCCTGCAGCATGCACCGCTGTGTGTCTCCAATTAGGTGCGGGTTAAAAAGTCACTGAGGCGCCTCATCCCTTCTCCCTGGTGATAGATCTGCATCGATGTCAATGCGTCTGATTCTGCTCCGATAATATGAGGATGTCAGCCAACGTTGCAGATTTTCTTTCTTTTTTTTTTTTGGTTGCCTATCTACTCCTCGAACTGTTAAACTTCATTTTCACCCAAAACATCACCGCTCCTCAGTGTGGAGGAAAAATCCCGCAACTGTGGGAGGAAGCGCTGCGGCGTTTGGATGCAATCATCACGCAAAAAAGTGTCCGAACAGACCAGCACACACACTAAAAAAAGAAGGAAAAGAACTTCACTTTGGCAGGTCGGACCATGGACGTCCCCCTCTCCACCCCCCGCCCCCCACTTTGACCACACTCTGGTTGCCAGTAAAGGAAGAGGAGGAGGAGGAGGAAGATGAAGAAGAGACAGTGAGACTGGGAGACGGATGAGTCAATGCAGTTAAAACCAGTCCTGGTGGAGATAATCAGACAGAGGAGAAGGAGAGGATGGTCCAGATGTCTCAGCGTCTCTTCCCCCGCAGCAGACACTGGAGCTGTCCGCGGTGCTGAAAACGCATCAGCAGCCAGCCAGGCTCCCAGCCCCGCCCCTCCCCACACACTCCTCCTCCTCCTCCTCTTCCTCCCGCCTTCTACTCACTGATTGGGTGGCAACCTCAAGTCAGGGAAGAAAACAAAGACAAAAAAAAGAGTTTTCTATAATATACTTACTTTAAAGATGATACAAGCTTATGATGTATCAGTGAAAACAGCCAGCCTATGATGCTGTTTACACAACGTTTTGCTTCTGTTTCCATTTTTGTTTCCAAAAATATCGTACGTGTAAATAAGTATTTACACGTATGGAAGCTTATTGCATTCACTCGAAAAAAATTTAAAAAAATAATTAAAAAAATTGTTATATATATATATATATATATACACATATAGGTTTGTTTTGTGGGCTTTTTTTTATTGTTATCAGTTTTTCGGACAAATTTTTTTTCTTCTGTTTTTTAGAGTAATTCCTTTTTAGTTTTTCGGACTTTTTTTCCTGCTTTTAATGCAATTTTTTATGAATTATTGTGATATTTGGAAATCCTGCAAATCGCATATTTGCCCCACCCCCCCACCCCCCCAGTTGACAGAAGTTTTCATTACAGTTTTCCCAAATTTGTTTGAAAAAAATACAATTATTTTTATAATGTACACAATAAAGAAATGTTTTGAGTGCCATAAAACAGTGACTGTACAAAAATATAGATGAATTCATGTAATGTATATTCGTTTTTTTTTTTTTTTTTTTGGCGTTCGAGTCATGTGACTTGGTTCTTTTTCTGTTGCGCAATTCTTCTTCACAATGTAAATAGTGAAGCCACACTGCACCCAGCAGTTCATGTATGATACTGCAGCAAAGAAGAAGAAAGCGGCCACCGGCCGAAATTTATGAATTTACAACATTAATCTAAAAATTTGGATTTTTAATAACAGACTCACAAAGCTAAAAAAAAAAAAAAGAAGAAGAAGAAGAAATCAGGGCAGAACTGCATTCTTCTTGTAAATAGGATGTTACATTTTATTTTTTTACAGCAGTTTTAGTGTGTTTTTGACTAAATGCTGGAATTTATTGGATTTTTGAGTGTCTTTGGAAGATTGAGACCATTTTTGATGGAGTATATGGACTCATTAAGACATGGATTTGCTTCAAAGGTGAGCAGTGCTGGCTTGTTTATGTCGCCTTTTGTTTTTTTTTTTCAATTTTGACAAAATAATTGACAGTGTTTGCTGTAATAATTGTGTCATAGAATGGTTTATATAGTTAAAAACAGAAGATTTTAATCTTTCAAGACGTATATGATACGATTCCTTAATGAGTGAGAACATGCATTTTGACACGTATTCGGGACGATGGACGTTACAACGCTTCGATGCAAAATTTTGTTGTCAACATGATCCATTATGATATATGTATATGTTACACACATTGTGGTAGGCACAAATCTCTAGACGGTCTATATATTTATTTAAATTTTATATTTTGCTCCCCCGGGCAAGAATCTCAAACTCCACCTATGGACAAAATGCTCAGTATTGGTCCCTGAACAAGGCTTGGACAGCCCTGCATCAGAGGATGACCATCACTCATACTTCTATCAGATGGATGTTCAACACCGGTGCTGACGTTGCATAAGCACTTACATCACCAGCTTCTGCCCTCTGGCGATATATGATGATATGGACTCAGCTCTTGACACACTAGGGCTCTTAAGTTCTTTTTTTTTTTCCTCAGTGGGAAACGTTATGACAAAAATATAGGAGTTTGGGGCTCGCCCTGCTGGTGCTGTTTAGAATGTAGAGTCAGCAGATGTCAGGATGTGGAGGATGTAGGACGGCATGTTTTTTTTGTAATCTGACTCCTCTGTGTCTGTCGTGATTATCTTTTCAGTTAATTTACATTATTCATAATATACATGAATACATTCTACATTATTTTATTTTACACGTTTTATATATTATAATGTGTGTGACGAGCAGGAAAATTCTGTATTAATGCAATAGGTGGTAAATGTTACAGAAATCTTGCTTGTCATAGACTAAAACTGAACTCTGAAATAAACACAAGATACATTTTTATTTTATTAATTCATACATTTCATTTCAGGTCATTTATCTCACTATGGTGATGCATGTGTTGTAGAACCATATACTAGACCTAAAAACTGAAAAAAAGGACCCTACTCTAGTCTCGTGGATGTATTGAAAATGCCAAACCTAATCTATAAACTGGTAATAACTGGACGCTATTGATTTAACTGAACTTTTGTTGTTAGTTTGTGAACAAAACAGGAGCTCTCAGAGAGCGCAAACCTCCGCCAAGCATCTGATCTCTTCTTTGTCAGATATTGGCAGTTATCTGGATTAATAATAACATGATCAATCACACTTTAAAGGCTTGGAAGAAATACCTAACCTCATTGTTTACCATGCAACATGTCCAAATGTATGGGCACCACCATTTTTTCACAAAAATTGCAATGAAATGTGCAACCTGGATCCGACTTGAATAAAACTTGGCGGCGAAATTGAGAAACCAACTCGACATTGATGAAGATTGAAGATCGGTCGATTACAAACCGAGAAATGAACGTTTGAAATTTTGCCAATGATGAGAGAGAGGGATTTTTTCATTTGAACTGATCCGGAATCAGTATTGATCCGATCCCGTCCCAAATTTAATGGAGTCTTCAGGGTGTAAGGTCTATCTTTGGTTAAGAATTTGTCAAAATCTTTTGACGTAATCCTGCTAAAAACAAAGAAATAAATATAACCAGTGAAAATGTGAACTCCAGGGAGACAGAAGCCCTATACAGCAACTCCTATAGCATATATACGGTACACGCACACTCCCATTCACTTGCATGGACAATGTAGAGACTCCAGTCAACCTAACATACATGTGTGTTCCAATAATGGAGGCAAATCAGGAGTCGTTATAACATTTAATATCTAAATGAAAGCATTTCAGACCAGGCAGAATGGAATTCTCAAACAAATATCCAGTATGCTATCAAATAAAAAAAATGGTTTGCATAGACGTAGTGTTGAAGCAGTGTTTCTGTAGGACGTACGCTCCCATTTATGTGCAACTACCAACAAACCTTTGTAGAAAAACCTTGACAGTATCAAATATGAAAACTCCAGTGTTGCGACAGCTCCGACTCACTTTGAAGAGGCTTGTCAATCACCCGGGAAGCAGTAGCACGCTTCACCTCTACGTTTTAAATTTTTGATGGCACTAAGGGATGACCTTTGGTTTACATTTGGATCACAGATTGACGCTCTCAATTATTGATGTATTAACTTGGATGCAGCATTTTAATGTGGCTTTAGTGATGCTGTAAGGTCAGACTGACTGCTGTACTGTATTAACCAGGTAAAGCAGGCAAAAGTAGTTTATGGTGCATTCATTCATTGAATTAAATGAAATGTGTTGGAAAGTGTGTCGAGCAAGTACTTTCAATCAAACTAAAACTAATAGCTTTGTTACTATATTATCATAATTGTTCTTTCTGTTGGACATTATGATACTGTTTATGTGAAACATTATTCATTCTTTAAGACATAGCCAATATCCTTACATCCAATAGCCCTTATAATAATTATCTATATGCAAAATATATTATATATAAAATAGTTCAAACAGGTCAAGTCACTTTTTTGAGGCCTATTTTCTAAAACAAGGACAAAAAGTTTCAACCATATCAAACGAGCCAAACAAGCTTTATATATATAACAGTTGTTATATTTGACTTGTCTCGTACGTGACGAGACAAGTCAAATATAACAACTGAGTTTATCACTAAAGACACTTTGAAACCAAGTACCAAATTAAAAAGAAAATAACAAAAACAAGGTCTGGTTTCTGTTTCAAATACTAAACACAACTCGTATACATATACCAAATAAATCAAATAACACACCTTAGATCCCTCACTGACAAATCAATCAATAATAATCTGTATTGCTTTAATCAGCAGTAAATATCATCTTTGATTAACTGTAATAACTGATCGTTTGATTTCTAAATATGAAGCCTTCTAATTAAAGACTAATGTTAAATATCGTCCAGAAACCAAAGGATTGTGGGTTCGAATCCCGCTCTATCCAAGTCATTGTCGTTGTGGAAAGGCCCTTTACCCACATTGCCTCGTATGAAAGGTGTATGAATGTTGGTGGTGGTCAGAGGTGCAAAATGGCAGCCAAGCTTCTGTCAGTATGCCCCAGGGCAGCTGTGGCTTCATTGTAGCTTACCACAACTGGTATGACTGATGTGAGTGACAGGTGTGAATGAATAAGGGTTTGTGTAAACATCTCCTCAGAAAAAGCACTCTATAAATCCAAGCCATTATTATTAAATGTCTTCCGTAACATCACAAAAGACGACACGTGGTCCTCGCCAAAGGGAGGAGAAACCCTAGAAAACAACTACTGGATAAAACGCTAAGTAAAAACTACAATCCAGGCTGGAGTCAGCCAACCCTGGACCTGTTGGTGTGGGACAATATGCATTTAGGAACGGTGTCTACTCCAGACCACGGCTGCGTATCAGATGAGTGCTTGTTTTTCTATCGACTTGATATTCTTCTCGATTCATGTTCTGTTCATTCAAAATCTGTTGATAAAATTGATTCAAGCAAAGCAAAACATCTGACTCTGTCTCTCTGATGCTATTAGAGTAACTTCACTCTATTATAACGATACTCATGTATTTGTTTCTGACAACTTTGCCACGCTTCAGAATAAATAGAAGGATAAGTAAGTGAATGAAAAAGTGGTTAATCTTTTGAATTGTATCTAAAAAGAAGGTCTCATTGCAATATTTAAAGGTGCGTCGGACTAGTTCTCGTCCTTATCAGATTGAATACCTGCTGGGTGGTTTAGCAAAAGGTGCAACAGAGAAGTCAATGCACAAATAATTAGTCCAGAAATAGTTTCCAAAGAAGCTTTTATCTCCATCTGCATAAGCTCTGTTAATTGAATCGAGGTGATGGAGGAAAAGCCCGCGAGGTGAAACCTTTCCTTTGAGGACTATTCATTTCCATACAAATGAGTGAGTAGATGCACGCACGATGTCCGAGATTCATTACTATAAGCAAAAGAAACAGATGAGTAACGGCTGAGTTTAAAGTTTAATCTCATTGTTACAGCTGCTAAAAATTTCTTTGACATTTCTCTGGGAGAGAATGCAAAGTGCAGATGGTATATTCCTACCAAACAAGCTGTTCTCGAGCCGTTATAGATCAACCCCCAAGCAAACAGAAACCTTTAGTGGGAAAGAAAAGCTGGAGTCACGATGAGTTGAAGGACCCCGTGGCATTTCCTCATTCTAGCTATATCTGCAAAATGAGTTTTACTACTCATTAAAGAAGGGAGCGTCTCATGGCAACTCAAAGTGCAAAAATCTACACTGCAGCTCAAAAAACTCTCTCTACCAATTACTTAAATGTGATAGAAAGTATGAAAGGCATAAATATTATAAGCAATAAGAGACAGATATCAGTCCCTGTGGAATCTCATTGAAATTCCTTTGATTTTGTGATACATTTTTATCTAATTTGGAGAAATTAAGTCAAATAGTTTGAGGGAATTTGCAAATATTGTGGAGATTCCAGCAAGTTCTTTTTGAATAATGATCGAAAAAAAAAAAACCCCACTAACCCTTTTATTTTAGCCCTATCCCTAACCCAGGAAATACCCTCAAATGTTTATTTTTTTTTCGTATATGTATTTTTAAAGGTGGAATTTGGCATGTTAAATATGTAAAAATGAAAAAAATATATACGACAAAAGCAGGATTTGAACCCACGGCAACAGATTCTTGAGTCAGGCACCTTAGACCATATCAATAGACACTGGGTTTAAAAAACACATGTTAATTCTTTTTATGTTTATCTTGACAAGAATTACAGCAATATTTGTGAAATTTGTGATTTACTTTTCTCATGAGAATATAATGTCAATGTTCCATCTAAATCTAAATGCTAAATCTAAATATTAAATGTTAAAATCAAAATGTTAAATGCATATCTTAAATGTTAAATCTAAATCTAAATGTCAAGGGTGAAACTAAATATTTAGCCAATATGCAAATTCACTGGAAGTACCAAAATAAAAGCTCAGGCTATGTCTATGATTTGAGTAACAGTTCAGTTCATTCCAGAGGAGTGAGTGAATGAATGAGTTTAGGTGTGAGGTGGAGGAGCTGAAATGTCCAGGTATAGTTAGCAGAGGGGCAGGACCAGCCTGAGATTGTAGGAGAGTAGATTTGAGTTTTACTTACAGTAGATTTAGAATTCGTCAACTGTGCAGGTGAAGTAAATAATTCAGCTTCCAGCAGATTTACGACGACGTAGATGATTTCAGTCCACTCTCTAGATCAGCAGTCCTCATTAAATTATTATTATGAATTATTCATTCACTCCAGACAGTTCTTAGGGACTAGAAGTTGCAATCTTTGTTTGCATTTCAAACATTTGTTGGTTTTAGCTCTCCTTACACCATGTGGTCTCACTCTCACGTTCCACTCTGTTTTCCATGCTGTCTTCCTGTTTGATCTTTACCCTCCTCTAGCTCACAGGTGTGTTCTCAATTATCATTGCTCCGCCCCCTATACCTCTCTGGGTCAGCTATAGCAGGGCTTCTCATCCTTGAATTCAGGACCCCATTTGGGGTCGCGAGACACTGGGAGGTGGTCGCCGAGATGCCTTCAAGAAATATTTTCTGAACAATTTCAGCCCATTTTTCCTTCTTTTTTTTTTTTACCCTTTTTCTGCAACTACACCAAACTTGCCATATTTTAACCTATTTTCATCACATTACATTTTTGCTACATTACTCCCATTTCTGCCACTTCTCCATCAAATGTCAACGCCTTTTCTGAATATTTTTTTTACCACTTTTAAAACATTTTTGGCACTTTTAAACCCATTCCACCACTTTTCCATCCTAATGTTGCATATGTTGACCCATTATTGTCACTTTTAACCTCTTTTCACCATATTTCATGCTTAGTTTTTGCCAATTTAACCACATTCACGATTTGCCATGCCCATTTTTTTTGCCAGTTTGTTTTTAAATTACATTGCAATGCCACCTCCCCCCATTTATGCCACTTTTTTAGCCAATATTGACACTTTGAACCCTTTTTACCATGTCTTCTGTCAGTTTTTGACCACTCTGATTTGTATCTTGTAATCAAATTCTGTGGTTTTTAAATACCCATTTCACCACTTTTTCCACCATTTTTGGTCACTTTTAACCCATTTTATTTGTGATTAAAACAATGATTTACATATTTAAGATGACTATATACTATGGTGCAAATAATAATAAACTTCCTGAATAACAGTGGATATTATTCAGATGAATAAATAAATATAGTACATATGGTTCTCACAGATTCATAGAAAATGGACCATCATTTTACTCACTTTATGGATGGACCCCAAAAATCTCTCCCCTTTATTCCCCCTTATAGATGGCCCTGTTCTTCAATGTTCAACCACTGTACCAGTGGGGGTTCCTCTGTCTGTGGAACCTTTTTTGGGGGTCGTAGGCCAAAAAGGTTGAGAACCACTGAGCTAGAGAGGGTTCAGGTTGAGAGAATTATTTTTAAACCTCTCTCTTCTCTCCTTATACACAGTCTACCAACAAATGTTTCCATGCAGGCAGACCTGTCAACACTATCATGTTTTTCTGCAGTCTGTGCTTTCTCCCCACCATTTTCTCTCTCTTTTTCCTGTCTGTGATACTCTGATGTTCTTTCTTTCTCTCTGTCTCTTCTGTTCTCCTCGTTCTGTCCACTGAACCCATCCTGTGGAGGCAGATATTCTCCACCTCTGAGCCTCATCAGTTCAATTACACATTTTTATGGTCATTTTCTCAGATAACCGGATGCTAGCCAGACGCTAATCGTCTGCAATGTAAACATGCTTTCAGTGGTTTACAGCAAAGTGAGTAGTCAATATGCTTTCACTTTCACACAAAATGACTGGCTTAAAAAATGTATGAATAGGTCACTCTGTTGTATAAGTCGCTGGCTCAATTTTAAATGGAAAAAAGTAGCGACTTATACCCTGGGAAATATGGAACTATTCTTTTTTTTTTTTTTGTCTTTTCACGACAGCATGTTTTATTATTGCAATTAAATTCATGCATTTATTTTATTGCATAATTGTGACCATCATCAGCCCTCCATAAGGAAGGGTAAGACAAACTTTATTAAAGGGAGGATATAAAAAGAGAGGGCGGTGTTACACCTAGGTGAAGAGGAAGAGAACAGGGAAGAGGGAGTCAGGGTGGGGAAGAAGTGACTGCTTTAAAGTGATATAAAAAGAGATATGGTACTATACATTGAAATAGTCTGCATCAAATCAAACAAATGACATATTTCCAGCCTTTTATTGTGCTTTGCTTTGCTTGTTTTTTTTTGTTTTTGTTTTTTTTTTTTAAAAAAAAACCTTCCAAACATTTCTGAAAAAATGCTACTGTTTTATTGAACTATTTTACTCTGGCTACACAAACTGATGTCACTGACACATTAACATGTTTAAACAAATACTACAGATAAGAGTGAGATTCTGTCAATACATTACGATGCCAGGTATCTACGTACGTTACATTTGTTATTCAAAGAGCAGCTTTGAAAAACCTACAAGGCCACGTCACACTCCATGGGTTACGCTTCAAATAAAAACCGACAACGGTAAAGCTGCAGATTGGCAACATGTGAACGAGAGCAGACACAGAGAGTGGACAGCTTGGATAAAAGCAGTTTGTTCAATCAAAGATCAACATTGACGGCCACAGATAAAGCATGGCAGACAAGCCACAGGCAGGAAGTGACAGATAACAGCTTGTGTCACCATGGACACTCTGGTAAACACACACTGAAAAGTGCTTCGTATTTACAACAAAAAGGGAATAATCCAATACAGGAATAGAGTTTGGATCACTTGATTGGCTAAGCATGTTTGTGTAAGAAAGGGAAGTGTTTAGGAAAAACAATACGATAAAGAGGAGGAGAGAGGAGGTCTGAGGATGAACTACATCACATGTGTCTAACACAAGGCCCAGGGGCCAAATCCGGCCAATCAGAGCCTCCGAATCACTGGAGAAAGCGGAAATGACAGAAAACATGAATCATTGTGTAAATTAGAAAATTGTTCAGTTGTAAATTGTTGTTGAAAGAACTCTACATTTTTTTTTAAAAAACCTGCAATTTTTACTCAAATTATTCCACAAAATCTCCCCAAAATAAATAAAAATTGGTCGAAAAAATAAATAAATAAAATGACATTTATGTGTCTGTCACTTATTGCTTAGATATTGTTGACGCCTTCCATACGTTATGTGTAATTTATAACTGGAAGTGAAAACTTGTTTGTTTTCATACTGATAATGCTATGTTAAAGCTAATTCTAGGTCAGTATAAATGCTAGGCTAATGTTAATGCTAGGCTAATTTTATTGCTTTGCTAATTTTAATGTTGATGCTAGGTTAATGCTATTGCTAAGCTAATTCTAGGTCAGTATTAATGCTAGGCTAATGTTAATGCTAGGCTAATTCTATTGCTTTGCTAATTTTAATGTTGATGCTAGGTTAATGCTATTGCTAAGCTAATTCTAGGTAATGCTAATGCCAATGATAAGCTAATGCTGTAAACGTGAGCCAGCGCCCACATCTTCACTTGCCTTTTCTTCAGGAAATGCAAATATTCTAGTTATTCTGATTATATATTATCCCTCAAAAGGATAGGTACAATTCACTGTAGGGTTACATTGTATATGGCATTACAGTATTATGTTTTTTAAGTGTGCAGGAGTAGGGGGTACATGGCTTCAGGTGAAATGTCTGAACGTTTGGGAACCACTGATGTAGAGCATCCTCACTATTGTTTTCCCTGTACTTTATTATCAACATTATATAGAACAGATTTAATCAGATTTTACAGATTTTACATACAGAATACTAAGGACACACCTGCTATTATTGATTAATTGGCCAAATTGTATTAAAATATTTCCATTTACACACAGTGCCCCCTGCTGTTAGTCATTATTAATACAGTTTACTATGTTAATAATATTGGCTCTGAAGGGTTCAGTTAATGCATGTTCACATACATTTTTCTTTGAGAAATACAGTTTTTCTAGGTTTGATTGGATAATTTCCAAAAAAAGAATCTTAGTTTAGGTTTTTTTTTTGTTATTAGTTCTGGAAAATATCAATATATTTTGTTACAGTTTTTGTTCACATGTATTTTTTCAACGAGTCATAGTCTCGTTATTGTCACTAGCTGTCTATAATTAGGGACAATTTTGATGGATAATTTTTTGGGGGGGCAAATCAAGAAAGAAAATCGAAATTTTGAGAATAAATTTCATATGTCGTATGGAAGCCCAAAAGAAGAATAATAAAACGTATTTCATAATAATATTACCTTATTTAACAATTTAATGGCAACAATATATTTGTCTGTTAGTTATCAAAATGATATTAATTTCAAAATGTTGTTTTTATTTATTTTTAATTATGACTCTTTTGGGCTTCAATAATGTCGAGATTGACGTTCAAATTTTTAAAATAAAGTTAAAATTTGTAAAGTAACTTGAAAAAACAAGATTAAAGTCAAATTTTCAGAGAAAGAAACCCTCAAAATACTATATTGTGATAAAAGTAGAAGATTTGCTATTAAAGTCAAATCTATGGAAGCTGACTAGGGCCAATTTATCATATGACAACAGTCTCCATCAAAACTGGCCCTAATGTGTTTCCGTAGCTCTTCAATAGCCACAGACGGACTGAATGCTCCGCCCCTAACAAACTTCACTGTTTTTTCCTTCTGAACAGATTTAGTTTTTGCCAATATTTCTCTTCAAAGTCCTTCATAATATTACAACGATGAACGCTCAAAACAAAAGAATCTCTTTGTTATTAAACATAAATTTAAAGTATAGTTTAACGCATTCATTTTGTAGACGGCCATGATCTGCTGTTTGTTGTCATGTGTTGAATTGGCCCTCGTCAGCTTCCATAGATATTAGAAAACCAACTTTTATCACAATATTTTGAGTTTATTTTGGAAATTTCGACTTTAATCTTGAAATTTCAACTTTTTTTTATGATTTGCCTAAAATAATTTCCTCCAACAAAATTGGCCCTAATCCGCTTCCGTCACCATAAAAGTTGACATAAAATATAGCGTATAATAGTTTCTCCATGATTTAGCTTTGTCTGAAAATCTATATATTTTGAGTGTTTTTGTTGACATGAGGTGAAAAATTTGTACATCAGACTTTTTCCAATAGTGCAGATGTTGGAAGTCACAAGTCAGGGTTGAGGTGAAGGTACATCCTCCTTCGCTTCTATGGATAGATTGAAAATATTGAGTTTAAAGTGAATATGGAAAAGGCTGAACTACAGACAGACCAGCGTGGATCGATCATGAAGTCATTAATCTTCTGACTTTTATTGGATGATGAGTGGCACACAGACGTCTTGGATCAATCCGTTCTCATGTAATCGCTCGTGACAGATTGTTGCAGGTTGTAATGAGCGATGATCATCTGCATCCTGCCCGAGTGAAATGTCGCGCGCTCCCTTGATGTCGACCATAATTTCCTCCTGTGCTAAATTATTCTCTTTTATTCACGTTAATCACATCTGCGCTGTCTAATATTTCAGGTTACTTAAAGCCAAAAGAGAAACAATAGCGACCATTGGATATTATTAATTTGGTAATTAAACAATTGTTTTTCCCCTGTTTAAACCTGTTAAAACACGCTAATAAGACTCACAGGTTTGCTCTTCAAGGCTGTTTTTTTCTCCAGCTTTGTTGATTCCCTGCAGGGTTGTGTTCACCCTCCCGGCGACCCCACACTCAGGCTATGCCATGGCGGATCAATGGAGCCACGTGGGGTGAGGTTTTTAATTGAGCCGTCCTGAGGGGCGGAGGCTGTTTTAATGAGGCCAGGTCCTGCCGACCTTTGAGGCTCTGCCCTGCAGGTGTCTATCCTCCAACTTTAAAGCAGTGTTTGGGCTTGTAAGGGCTGTAGCACCGCACCAGGCCTCTCTGTAGGGCGTGACATTTCACCTGCATCTATTTAAGGGACAATTGTAGACATATAGTTCTCCCTCAGCAAGATGGACAGGACAACGCAGACGATAAACAAAGGATACCTTTAGTCTTCTATAAAATGAACAGAGTGTTTGCTTTCATAGTTTGAGTTTGAGGAAATGTGAGCAGAGGGTATAAGCGCATAAAAACACTAAATCTAGTTTGTGTTTAGTATTTTAAAGCAGAAATGGGCTTAGATCAAAGTGAAGGCCACAAAACCGTGATTGTCTGATCAATATCCATGTCAGAATTTAGAATAATGACAAATTTGAACATTAACACAGGAACAAAGGATTTGATTTGTTTTTGTAGTCTTTTTGTGTATTTTTATTGTTTTGTGTATTCATGTTGTAATTTTGTGTATTTATGTTGGAATTTTGTGTATTTTTGTTAGCAATTTGATTATTTTTGTTGTCATTTATTCTTACTGTTTTGTGTATTTTTGTCATGTTTTATTTTTAGGAGTCATTTTGTGTTTTTCTGTACTTTACTGTAGTGTTGCTGTCATTCTGTTTGTTTTTTGAGTCATTTTGTTGTCACGTTGTGTATTCTTATTGTTTTGTGTATTTATGTTGTCATTTTGTAAATGTTTCTGTAGTGGTTTTGTGATTTCTGTATGTTTGCTGACATGTGTATTTTTTGGCTAAATTTGTGTTTTTTTTATTATTATTTTGTTTTAATTTGGTGTATTTTTCTTGTTATTGTGTTTGTTTTCATTTTGTGTATTCTTATTGTTGTTTTCTGTATGTGTGTTGTCATTTTGTGTATTTTTGTTGTGACGTATATTCTTATTGTTATTGTGTATCCCCATTATTGTTGTGTGTATTTTGGTTGTTTTTTTTTATGTTTTTGGAGTCATTTTGTGTATTTTTGCCGTCCCATTGTGTATTCTTATGGTTGGTTTGTGTATTAACTGTTGTCATTTGATATGTTTTTGAAGTCGCTTCCTGTTTTTCCAATGTTTCTGTATTTTTGTCGTCATTCTGTTTGTTTTTTCGCCTAATTTTGTGTATCTGTGTTGTCAAAACTGGGCTGGGGGCCGAAATGTGGCCCATAACTGATTTAGAGGGAAACATTGCATGTTTAGTAGTTGTTCAAATGTTTAATAGTATATAAAAATAAGCTCATTTTTTACACTGTAACAAACTCATACATAACGTTGCTTTCATTGGCTGAACCAACCTCAGAACAAACTAAAACTAATAACCTGAAACTTCTTGACCTTAAATTGAACTTAGTCTCTTTTCTAGTTGTGGGTTAAACACCTGGTAATAATGTGTGTATTTTGTTGTTTCTGTTTTAACCAAGCACTGCAGAGTATTTCTTCAACCAGCAACACAAAGAAACTACAAGTGAGAGTGAGCGGTGATAAAGAAATCAATAGCGTGATTACTGATGGAGGAAGTTCTCAGCACTCAGAGAAGTAGCATTGGCTTCCTTTTGCTCCAGATGGTTCTAAACCTCACTGTTGCTTTTTATAACAAACACTGAAACTTCTGCAGACAGGAGTGCATCTATGGAGGTGGAAAATGAACTGATAGAGAAGAAACACCTGTGAAGGTTAGCGAGTAGCACGTAAAGCTAAGGGTTTGACTTTGTTTTTAAAATGTGAAAATGTTATTAATAAGAGAAACAAGGGCATGGATTAGTATGTGCAAATGTTATCAGTTAATCACAGGATTGTCTGATCCAATGACCACATTATCAATATGTCAGCATTTAGAAATGGTCAGAGATTTTATGTTTATTTTGGAGTCGATTTGGGGATATCTGTTATTTTGTGTATTTTTCTGTCATTTTGTGTGTTTTTGGAGTCATTTTGTGTATTTTTTCTGTCATTCTGTGTGTTTTTAGTCATTTTATATATTGTCATTGTGTGCTTGGTATAATTTTGAGTGTTTTCATGTCAATTTGTATGTTTTTGGAGTATTTTTTGTCGTTTTGTCCGTGTACTGTCATTTTGTATATATATTTGTTGTTTTGTGTGCTTTTCTGTTGTTTCATGTGTTTAATTTTGTGTATTTTAGTTGTTTTGTCATTTTTTCATCATTTTGAGCATTTTGGAGTAATTTTGTATATTTTAGTTGTAATTTTGTCTGTTTTTTGAATAATTGTGTATTTTTCTGTCGTTGTGTGTTTCCGGTGTCATTTTGTGTACTTTTCTGTTGTTTTGCATGTTTCATTTTGTCTGTTTTTTTGTAATTTTCTGTATAACATTGTGTGTTTCAAGTAATTATCTGTATTTCAGGTGTCATTTTTTCTGTCATTTTGGAGTCTTACTGTGTATTTGTTTCAAGGGCCGCACAAAATTGGACTGAGGGGCCCACATGTGGACCACAGACCAGTACATTAAAAACTCTTAGATATTCAGCATCAGTTTATCCCACACAGCTTTCATATGAAGTGATGAAAAAATGAAACAAAACATCAGCACCTGCACCTTCCAAATTATTTAATTATGTTTCCAAATACTGAACATGAAATACTATTGGTGGGAGGGGCTGATAGGATGAGGAAATACTTCATAATGAAAATGTGTGGATGCCTTTACCCTGAACTGGTCGTATTACAGCAGAATGATGAATGAATGGGTGGGTGGTCCTCAGTAGTACATGTCCTGGAACAGGTTTTGTCCCATTTCTATGTAGGCATCTTTCTCCTGTGCAGACATCTGCTCCACCAGCTCCGGCCTCTGGCTCACCTCTCTGTACGAGAAGGGTCGACCCCCCACCATAACCATCGGCTCATCCCCCACCTCCTCGAACTCGTCGTCCTCCTCATCGTCGTCTTCCTGCTGACGCTGAGCGTCTGAGACAGGAGGTGGTCCTGAGGGGGGGTCGTCGTCTGACTCGCTGGTGTCGCTCTCTGAGTCGCTAGCGTTAGCCACGGAGGACGACAAACCCTTGGCGGCGGTGGCACTAGCACCGCTGGCGCTACCCCCGCCTGCGACCGCCCTCTTCTCATGGATGAGCAACGCTCGCATCACTTCTTCGTTTTCATCAGCCGGCGTGACTCCGTGGGCTGATGCTCCATCCTGAGCTCCTGGTACAGCGTCCTCTCCTAAAGCAACACCATAAACACTGATTATATTTAATACTTCTCATTCAGCTGTGAATATATTTACTCTCTTTGTTACAAACTACTAATAATACATTTGATGTCATACATTTACATTGATAATTTAATACATTTACATTTGAACACCTGTGGACGACAATAATAGAACATGCATCTCTGCATCCTAATAATGAGTCGATTTGGGCATTTCTGTTATGTATTTTTCTTTCATTGTGTTTTTCTGCTGTCATTTTGTGTACTTTTCTGTGTTTAATTTTGTGTATTTTGGTTGTGTGATTTTGTGCTTTTTTTGAGCAATCGTGTGTATTTTTCTGTCATTGTGTGTTTCATTTTGTGTGTTTTAGTTATTGCTTTGTAATTTTTTTTAAAATAATTTTGTGTTTTGAGTATTTTACCGTCAGTGTGTTTCCGGCATCATTTTGTATACTTTGTTGTTGTTTTGTGCACTTAATTTTGTGTATTTTGGTTGTCATTTTGTCTATTTTTTCATAATTGTGTGTTTTAGGAGTCATTTTGTCTAGTTTTTCATGCGTTTAATTTTGTATATTTTGCTTGTTGTTTTGTTTACTTTTTCATCATTTTTATTACAAATTTTATATTTTGATAGCGCTTTGAGATGACTTATATTAGCGCTATATAAATAAAGTTCAATTGAATCAATTTTAATTAACAACTCATTTTCTGTATTTTTCTGTCATATTTTGTACTTTTCTAAAATCATTTTTATGTGTTTTACGAGTCATTTTGTGTATATGAGTTGTCGTTTTGTCTGTTTTTCTGTCTTTTTGTGTCATTTTTGGTATTTTTCTGCCATTTTCATGCAGTAGTGCACGTCTGAATCCTAGTAATGTTGCACAACGAAGGCGGGGCTTAACAGGTGGATGAGAATTTGGTGAGAACGTTGCAAAAAGGATCATTTTAAAAATGTATTTGAAGTTTTTTTTCATAATTTTCACAAAACAAAAACTTTAAAAGCAACTAAATAAAATCAACTGAGCTCCTCTTTCCATTGTAATGATTATCAATCAGTTTGTTGTTCTCAATAAACCAAACACAACCAACAATGACCGGAGCAGCCGAAAACTGACTGATTACACGTCTCGTCTTGTTACTTTATACGTTTGTGAGTAGAACTTAAATGAGCTCAGACTAATGGAAATCAAACAAAAATCCAGTCTTTAGCAGACACGACAGCTGTGGGTTTGTTGTTGATGACACTTGGAATCAAACGCTTTTATGTTGAAGTAAAAGGTTAACGACTGAGCTCCATCTGAAACGTCCTTCATTTAAACTTTAAGTGAACCAATAAGAGCCAAAAGTCAATCGCCTGTCGCTAAATATCAGCTACTTACTCAAGTCGTCAGGACTAAAGAAGTGTAAACACAGGAATAGCACATGCACTACAGAGCTGTGTGTACATTTAAACAGTGCTTCATCACTATTAGCAATGACTGTAAATGGAAATGTATTTTCAGCATCATTACAGACGGAGAAGGACCGGACGTTTTCCCAACATAATTCATGCCATTTCCACAGGAACAGATGTTCCTCATGAGCCGCCCGCTAGCTAACCAGCGCTCTAATTATTACAATAACACAATTATGATTCAGGAGATCCGAGCCAGGTCGGATCACTGCGTGCCCTTGGGTGCAGAATGACGTCATCGCTGTAAGAAAAGCTTGTTGGAGGATCACTGCGACAGTGGACTGTTTTAAACAGGAATGATATGAAGATGTCCATTTTATAATCTCCGTTTGTCCCACATGCTAATCACAATTCCTTCATCTATTGTCTCGCGTCTCATTCAGCAGTAAGTAAACAATAAACTTTACCAATATAAAACGTGATCGTCATCGGTGACGTGCTTTCAGTGTGAGCTCGTGCACGTGAGGGATCGAGAACGAGCAGGGAGACATGATTGGTTAAAAAAAAAAAAGGGTTTGTTTTTTTCCATTGGACGAAGTTATTACAGGTTTACAGCTGCTATTTCAACCAAAAACTTAAAAAGTGTATCTGGAGAAAATGACTTATCATAAAATTAAAGACCATAGTGTAGACCTCATAGATCAATAAATTAAAGATCATTGGCTTAGAAAAAAAAATGTAAAAAGTTAAAATTGGTTGAACACAGACATGAACATTAAAGAACAGTCATGTGGAGACAGGGTCATCTATAAGGGGGAATAAAGGGGAGAGATTTTTGGGGTCCATCCATAAAGTCAGTAAAATGATGGTCCATTGTTCTATGAATCTGTGATAACCACATTTATTTATTCATCTGAATAATATCCACTGTTATCCAAGAAGTTTTTTTTAGAATTTCTGCCATAGTATATAGTCATTTTAAAGATGTAAATTATTGTTTTAATCAGAAATAAAAAAGGTTAAAAGTGACCAAAAATCATGGAAAAGGTTTTAAAAACCACAGAAATTGGTTAAATTGGGTTATGTAAATCAAAAGGTAGGAATAATTAGCTTAAACTGGCAAATAACGGGCATGACAAATCGTGAATGTGGTTAAACTGGCAAAAATAAGCTGAAATATGGTGAAAAGAGGTTAAAAGTGAGAATAATGGGTCAACTTATGTGACATTATGTAGGAAAAGTGGTGAAAAGGGTTTATAAGTGCCGAAAATGTCTTGAAAGTGGAAAAAATGTGCAGAAAATGTATTTAAATTCAATGGAGAAGTGGCAGAAATGGGAATAATGTAGCAAAAATGCATTAAAAGGAGCACAAAATATAGAAAGAAAAAGTGATGAAAATAGGTTAAAATATGACAAGTTTGCAAAAAAAGGGACCATTGTTGCGCAACCCCAAATGGGGTTGAGAACCCCTGCCTCAGCTAAAATTGAACGAGCCACAGAGGTGATATGACGGGGGAACAAAATACAACAATGAAGGAGTCAAGGGAATCCCTTTCCTTTAAGTATGGTGTATAAACAAGAAATCACAGTAAAAATTAAATAAAAACACTTCTATGCATCCGTCTACAGGACTCCACATCCCACAATGCAATGCACAACACATTCCCAACACTAAATAAATAAGAAACAGATTTTTAAGCATCTTTTTTTAGATCAAATTATCTTTGCTTTACTGATCAATGAGGCTTACACTCTGTCTATATCTGAGAAATGATGGTTTCCAGTAGCTTTAAGCAAAAACAACACATTGATTAGATTTGTTTGGACTGAGCAGTATGTAGACCTGCTCTGGTGCGTCCCACTTACTGTTCTTGAGGAGGTCTGGTTCGCTGAAGGCTCCCTGCACCGTGCTCTGCGTTAACCAAACCGGCCGCTCCTTGGGTGCTTTGCTCTCATTGGCTTGTTTCTGCAGCTGGTCCTGTTCGTCCATGCTGATCACCACGTTCTGGGTGTAGAGGTCAGCGTAGGACGAGCCTTTACTGGCCCAGGCTTCACGGTGCTGCCCACTCGCCCCAGATGGAGCAGAACGTCCACGACTAGAAGAAGAAGAAGAAGATTGAAACTGTAGCTCTACGGTTCCAACCCAGTGTGAATATATCAGTTTGTGGTACGAACCTCTGATTGAGAGCAGGTATCTCACACGGCTCAGGCTCCAACAGGTCGTGGGATAAATTCACGTCCTCGGTCTCACGCAGCAGCACGTAGATGGGCTCGATCTGCTCGTTGAAGCGCGCAACCAGTGTCCTGGCGTCAGGACAAACTGACTCATCCTCCTCCACCTCCGTCTGGCAGTAGGTGCAGCGAAACGTGCCTGAAAGGTAAAGTGGGGCTCACAAAACGTTTAGAGGAAACAGTGTGTGTGTGTGTGTGTGTGTGTGTACTTTGATCATTTGATTAATAAAAGAAGTTTACGAGAAAGAGAGAAGGAAAGAGAGAATAGAAAGAAAAAAGAAGAGCAAAGAAAAAATAAAAAATAAAAAAAGAGACAAAAAAGAAATAGAGAAAGAAAAAAGAAAGATAAAAGGGAGAAAGAAAGGACGGAAAAAAGAAAGATGAGGAAAGAAAGAAAAAAACTGAAGAAAGAAGTGAGAAAAAACTAGGAGAGAAAAAAGGAGGAAAGAAGATGAAAAAGGGAATGAAAAAAAGAGATGAAAAAATAAGAAAAAAAGAAAAAAGAAGAGTAAGAGGCAAGAAGAGAACAAAAAAATAGATTTACAAGAATTTATTCTGAATTAGGACTTGAAGTTGATGTGTAGTTTTCTTTGTGTGTCTGTCTGTAATACAGTATATTAATAGAGTTATAAACCATCACTGAACGATGTGTGAAAAACAGTGAATATACAGAACATTTTCAAAAAATTAGAATATCATGGAGTTCAATTTGTTTAAGTTCCATAATTCCATTCAAAAAGTTCCATAGATTATAAATTCAGGGTCCACAATTTAAACACTTTGTTTATTTTTACATAATTTGGGCTTCCAGCTAAAACCCATGAAAACAGGAATTCAAAAAATTAGAATACTGTGAATAAATAACCATTTACTTTTCAGTTTTTGCAGATAAAAAGAGGAGAAGAAAGACTGGACTGTTGGCCAGTGGTCCATGGTCCTCTTTTCTGATGAAAGTAAAGTGTGCCTCAAGGTCCAACGGTTTGAAGGAAGACGGGTGAGGAACAGAACCCAAACTGCTTGAGGTCTAGTGTGAAATATCCACAGTCAGTCATGATTTATGGGTGCAATGTTCTGTTCCTCTATGAAACCTTAACTTTTTAAATGGAATTATGGAAATTATTCTAATGTTTTGAAAAGGGTCTGTATTATTAATCATCCACTCATTTAAAACACCTGAAAGCTTCAACACAATAACTTTTTAAACCTTTGAGGAAAAGGAGCAGAGCAAAGTCATCATCACAAAGAGCTGAAAAAGCCACAGTTTGGATTTTAATGCCTTGATTCTAATCATTTCCTGTTCATTTGAATTTAGTCTCAGTTTTAGTTCCTGGAATGAGAAAATAAAATGGTAAAAATACTGATATCCTTATTATACAGTATGACTCGACTTCTCACACACAATCATTTTTATTCCACTCCCTCTAAATTAGCCACTCAATGGAGGAAATGTATTCACATTTATTTCAGACTTTTAGAGCATTTTATTCCAGTTTGAATAAAAATGAATGACAATTTCATTCAAAAAGTAATAATAAAAAATAGATTTAATCACCTGCAGCCTTTGTCTGTATTCTGCCTCAGTCTAGTTTTGGTTAAAGCTCATTTCCATCAAATTGTATTCATCTGTTGTATTTGTTCTTTTAAAAGTGATACGATGTAAAACCTATAACCTTTGTCAGTCAAGCGAACAAACTCTGGTTATTTTTTTTTAAAACACAGATGTTCCCATTAAGTGTCAACACTGCCATCATCAGGTGAGCCTTTAAACACACTGGACTGGAGGATGAGGGCTAAAACGTGCACATTTAAGAATTAGTAGCTTTAATTTACAGCTTTTTGACTGATGACTTCACCTCTTTAGTGCTTTATTTTGTACTGAAACAAAAACTTTTAATTGTTTTTTTTTTTTTAACCTCTGCCAAGAAGGTGATAGTTTTACTGGTGTTTGTTTATTTGTGAGAAGAATTATGTCCAAAGATTTTAACCAAAACAAGCCCATACGTCATAGAAGATTCCATGAATTTTGCAGGGGATTCAGATCAATAAACTGATTCTGAATGAGTTTCAAAAACGGAAAAATACCCATCTCTCTTCATTGGCCAAATTTGAAAAATATTTTACTGATCTTTATGAAATGTAAAACGTATGTGTTTTGGAGTCATATTGTGTATTTGAATTGTAATTTTCCTATTTTTTGTCTGTTGGTAGTACTGTGGGTTTACAGAATATTTTTTGTGCTGTTCTTGTCTATTTGTGTAATTTTATATGTTTTTTGAGTCATTTTGTTGTTGTTTAGTGTTATTTGGAGTCATTTTGTGTATTAATGTTGTCTTTTTGTTCATTTTTGTAGTAGTTTTGTGTGTTTCTGCTTTGAGTATTTTCTGTAATATTGTATTTTTTGGTATATTTTAGCGTATTTTTGTTTTTATTTTCTGTATTTTCTGTAATTTTGTCCATTTACTTTGGGGGCCGCACAAAATTGGACCAAGGGTCCCATGTGGCTTTAAAGTGTGAATAATCATGGCACCATGATCAGGATCATTGATCCAGATAACTGTCAATATCTGGAAAAGAGGAGATTTGGCGCTCGGTGAAGGTTTGCGCTCTGAGTGTTCTTGTTTAATAAATGACGTGCCATGTGTTAGGAGACAGTTTATGATATTTACCAGCCATAGGGTCAAAAAGCTGGTTGGCCTCCAGGTCAGTGAAGGTAGACGAGCAGCAGGGACACCGGAACGAAGCGCGGTTGGTGTTATCTCGCTCATCCGTCTCAATGCGCCGTCGCATGTGATCTAATTTGTACTTTACAACATTAACCAGCAACCTAATAACACACACGTCAAAACAAGTCACATTAATTAAAATCTAATAGTGTGTGTGTTTGAATGCACAAACAGTTTAGTTTACAAACCTGTAGTTGATGAAGTAGTAGTTGTGTCGAGTAGTTTTTCCGTCTGGAGCCGTCTCCACTCTCATGCGACACTTTACGAACTTGTCGGCTTTCAGAGTGTTGAGCACCGAGCGCAGCTGCTTCCGGTCGAACTTCAGCAGCTCCAGCATGTCCTCCTCACGCACGCACGGGTTGCGGATCAGCACGTCCAGGGCCAGGGCATGCTCCACGCCATAAAAACCTCTCACGACCTGCTTGGCCAGACGCTTCAGGGCTGCAGGGACCTCGGTGAGCAGCTCTGGTTCAATCATCTTTGACTGAGGAGAGAAAAACTGTTTCAGAAAGCTGGAACTGATCATTATTGAGCAAAACTCTCAGACAGCAGGTGGAAACATCTGGAAAACTTCATTTAAGAAAACCTTTTAACCACATTAGCTCGAAAAATTATGCTCAACACCAAAACATGTTTGCAGGGGAACTCTGAAACAGATGGCAATAACTTATCTAGTTATAATTTACACAACTTGTTCAAAGTTTGGAACAGCCAAGAAACTAATCTCATTATTCAACATCGTAAGCAACAACACATTTGGACGTGTTAGTTTTATACTTTATTTTAGGATGTAAAGGACATAAGAATGTTTTATCCATTGACACAAATTAAATGAAATTGATTTATTCAGTCAAACATAATGACAGTGCACAATAGGATTGTGCATTGCCATGAATCTGATGATATGATTCACCATTTGCATGTCAAGATACAATATATATCCCAATACTAAATGGTACAATTTACATCTTAATATGAGGAATTTACAAATGTCACCTTTAAAAGTACAAAATAGTAGGAAATACAATTTATTTCATTTTTTTTTAAACTTGCAAGAACAATTTACATGGCAACTAACTGCAATTCAATTACAAATATCAAAAATCAGTGGTATGTTATATTGACCAATTCGGACTCGGGCAGACCAGACCTTTCCGCTGACACCTCGTTTGGCCCGATCAGATCATTTTGAAAAGCAATATTGAATTTTTGAGTGGCCAATCCCTTTTTCCAAAATAGTGGCCCTTAGAGAGTATCTGTGCCAAATTTCATGCTTTTATACCAAAGTGAATGATTTTTCTTTTTTTTACTAATCTGCTGCACTAATTAGGATGCCTTACTGGTGTTCAGGGCACGTCCGGCCGATTGGCGACAACCAGGAAGACCCGGGACACGCTGGACACACAGCTACAACTTGGCGTAGCATGCCCTATTTTGTTTTTGGTTTTCCTGCCCAACCACAACGTCGTGCTCTCCATGTTATCTCTGATATAACTTCTGTTTTTAGTCAAATATACTTCCTGTTCTTAGAAGCGCTTTGAGACTGGCAGAATCAATTGCTCTAGAATTCACTTGTTTGATCCACTCTAGACCTTGTTTGCGTGTTCACAACGCCCAAACAAGGAGGACTATCAGAGCAAAGGAATCCTTGTGAGTTTAAAATGCTCTAGGACCAGTCGCTGGCCTGGGAACGCCTCGACATCCCCCGGGAAGAGTCGGACAAAGTGTAGAGGGAAGTCTGGGCCTCGCTGATAAGGATGCTGCCCCCATGATCTGACCATGGATGAGCGGGAGAAAATTAATGGAAGATACAAGGTGCAACAAGTCCTGGAAAAAAACCACTCTAAATGCTTCAGCATAACAAGAGATTTTGGATTGTTTCAGAATCCCTATTTTGTGGACCTTATATCCTATTCCAACATGACTGCACATTAGCGTGCAAAGTAAGACGAATGAACTGCAGTCGGTAAACGTAAGTATTTATCACATTGAAATCTGAGGTCTTAAACCTGGTATAGCTGAAAAAAACTTAAGGATTAGGAATAAAATGTTATTTAATTTCATATTTATGAAGAGAAAAAAAACAGAGGAACAAATATAAAGGCGTGTATTTTTCATCTCAAAACTCTTTTGAATTGTTTGAATGAACACTGACTAAAACGGTAATTAATTATATTTAGTTTAGCATTGGTCAGCTTTTTGTTTACGATACCTCTGCTCTGTTTCAACTTGTGTCCATTATAATTAGTGATCTAATCCAACTAGATAAACTGCGAATAACACAAGCACACCCTAAAAAGTAGATGTATTTCACCTTTCAAACATGTTTTTATGTTCTTACCCACATAACTGTTTTTGCTGCACACGTTTGTGCTGCGTGGTGCTGTTTAATTTAGCAAACAAATTAAAACGACGAGAGTATATAGCTAAAATATGTTTTCCAGAGTTGTTAAACGAGTACTAAAAGTACAGCTAGGCATTAGTTTCATGTAAATAACGAGGCAATCGAGAATTAGTCTCCATTGAACAGGGAAACCAGTTAAAACAGAACAGCGGTTACACAAAAAAAAAAAAAAAGCTTACCGTATCTTTACTTTCTTCCAAATAGTGAAATAAACTGTCTCCTTTTGTCCCTTGTGGAAATCTACATCCTCACAACTAACGCCCAAAAAAGTCAACCATTAATGTATTCCTTTCTAGTCGAATACCGTCGTTTTCAATCTGTTGGAGGTGTAAAACTCCTCACCCCTAAGTTTGTGAATCTCACCCGGAAGGACTTTAACCGGAAGTATCCGGTCAAGAAACAGAAGAGGGCAGAATAGAATGACGTAGAAATTGACAAATCATCGACCGGTTTGATGGTAAGTGAGGACCAATCATATCAAAGAAAGGAAAACATGGGCGGGGTTATGTCTGTTTACTTCCTCAACATTTATCTGTAAAGAAATGGCTTCTCTTGACAGGGTTAAAGTATTAGTTTTAGGAGATTCTGGTGAGTTTTGATTATTATTATTTGTTCCACCGATTTAATTATTATTATTTTTTACTTACAAACGTATCATTTGTGTTAAGCTAGTGATTTTTGCTACGTGGACACATTTTCTGTTCGTCTTGACCTAAATGTGTCTCAGTGACGTAAACATTATAATGACATACGGATGAGCAAAGAAAGCATAGTTTAAACCAATGTCTTATCACTTTCTTTGTTTAAATTATAAATAAATAATAATCCAATGCAGATTATAACAATTTGCAAACCACTACGGAGCAAATAACTCTTTTGAGAATGAATGTTTTATTAATCAAATGTCTTTTTTCCTTAATTATCAGGAGTGGGTAAATCTTCTTTGGTCCATCTGCTTTGCCAGAACCAGGTTTTGGGGAATCCGTCTTGGACTATTGGATGTTCTGTGGATGTTCGGGTAAGCATTGGTCAGAAGTGTAAAAAAATAAAATAATAATAATAATAATACTCATGTCCTGAAGGTGTGCTGTCCTGCTAGTGTCAGATTTCTCCCTGTTTCAGCAATCTGGTGTTAAGGACTAAAGCGCACTTGCCTTTTTTTTTTTTTTTTACCATCTTAGATTTTGTCAACTTAAAAAATGGATTAAGAAATGTTCCTGTCCTCATTTTATTTTAAATTGTGATATAACATGGAATACACCCTCACGTGCATGTTTTGGGACAATATCCCACATTTACACACATTTATTTTTTCTGAAACCATAGAGAAAAGAGACAGAAACGTTGGTTTTCATTCAGAATATGACATAATATACACAATATGACAAGTTCCCCTCCGGAACTGGAAAAAGCCATACAACACAGACTAATCAGCCATGTTTTGGGACAATATCAACCATTTACACGCAATTTTCCACCATAAAATGGGTTGCTTAATGTGTAAACTTTAGCAAACAGACAGAAGTCAAATCCGGCATGATTTCAGTGCAGGATTTTTACTCAATTATCCATATTAAGCATGTGTGACAGGATTGAATGCAGTGTAAAAGCCATTAATGACGTCTGATGGTAAATGGAAGCCAATGAAACAGAATAGAAATGGAATAAAAGGTAAACATAATCAGAAATGGATAAACTCCAATACAGAATATGGGATTTACGTATGTATTTTTTTTTATTTATGGAAAAATCAGAGCTTCTATAAATGTTCACAATGTCAAAAAAAATTGTGTCTGATATTTTTTAAGGCAATAACGATTATTAAAGTTAGTGTTGCTAAGAGAGATTAAGAGATTATTTAATTAGATTTTGTAAATTATTCATCTAATTAATAATAACAAATAAGTGGCTTAATAAATTAATGTATTGTTTTTAACAGACTTTCTGAATTTTTGACCACCAGGGGGAATGTTGCTGTGTTCTTTTGTCAATCTCCAAATAATTAGAAAATCAAAGAAAACATCAGGTTCACATAATGTGTTGAAGGTAACGCTTCAAACTAACAGTAAAGTTAAAGTTTTATTTTTTCTTTTCCTCCAGGTTGAGGACTATAAGGAGGGAACACCAGAGGAAAAGACCTTCTATATTGAACTTTGGGATGTTGGGGGTTCCGTTGGCAATGCCAGCAGCATCAAAAGCACCAGGGCTGTGTTCTACAATTCAGTTAATGGTAAAAACTAGCTGAATTTACACGTTTACTGTGCTTCTTCCTTCCTTTTTTCTTGGTTTTCAGAAATAAAAAAATCACAATTCAGCTGAAAAATGTTAACTTTTAAGATGTAAAGGATGCAAATATAAAAATAATTCCTTTCTTATTAATTCCCCATCTCTAGGGATCATACTGGTGCATGATCTCACAAACAAGAAATCCTCTCAAAATCTCTACCGCTGGTCCCTGGAAGCTTTGAACAAAGATTCCTCCCCAACAGGAGTCATTGTTTCAAACGGGTAAAGAGAAAGTAACTGTGATTATGATCATATCTTATAGAAACCTAATATACTGTAATAATATTGGTCATGGTTTGTTGGCAGTGACTATGACAGGGAGCAGTTTGCTGAGAATCCAGTGCCTTTGCTGCTGATCGGCACCAAGTTTGACCAAATCTCAGAAACCAAACGCAATGAAGTTCTGACACGAACGGCTTTTCTGTCCGAAGACTTTAACGCAGAGGAAATCAACCTCGTAGGACCAATTTTTATTTCATTTTCTAATACATCAACCTGTGAATCTGTATTTCTGTATTTAATTAGATATAGATTTGTTCAATTTGTATCAACATGGCAGAATTCTAAACCTCACTACTGTAGCGGCAAATGTAGCAACGGAGAGACTATAGTGACCTCTAGTGGAAACATTTAAAACTCACTACTTCTTCCATCAGGTGTCTACATATACACATTTGTATATACTTTCTTAGAGCAAACATGGGCAAATAATTTAGTGCGATAAATGACTCCCAACACACATAAGACAACTACAAAAATGTGCAAAATTACTCCAAAAACTCACAATCTGCAAAAATACACACAAGATTACACAAAAGGGCTACAAAAACCCAAAGAATTACACTATAAAGTCACAAAATGACAGAAAATTAAATAAAAAGACAACAAAAATACACAATAAGGACACTATAAACTCACAAAATAACAAAAATACACAAAAGGACAGCAAAAAAAATCTAAAAAAATGACACTAAAAACTCACAAAATGACAGAAAAATACACAAGGAGACCATAAAAGCATATAAAATGAGGGGAAACAAATACACAGATAACAACAAATATAATGCAAAGATTGGTCAAACACTAATATGAATGTTGATAATGGGACTCTGGGAATCACATTTTTGTGGCACAAATATACAAAACTACATCAAATATAATGCTGAAGTTGGTCATTATTCTTTGTGGCCCCCGCTGTGTCAGAAGTTGCCATTCTCTGGTTTGAATAGACTTTGTGCCACCACCACACAATGGTTTTCTTAAATGAGTTACTTTTGCAGCGTGTTGTGATTTGTTGCTAAAACCGTGTTGTGATTTCTCAGGACTGCACCAACCCCAGATACCTCGCTGCAGGAACCTCCAATGCCGTCAAACTAAGCAGGTTCTTTGACAAGGTTAGAATTATATACAGTATATATATATATATATATATATATATATATATGACATGAAATGTATTCAATTACATGAAGCTAATTTTTCTGTGTTGTGTACAATGATGCTCAGCTCTAATATTCCTCCTCTAGGTTATAGAAAAGAGGTACTTTACCAGAGATCCAAGTCCGGTGTGTATTATTTTTGTCGATTCCAACTATGTTCTAAACCAGGGACAGTTGTGTTAATTTTGGGTATTGCTGATGTCAATGTGTGTATTTGGATCAATATTGCATATTTTTGTATTTGTCTTGTTTGTTTTGTGAGTAATTTTATGCATTTTTGTTGTCATATTGTGTTTTTTGGAGTACTTTTTGTAATTTTTCTATCATTTTGAGGTCATTTTGTGTGTTTTTGGAGTCATTTTCTGTGTTTTTAAAGTCATCTTTTGTATTTTTGCTGTTTTGTTTATTTTCTGTCAGGTTGTGTGTTCTTGGAATAATCTTGTATATTTTTGTAGTCGCCTTATGTGTTTTGTGAGTAATTTTGTGCTTTTGTTGTCTTGTTATGTTTTTGTTTTTTTTGAGTACTTTAGTTTATTTTCTGGCAGTTTCTGTGTTTTGGAGTAATGTTTTGCATTTACCTGTTATCAGCACAATATTTGAGGGCCCATTTTAAACCTAAGGAAATTCAAACTTGTTGAAATCATAAATGTGTGTGTGTCTGTTTTGTGACCCCTGTATCTCTACTTTTCATATCTTTCTTCTTAGATGGCTGGTTTCACAGACAGAAAACGATTCAACTTCAAAAGTTTACACTATGACTGACAAACCGCTGAGAGAGGAATCCCACTGCTTTTATCTGTGAGTGGAAGATGCTGCGAATCAGCCGTGATGCAGTTTTCCCATTTATTTCTACTGGACCCTAAACTGTAATCAGCAGTTGACCAAATAATTATTGCTGATTAACTAAAAACACAAAAGATACATTTAAAAAAAAAGTTTATGTTATATGTCATTTGAAATGTATTTTTTGTGAATTTGAGAGAATAAAGATAATTTCTATCTGTGTGAGGAACTGAAGAACTCACTTCCTTGTGTCTGATTTCTATCTTTCCTGAAGTACGTGACTTTAAAATTCATACCCATGAATTGGGCACATGCACAGATTAAAAAAGGGTGATATTTCTTTGAAAGATACAGCTTTTACTGCAGCTGCTCTAACTACAGTTGTGTGCGTAGTGTAGTGGAAGGAAATTTACTTTAAATATAAAGAATAAGGAACAAATAGTTATTATGCTGTATATTCCTTCCTTTATTGCTTTCTTTTTTCCTCCCGATTCATTAAATAGTTATAGATCAGAGTTCTTCTGATATAAGGCTCAAACATATTACTATATACTAAACCGATTAAACAAACTAATTAATATTTGTAATATATAACGCAGTGAAAATACACACTTAACACCAGTGATTAAGACCAGTTTGTGTAGGTCAATACTGTTTCTCTGAGTTGAGGGAAATGAATGAAAAGAAAACCGAGCAAAGTTTGCACACATTGTAATATCAATAGTTACAGAGCAGAGTAGACTGAGTCATAAACATTTGATATTACAGTGGACTTGAAACCATAAGGTCACTAGTTTAATCCCCCCCACGTGTCATTGGTGTTGCACAAACATCCTCCTCCTTGTATCAGTTCCAACCCAGGAGAAATGCAGAGGGTTGTGTTAAGAAAGTTATGACCTAAAAACCTATGACTGTCCTTTTTTTTTTTTTTTTTGGCCTTACTATAGCCTTATATAAAATTTTGGCTGATTCTCATTAATGTGTCGCCATACTACAGCCTCATCTCTTTTTTGGGTTTTTTTGTCACAATTTCATCCTTTTTGTTGCCTTACCACTTTTTTTTTTGCAGTTTTGAACGTTTTTGTGGTCTTATCTTTGTTTTGGGGGTTTTTTGTCATATTTTTGCCTTTTTTATTGTCTGACCTGTAAATAGAAAAAAGTTGACTTTACTTGGAATAAAAAAACAAAGATGTTGCCTTACAATGAATTAATTTATGTAGTAGTTTTTGCTGTGGATCAACATGCACTGATTGAAGGTAATAGATTACCTCTCATTCTCTATGTGACAACACATGCAGCTATAGTTTGTTTCTCCTTTAAGCCACTAAATAGCGCTCTAGGTCTGGATGTTCTTATTGTACTGCAGATAAAATACTGTGTATTATAGGTAATACGCATCATTACCTCATTCATTTTTAGGTCAGAGACAAATTGTTGAAGCTACAGTGGGTACGAAAATATTCAGACACCTTTAAAATTTTTACTATTTGTTTCATTGCAGCCATTTGCTAAAATCAAAAAAGTTTATTTTATTTCTCATTATTGTACACTCAGCACCCCATCTTGACAGAAAAAAACTAAAATGTACAATTTTTTGCAAAATTATTAAAAAATAAAATCTGAAATATCACATGGTCATAAGTATTCAGACCCTGAATACTCAGTATTGAGTAGAAACACCCTTTTGAGCTCATACAGCCATGAGACTTCTTGGGAATGATGCAACAAGTTTTTCACACCTGGATTTGGGGATCACCTGCCATTCTTCCTTGCAGATCCTCTCCAGTTCTTTCAGGTTGGATGGTAAACATTGGTGGACAGCCATTTTCAGGTCTCTCCAGAGATGTTCAATTGGGTTTGGGTCAGGGCTCTGGCTGGGTCAGTCAAAAATGGTCACAGAGTTGTTCCGAAGCCACTCCTTTGTTATTTTAGCTGTGTGTGTAGGGTATTTGTCTTGTGGGAAGGTGGACCTTTGACCCAGTCTGAGGTCCTGAGTATTCTGGAAGAAATTTTCTTCCAGGATATCTCTGTACTTGGCAGCATTCATCTTTCCTTCAATTGCAAACAGTCGTCCTGTCCCTGCAGCTGAAAAACAACCCCATAGCATGATGCCGCCACCACCATGTTTCACTGTTGGGATTGTATTGCACAGGTGATGAGCAGTGCCTAGTTTTCTTCACACATACCGCTTAGAATTAACTCCAAAAAGTTCAATCTTGGTTTCATCAGACCAGAGAATCTTATTTCTCATAGTCTGGGCGTCCTTCATGTGTTTTTTGTGCCTTGCCACAATTCTGTCTCTGAGCTCCTTGGGCAGTTCCTTCAACCTCATGATTCTCATTTGCTCTGACATGCACTGTGACCTGTAAGGTCTCATATTGACAGGCGTGAGCCTTTCCTAATCAAGTCCAATCAGTTTAATTAAACACAGCTGGACTCCAATGAAGGAGCAGAACCATCTCTAGGTGAATCAGAAGAAATGGACAGCATGTGAGTTAAATATGAGTGTCACAGCAAAGTTATTGTCAAAGTCAGGATTCCCCCAAGGTCCTCCGCCCACGGACGGACATCTTAGAAGAGACAGAGAACCTACTGTACTTTCTTTCATCATTTAGCTTGGGATTTTAAAAAAAAAAATCACAATACAAGTTGCATTCTTAAATAAAACATAGATTTTTATTCACATTTCAGGCAGAAAAAAGGACAATCAACTGTAAAACCATTACAAAAAAACCTACATTCATTCCCTTTTTAAAGAAACAAAGACTAAATGGCTTTAACAATCATAGCTTACATCATTTTATAATCCACACAGTTTCACACAATCAACATCCATCCACACAATAATGACAACATTCCACACAATCACACACACACACACACACACACACACACACACACACACACACACACACACACACACACACACACACACACACACACACACACACACACACACACACACACACACACACAAACACTCTAATCAGATTTTCTCTTTGCTGCAGCTTTCCTGCAGCATTTACGCGTGCAAAACAAGCAGCATTTCAGTGTCAGAAACATCACAGTGATGACTATCACACTAATGAAACCAATGACATCCAAGCTGTGGTACTGGAACCAGTTTAGGTCGTGTGCAGCCACTCTCAAATGTGACGCTCCTTTGTGTCTCATGACAAACTCGGTCCAGAAAGCGGCCAGGTCCAGAGGCTGCACGGGCCGGTCCAGGTGGATCAGAGAAAGCTCCGTCATCTTCTCCTTGTAACTGAGAAGGAGTCAAACAAAAAGGAAACTATATAAGTCCACATATGGACAGATTTTGGTGTTCTATTTTTTGGAAATGTATAATTTTTTCCACCATTATTATTGCCTCATGATGGACTTCACACTTGTTATGGGGTTTTGAACATTTTTGCCCTTTCTGTTGCCTTATCTCACTTTTTTGGTGTTTGTCATATTTTTGAACTTTTTGTTGCCTTACTATGATCGTCTTATCTCTGTTTTTGAGTGTATGACTTTTCTTTTTCTTTTTTTTTTTTGCCTTACTATTGTTTTTTGGGGTTTTTAATATTTTTGTTCTACATTACTTGGATGCCAGATGTTTCCTTATATTTTAGTTCATTGTTTATTCATCAATCAATCATGTCACAAAGCTTTGCAATGTTGGAACAAAGTAAAGATATGGTCCAAATAGGTAAATCAAAGATTTGAGGTTTGTCTGTAAATGAAAAGCAAACACAAAGCACATGTTCAAACATGATACGTTTACGTCAAGGGACTCCCATTAGCTGAGAAAACAAAGGGAGGGAGCAGGAAACTAAACTACTCTGACATGAAAACAGGGTAGAACAGGTTTCTAAAGGTGTGTTTTTACTTTAGATTTCCCTTAAAAAAAGGACATAAACCATCATTTAGAGACAGTCTTGTTTAACCATGTCCTACCTTTTGTCGTGGATGATTTGTTTCAGTGTGGCCGCTAATGTGTCAGAGGTCATACTGAACAGGTCGATCGTCTCAGCCACGCCGCGGCTCACCATGCGGTGCACGTTTTCTCCCTGGTCCCCAAACAGTGGTAACATCAGCATGGGAACCCCATTACAGATGCCTTCGTAGATACCATGTGAGCCCCCGTGAGTCATGAAGACTTTGGCATTAGGATGAGCTGCAGATACACAACACATACACATACTGTACATTAAAACTGTTTAAAACCTTATCAGTATGAACTTTCTTCTTATTGGTCAGCTTAAGGCTGGGATACACTGTGCGATTTTTTTCAATCGTTGCACTCACCTCCAGCTCAAACTGTGCGACTCAGACGCAGAGCCCGAATGTGCGCAGCGTACGATGCATGTTCTCACACTGTATGGACCGACATTCTGACACGAATCTGACTGCTCACACTGTACGTCCATACAGGACACGTCGGGGTCTTGTTTCCGGAAATGCAACGTACAAATTAGAAGAAGAAGGAGAAGAACACTGAAGCATCGCCATTAAAACAGACAAAAAAGAAAAACCCGGAAGTGGAGAGACACTCGCAATTCTCAGCAAAAAGAGCTTTAAAAAAGAAAAGACGGCGACGTGATGGACCAGAAACTGGCTGGACAGACGTAGGCAGTACTGTCAAGTCAATCTCAATTTTACACAGTCCGTTAATTTTACAGCGATCCCACGTGTTCGCGCATGCGCAGTGTGAACGTTTACCATAAGCCGGTCTGTGGCACTGATTCAGCTGTGCGATACCCTCACGAGGAGCGACTGGATTTCAAACATGTTTGAAATCCTTACGACCCTATGATTGCTGATCGGGAGGTGTTAATCGCTTCTCGTGACCCCATGTATACGACACGATGCATGACACACGATCTAGCAGAGACTCGCACGAGTCGAAAATTGGCTCAAAATGAGCCAAAAATCGCACAGTGTATGCCTGCTTTTAAGTGAACACATGGGCTGTGTTCGAAATGTCATACTAACGTACTTGTTGTAGCGAAAAACCTAAATAAATGTGAAATTTGTTGGAGAAATGGCAGAAATGGGAGTATTGTAGCAAAAATGCATTAAAAGGAGCAAAAATATGGCAAGAAAAAGTGATGAAAATAGGTTAAAATATGGCAAGTTTGGTGTAGTTGCAGTTATTCTCTTCCACAGAGCGTTTAAAATTAGCTCTTTAAATTCCAGTTTTCTCACTACCAAAAAGCAAGTTTGTTTTACTTCATCTCAGCTGTGAAAATGCTGATTTTCATCTCGGAAACGTTTATTTTCTTAGCAATGTTAGTTTGACCTCAGTGGGCAGGGCCTCCGAACCTGGAATATTTGAGGGCGCATTAGGTAAGGATGCCAAGCTTCTGTTCTTGTTTGACCTCAGTGGGTGGGGCATCCAAAACAGGAGGGCGCATCATGTTAATGTTGATCAAATTCAACCTTCGCATTTATCGTCACCCGATAATTTGTAAGCTGGGATTGGCCAAACACGAATGTGTCATACTTTGGTCCTGTAGTACGACACAATGTGCACTCAGATTTGCACCCGTTTTCATGCAAGGTTGATAAATGAGGGCCATTGAGTTTGTAGTGTATAGTACAGAGTAAAACATTTCTAACGCAGCCATTGTGTTGTTTTTAACTGCTTTAGGCTAAACACACCTAACAGATCGTTCTGAGGTAACCACTTCATAGTCCTGACATTCTTGGGCATGTCGTCAGGTAGTGCACCAGTGTATCTCCACAAAACCTGAAACACAAACAGAACTTTGCTTTATTAAACTAAGAGTTGGCTCACAGTTCGTTTGCAGTGAATCTCAGTAGTGGACAAAGTCATTTGGTTCTGCCTGATTTGGTTCAATGGGGTTCACCCTACCCTCTGAGGAAGTTGCCTGAAAGCATCAAAGAACTTTTTGGCTTTATCCTCAGGCATGTTGGAGACCATTGACCCCAATGTAAAGACAATGAAGCCATCGTCTCCGGCACCATCCACAAATTCCTGCAAATCCTATGGAAGGGAGAGGAAAGCACAACACAATGAGACCCGAAACGTCTTATAATGAATTGTGGTTATAACAGAATGAATCAGTGTTATGTATAACATAAACCCTTGAGTTAAGTAACCCCAGATAAATGCTTTTATCGTTAAATCCTGCGTCTAAAGTAACTGAGCTCTGCAAATATTGTGGATCCTATCATTTTTACTTTCTTGAACAGGCCAGTTTTGATGGTCTAAAAGAGCTAGATTTGGCCCCCGGGCCTTGAGTTTGAGACGTGTGGTCTAAAGAGTATCTAATAACTGTTGAAACAATGTGACCGTTCACCTCTTTAATTAGATACAGGCTGGCCAAAGTCCAGCAGCCTGTTTCCTTTCACACCGCACTGAATGCTTCACATTTGCAGAAAAAACAGTTATTCCATCCCATAATCGTTCTATTTTAATAAAGTCCCCAACAAAAACTTAATCATACTTGTACGGTACTCTCTCCTTCCCTGTAAGTGGTGAACGTGATTTAATGGCTCCTTTGTTACATCTTTAACTTTTTGTTGCATAACACCACAAGGCGTGACGTTAAAAGTTCTAACTTGTAATGTCTGACTTATTCTTGATTTTCTTTTGCAGCAAAACATTGTCTTTTTCCAGTTAGCATTTACAACCACACACAGTTCAGGTTTAGTAACGCCCCCTAAATGAGTTCAAATGTGATCCATTTGTGTGTTTTTTCAAAGCATGCATGACCTAAACCAGTGGTTCCCTTTCAGTCAATTCACTCAGTACAACACATATAGTATGGGATATCACGCGGTCCTGTGATAACGTAAGTGAGGCTTCGCCTGCCTCATAAAGAGTCATCCTTAAGTACTTACGCTCTTCACTTCACAAAGAACACCTCTACTGAGTGGAGCAAACAAGCTGCTGCGAGTTCGCTCTGTCTCTGCCTTGGCTACTGCCTACCTAGAATTAGTTTAACTGCCCGGTTGGTGTTAGCAGCTGCTGCCCACGGAGTGCTAATTCTGTCTCCAAGCTTTTGTGTTTCAAAATGAGCACGAAGGCTAAAGCAAAGAAGAAGTCTTCTGTTCGCCCCTGTCCTCAGGCGTGCGACTTCTCCTTGCACAATAAGAACCAGCACGAAGCATGTACCGTCTGCCTGGGGATAGTCCACGCCAGGAGAGCATTGACGCAGCCCGAGTCCTGTGCATTTTGTCACCAGCTCCGGCATTCAACCCTGGAAAGGCGGGTCACTTTTGTGGAGAAGGTTCTAAGAAAAGCTGCGGTCTCACGACTTGACCCTCTCCTACCCGAGTCTAGGGACCTGGCTTCGTCCGAGTCTGATGATGAGGAGCCTGTGGTCAAAGTCCCCGCTACTAGCTGGGCTGACCACATGGAATACGTGCACAGGTTGGCCGAGGTCGAGCCGGAGTTCTCCGGGGGCTCTAACCTGCCTCTGGTAGAGCTAGACGCTGACCATGAGGACGATGACGTACTGGACATTGGTCTGGACGTTCATGGTTTGTCGGAGAATAAGCTGGATGCGTTGTCGCCTGGGGAATGTGCTGCCGCCCCAGTTAACCAGGACGACACATCTTTCTTCTCTCTGTATCGCCGTGCAGCTGAGAGACTGGAAGTGGAGTGATTTTTTTCTCCCTCCCAATTCTAGGTCAGTTAAGAATAGCCTGCCCATGATCCCTGATTTTATCTCGAAGTTAAAATCAACATGGAACAAACCACTGTCGACCCATGTCACGGGGCCCTGATATGGACAGTATCTAGATTTAGATGGAGCAGAAAAGGCTGGCTGAGTCAACCCTCCACCTATGGAGCCTTCTCTGGCTGCATATCTGGCGCCCTCTCAACCATGGCGTGAGCGGCCCCACATCGCTTCCTTCCAAGCACTGTAGATTCTTCTTCTTGCAGCTGGATAAAATCTACAGAGTGCAGGCAGGCACCACTCATGCACTGAGCTCTGTCACCATGCTGCAGACCTATCAGGCAATGATCCTGGCTGACCTCATTTTGCTGCTTCCCACCAACAGCTCTCTGGCTCCTCTCCTTAACGAGATGCCACCAGTTGGTCATCACCACACACTTTTGTTCGGTTTTATTGTCTGAATGTAACGGTCCCTTCGGTGGCCCATTCGGTTCTTTCCACTGGGTCGAGCATGCACTAGAGGTGCAGGAGGTTGGTTTCCTGTTCATAGCTGCTCTGCGGGGCATGTATACATGTTCCATACTATATGTGTTGTACCGAGTGAATCGACTGAAAGGGAACAAAATGTTGTCTTTACCTTCTGTTCCCTGAAGTAGAAGAACGAGGTACAACACTTCTTTGCTCTGCTACACAGCTGAGTGATGCGCGGCTACTGAACTGAAGGATGACTGTGATGACAGCGCATTTATTAGGCAGGCGGAGCCTCACTTATGTCATCACAGATCATCTGCCTTAAAAGGCGTGATTAGAGGTTTCTTCAGTAGGCTACGCGGGGGCGTGATATCCCATACTATATGTGTTGTACCTCGTTCCTCTCCTTCAGGGAACAGAAGTTATAGAAATAACATTTCGTTCTCAAACTCTTTTGGCTCTAGTATCCCCTTTCTCTTATTTCTGAGTCCTAGTCCACCCCCCCGCCCCCCTTGTCCCACTACAACATTGCTCTTTTTATATTTCTATAGCGCATAATGATGTGATAACACACATTTTACATAATCTCATTTTGTAAATAAGTAGAATTTTGCCTCTTGAATTGATTTGTTTTTATAGTTTTGATCATTTCCCGCCGGGTGTGTGACCAAGACTGACCCTTGTATTTTCAGTTCATCTTCAAACCAAAATAATTCCCATATCATTATTATAATTTTTAACTAAAAATAAACATGATAAAACCTAATATTTTAATGATTTTCTTAGTTAATTTACCATTCTCTTTCTCAAGTACCCCCTGTAGTGCCATTGCGTACCCCTAGGGGTACACACGCAACTCACCGCTGGCAGAGGAGCTTTCTTTGCACAGTTGATTCCTCCAATCCGAACCATGTTCGGCATGATAGGTTTGGGCCATTCAAAGGTGAAGTCGTTTTTTAGTAGCCAAATGGCTCCATGGCTTAAAACATCTTTATACGTCATGCCTTTCTCTAAGTACTTACTGACCAGGTTATCAAAGTGGACATAGATAATTTTGCACATGTAGGTCTCCAAAGAATACATGATCATGTTTTTGACTCGTTGTTTAAAGTCCATGGTGTCAGTATTACCAGAGAAGGCTGCAGGAACATAGGACGGAGGAGTAGGGCACTGGTTAGCCATTAGGTCAAGACCACATGGAAGTCCATGTAAAAAATAAACAGTCGGAATGGAAAACATGTAAGCCAGGACGGACCCACAGGGCAGGAAGGGGTCTGTGAGGACCACATCAAAGCCACTTTCCTTTAACTGACTCATGAGCACTTCATTATTCAGCAAACTCTCACAGCCTTTCTCCTGGAAGGAAGTAAAGTTCACCAGTCGTTCGATATTGATGAACATGTCTGTGATTTCAGGTGGTTTCTCGAACAAAGACTCCCTGAGACTGTTCATGTTTCTTTCAAGTTCATCGTTGCTGTACGGAACTTTGTAAACCTCAGTCTTGAAGTTCCCCGAGCCTTGAATCAACATACTGGTTTCAGGCACCAGCACCACGACTTCATGTCCTCTCTGGCCCAGTTCCTTCACCAGTATTTTCATGCTAAGCCAGTGGCTGCCATCCACAGGCAGGACCAGAACCTTTCCCGCTCCAACGGGCTCCAGACCTGAGCAGCAGAGCCAAGCCAGTAGCCCCAGCATCGGATACCACACCCCACTCTTCATTGCCTCTTCTCCAGTCTGCAAGCTCTCTAGTTGTGGGAGTTAGTGGTACATGTTGGTAGGAGGTGGTTTTATGTGTGTGTGGAAGAGAGGGAGGGGGAAGGCGGAGGGAGAGTTTGTGAAAAACAGGAAGTTCTGGCTGCTTTTGCACTCAGTTTATGTAATGTCAGCAGGGCTTTATATTAACACCCGCCAAATGTGGGTAAAAAATAACTTTGGCGCGTAACAATGTAGCGTTACGAGCCATTTTGGCTGGTGAAGAACGAAACAAAAACTACTGCGTCTGTATCGGTGTTGCAAGATTGTTGCCAAATTGGGCTGTTTTCCGCCGGGAAACTTGAGTGTGTTTGTGTGTGTTTAGACTTTAAAACGTAATGTGTATCTGGCAACACCGCTGGTTGTAATAATCCTACATTTCCCATGAACACTATGTTGTGACGTGTCATACAACAATTGGCTACGTGCCTACATTAGCGTGACTGTTTCGGTTCGTTATCGGAGGAGTCAGACGGAACGATGATGTAAAAAACAAACAAACGTGGAGATGTTTATCGGGTGTTGAAAAACCTGAACTGCAGAAAAGAAAGGCTGCTGTCGACACAGGGGAAAATGAAGATAAAAGAGGATCTGAAAATAAGTTAGTACTTGGAGAATATCACACACCCTCTCTCCTGCATTCAGACTCCAAGGGGAATTATTCAAATCTATAGTGTCAATATTTTTTGGCAGATACAAGAAGAAATGATCTAAAGAAATAGCTCTGTTTTTTTTTTGTTTTTTTTAGCATTTAGCATTTAGCATTTTAACCCTAACCTGGTGCACCCTTCTGTGTCAAGTAGAACATTAAAAAAAACCTCTGTTTTGCGAGTAATTTTATGCATTTTTGTTGTCATATTGTGTTTTTTGGAGTACTTTTTGTGTTTTTTTTTTTTTTTTTTTGTCATTTTGTATATTTTTCTATCATTTTGTATAGTTTTGGGGTCATTTTTTTGTGTTTTTTCCTGTTATTTTGTATATTTTGACTGTTGTTTTGTTTCTCTTCTGTCAGTTTGTGTGTTTTTGGAGTAATTTAGTATATTTTTGTCGTCGTCATGTGTTTTGTGAGTATTTTTTTGTGCATTTTTGTTGTCATATTGTGTTTTTGTCATACTTTAGTGTATTTCTGTACATTTCCCTAACATTAACGTTGTTGTGCAGTTTTTGTCATATATTTGCCTTTTTAAGAAATTGACTTTACTTGGAATAAAAAAGCAAACTTTTTGCCTTACAGTAAATTAATGTATGTAGTTGTTTTTGCTGTGGATCAACATGTACTGAATGAAGGTAATAGATTACCTCTCATTCTCTGTGACAACACATGCAGCTATAGTTTGTTTCTCCTTTAAGCCACTAGGTGGCGCTCTAGGTCTGGATGTTCTTACTGTACTGCAGATAAAATACTGTGTATTATAGGTAATAGGCGTCATTACAGAGAGAGATTGTTGAAGCTATTAATATTCATTTTTTATTTCAGATGATGATTATAATATTTTATATAGATTATTCATATGTAAAATCTTATTTAAATTATTATATTCTTTAATTAATGACATAGTTTATGATGACATTTTATTTCAAACTATAAGATGAGCTGGCATTATTTAGTATTTATTTGCTTTATTTACTTACTTATTCATTTAGCTTTGGATTTTAAAAAAACAAAAATAAATCACATCACAAGTTCAAATCTTATATAAAACATGGATTTTTATTCACATTTCAGACATAAAAAAGGACAACTAACTGTAAAATCATTACAAAAACCTAAATTCATTCCCTTTTTAAAGAAACAAAGACTAAATGGCTTTAACAATCATAGCTTACATCATTTTATAATCCACACAGTGACACAACAAAAACAGATTTTCACACAATCAATATTCATCCACACAATAACAACATTCCACACACCCACGCACACGCACGCACGCACACACACACACACACACACACACACACACACACACACACACACACACACACACACACACACACACACACACACACACACACACACACACACACACACAAACACTCTAATCAGATTTTCTCTTTGCTGCAGCTTTCCTGCAGCATTTACGCGTGCAAAACAAGCAGCATTTCAGTGTCAGAAACATCACAGTGATGACTATCACACTAATGAAACCAATGACATCCAAGCTGTGGTACTGGAACCAGTTTAGGTCGTGTGCAGCCACTCTCAAATGTGACGCTCCTTTGTGTCTCATGACAAACTCGGTCCAGAAAGCGGCCAGGTCCAGAGGCTCCACGGGCCGGTCCAGGTGGATCAGAGAAAGCTCCGTCATCTTCTCCTTGTAACTGAGAAGGAGTCAAACAAAAAGGAAACATATGGACAGATTTCGGTGTTATAGTTTTTGGAAATGTATCATTTTTTCCACCATTATTATTGCCTTACGATAGACTTCACACTTTTTATGGGGTTTTGAACATTTTTGCCCTTTCTGTTGCCTTACTATTGCCTTATCTCACTTTTTTGGTGTTTGTCATATTTTTGAACTTTTTGTTGCCTTACTATCATTGTCTTATCTCTGTTTTTGTGTATGACTTTTCTTTTTTTTTGCCTTTTTTCCTGTCTTACTCTTGCATTATTTATTTTTCTTGGCATTTAGCATATTTTTGCAGGTTTTGTTGTCTAACTGTAGCCTCAAATCAATTTTTTTGGTATTTGTCATATTTTTCGCCTTTTTTTTTTTTGCCTTACTATTGTTTTTTGGGGTTTTTAATATCTCCGTTCTACATTACTTGGATGCCAGATGTTTCCTTTTATTTTAGTTCATTGTTTATTCATCAATAAATCATGTCTCAAAGCTTTGCAATGTTGGAACAAAGTAAATAGGTAAATCAAAGATAAATGTAAATCAATTTGTAATTGTAAAGCGTAGGTGTTTTTTTCTTAACTCAAGGATAAAAATGAAAAGCAAACACAAAGCACATGTTCAAACATGATACGTTTACGTCAAGAGACTTCCAAAGCTGAAAAACAAAGGGAGGGAGCAGGAAACTAAACTATTCTGACTGGAAAACAGAGTGGAACAGGTTTGTAAAGGTGTGTTTCCCTTAAAAAAAGGACATAAACCATCATTTAGAGACAGTCTTGTTTAACCATGTCCTACCTTTTGTCGTGGATGATTTGTTTCAGTGCGGCCGCTAACGTGTCAGATGTCATACTGAACAGGTCGATCGTCTCAGCCACGCCGCGGCTCACCATGCGGTGCACGTTTTCTCCCTGGTCCCCAAACAGTGGTAACATCAGCATGGGAACCCCATTACAGATGCCTTCGTAGATACCATGTGTGCCCCCGTGAGTCATGAAGACTTTGGCATTAGGATGAGCTGCAGATACACAATACATACACATACTGTACATTAAAACTGTTTAAAGCCTTATCAGTATGAACTTTCTTCTTATTGGTCAGCTTAAGCCTTAAGTGAACACATGGACTGTGTTTAAAATGTCATACTAACGTATTTGTTGTAGCAAAAAACCTAAATTAATGTGCATGGGGGGCACGGAGAAAGCAGACTTGCGCTGGATCAAAAAATATCAATTTCCATGCAATCTTTACGTTTTCTTTGATTTGTTCCTTTACAAAACGCCAACAACTTGGCACTTTCTTCTTTCGAGATTCCAGGAAAAAAAAAACATTCCCCTTCCTGGTGCTTACCCCTCCCATGTACCTGTCCTGTTAATAAAAGGATCATTTGGTGCCTACACGTCAACTTTGGAATTTACCAGTGCAAACTATAAAATAAATAGTCTTGTTTTGAAGTTAACTGGCGGTTTTGTCAGGAGCTCAATGGAAGGTCTCCGAAAATCTCCGAAATGTCATCATGAAATATGTATACGCAAGTTTTATGAATCAAATGACCACTTATGCTTAAAATGCTTTCAGAACTTTCACAGATGGAGAATGAACAGACATTTAGCCTCAGTGTGCTTCAGGTTTTTGAAGTTGAAGGTTGCATCTTGGGAAACTTGTAAGTATTTTTAAAAGAGGATTTTAAAAACCACAGAAATTGGTTAAAAGTTGCAAACTACAGTGGCCAAAAACAGACAAAAAAGTGGTAAAAAGGGTTTAAAGTGTCAATATTGGAACAATTAGTTTAAACTTGCAAATAATGGGCTTGACAAATCGAAAATGTGGTTAAATTAGCAAAAAATAAGCATGAAATATGGTGAAAAGATGTTAAAAGTGACAATAATGGGTCAACATATGATTAGGTGTGAAAAGTTTGGAAAGGGTTTAAGAGTGCCAAAAATGTCTTGAAAGTTGAAAAATGTGCAGAAAATGTATTACATTTGAGAGAGAAGTGACAGAAATGGGAGTATTGTAGCAAAAATGCATTAAAAGGAGCAAAAATATGGCAAGAAAAAGTGATGAAAATAGGTTAAAATATGGCAGGTTTGGTGTAGTTGCAGTTATTCTCTTCAAATGAGCATTTAAACTGAGCTGCTTAAATTCCAGTTTTCACACTACCGAAAAGCACAAGTTTGTTTTTTTCATCTCAGCTGTGACAATGCTGATTTTCATCTTAGAAACCTTTATTTTCTTGCCAATGTTTGTTTGACCTCAGTGGGCGGGGCCTCCAAACCTGGAGGATTTGATGGCGTAACATGTTAATAATGGTCAAATTCAGCCGTCCCATTTATCAGCACCCGATCATTTGTACGCTGGGATTGGCCAAATACGAATGTGTCATAAATCCCACATTGGTCCTGTTGTACGACACAATGTGCACTCAGATTTGTTGATAAATGAGGGCCATTGAGTTTGTAGTGTATAGTACGGAGTAAAACATTTATAACGCAGCCATTGTGTTGTTTTTAACTGCTTTTGGCTAAACACACCTAAGAGATCGTTCTGAGGTAACCACTTCATAGTCCTGACATTCTTGGGCATGTCGTCAGGTAGTGCACCAGTGTATCTCCACAAAACCTGAAACACAAACAGAACTTTGCTTTATTAAACTAAGAGTTGGCTCACAGTTCGTTTGCAGTGAATCTCAGTAGTGAACAAAGTTATTTGGTTCTGCCTGATTTGGTTCAATGGGGTTCACCCTACCCTCTGAGGAAGTTGCCTGAAAGCATCAAAGAACTTTTTGGCTTTATCCTCAGGCATGTTGGAGACCATTGATCCTAATGTAAAGACAATGAAGCCATCGTCTCCGGCACCATCCACAAATTCCTGCAAATCCTATGGAAGGGAGAGGAAAGCACAACACAATGAGACCCGAAACGTCTTATAATGCATTGTGGTTATAACAGAATGAATCAGTGTTATGTATAACATAAACCCTTGAGTTAAGTAACCCTAGATAAATATTGTGGATCCTATCATTTTTACTCTGTTGAGCAGGCCGATTTTGATGGTCTCGAAGAGCTAGATTTGGCCCCCAGGCCTTGAGTTTGAGACGTGTGGTCTAAAGAGTATCTGATAACTGTTGACACAATGCGACCCTTCACCTCTTTCATTAGATACAGGCTGGCCAAAGTCCAGCAGCCTGTTTCCTTTCACACCGCACTAATGCTTCACATTTGCAGAAAAACCAGTTATTCCATCCCATAATTGTTCTATTTTCATAAAGTCCCCAACAAAAACTTAATCACACTTGTACGGTACTCTCTCCTTCCCTGCAACAATAACACCACAAGGCGTGACGTTAAAAGTTCTAACTTTTAAAGGGGACATATCATGCTAAATCCACTTTTTTAGCCCTTAAATGCATTTTGTTGTATATTTAGAGTGCAAAGAAGTACAGAAAAAAATCAAATTAGTCTCTTCAGGTGCTCCGTAAATATCTTTATATTCTGTTTTGGTCTTATTTTCCAATCTGTTTTGATTTTTCTATTCTCTATTACATTTTTTGAACTATTACATCACAGTATTTGCAGCGGAACTGCCAAATTAAGACATCGACTCCAGGCCCAACACTTCGAGCAAGCCGCCATTTTTATTTCTCGCTGCGATTTTGTAGTCCAAGCTCAAGGATGCTGAAGTTACGAGAAGAGAAATCAAAATGTTCGGTTGTTGGATGTAGTAACCCACACGTTTCATTACACCGTCTCCCAGCATCAGAACCTTTTCAAAGTGCCTGGTTGAGTTTTATTTTTTATGGAAATGTACCCACATCTGTGGGTAAGGTCATTTTTGTGTGCGCGAAGCACTTCAAGGATGACTGCTTCAGCAACCTCCGCCAGTATAAAGAAGGATTTACAGAAAGACTTTGTCTGATTGAGGGTTCAATTCCTTCTATCTTTGGAGATGACGAACAGAGCACTTCGGTAAGCTGTAAATAATGCTAAAAAGTGTGATGATCAGACGTCCTTGTCATTGTTTTGTTAGCATTAGCAGTTGCACCGTCTTCAGACTTCATATGTTAGCGCTGTGTGCTCGTTTTAGATCCTTGATGATATGGCCTTCGTGATTTAATTTAAGTCTAAAATTTTCATTAGTCATTTCATTTTGCCGTTTTTGTCTTTGAAAAGACTGTATTAAAATGCATTTCGTGACGTTAGCTTGGCGCTAGCATTAGCTCGGTGCTTGTGTTAGCTCACTTGTTAGAGTTCTGCAGGTTCATCATCTTCATTTTCATCTCGCTCCACCGGGTCCGACTCTGGCTCGAACATGTAAAGCTGGATGGACAAGTCTTCTGTTGTTGACATTTTGTAAATAACGTGTGAATAAAAAGTTTATGCGCCGCTACATAATCGTATCTCTTCTATCAAACTACAAAAATGGCCGAGCAGGGTGGAGTTGAACCGAGTGTCACCCGAAGAGGGGGCGGGGTATGAAGTGTCTCATTTGCATTTAAAGAGACCGCACCAAAACGAGTTGCTCTCAGAAGCACATCAGAAAAGGGGTCTGTGGAGCAATAATAATGAGGAATTCAGACCCAGGCATTGCAGTTCCGCTTTATATAGACCACAACTGTATGATTTATATGTAAAAAGGAAGGATTTAAAACCATGATATGTCCCCTTTAATGTCTGACTTATTCTTGATTTTCTTTTTCAGCTAAACATTGTTTTTTTCCAATTAGCATTTACAACCACACACAGTTCAGGTTTAGTAACGCCCCCTAAATGAGTTCAGATGTGATCCATTTGTGTGTTTTTCAAAGCATGCATGACCTAATCCAGTGGTTATCAAACTCTTTTGGCTCGAGTATCCCCTTTCTCTTATTTCTGAGTCCTAGTTCACCCCTTTGTCCCACTACAACATTTTGCTCAGAATATTGTGAAAAAACAACTATAGCGCATAATGATGTGATAACACACATTTTACATAATCTCATTTTGTAAATAAGTAGAATTTTGCCTCTTGAATTGATTTTTTTTTTTTATAGTTTTGATCATTTCCGGTCATCTCCTGCCGAGTGTGTGACCAATACTGACCCTTGTATTTTCAGTTCATCTTCAAATCAAAATAATTCCCATTATTATAATTATAATTTTTAACTAAAAATAAACATCATAAAACCCCATATTTTAATGCTTTTCTTAGTTAATTTACCATTCTCTTTCTCAAGTACCCCCTGTAGTGCCATTGCGTACCCCTAGGGGTACACACTCTACTCACCGCTGGCAGAGGAGCTTTCGTTGCACAGTTGATTCCTCCAATCAGAACCATGTTCGGCATGATAGGTTTGGGCCATTCAAAGGTGAAGTCATATCGTAGTAGCCAAATGGCTCCATGGCTTAAAACATCTTTATACGTCATGCCTTTCTCTAAGTACTTACTGACCAGGTTATCAAAGTGGACATAGATAATTTTGCACATGTAGGTCTCCAAAGAATACATAAGCATGTTTTTGATCCGTTGTTTAAAGTCCATGGTGTCAGTATTACCAGAGAAGGATGCAGGAACATAGGACGGAGGAGTAGGGCACTGGTTAGCCATTAGGTCGAGACCACATGGAAGTCCGCGTAAAAAATAAACAGTCGGAATGGAAAACATGTAAGCCAGGACGGATCCACAGGGCAGGAAGGGGTCTGTGAGGACCACATCAAAGCCAGTTTCCTTTAACTGACTCATGAGCACTTCATTATTCAGCAAACTCTCACAGCCTTTCTCCTGGAAGGAAGTGAAGTTCACCAGTCGTTCGATATTGATGAACATGTCTGTGATTTCAGGTGGTTTCTCGAACAACGACTCCCTGAGGCTGTTCATGTTTCTTTCAAGTTCATCGTTGCTGTACGGAACTTTGTAAACCTCAGTCTTGAAGTTCCCCGAGCCTTGAATCAACATACTGGTTTCAGGCACCAGCACCACGACTTCATGTCCTCTCTGGCCCAGTTCCTTCACCAGTATTTTCATGCTAAGCCAGTGGCTGCCATCCACAGGCAGGACCAGAACCTTTCCCGCTCCAACGGGCTCCAGACCTGAGCAGCAGAGCCAAGCCAGTAGCCCCAGCACCGGATACCACACCCCGCTCTTCATTGCCTCTTCTCCAGTCTGCAAGCTCTCTAGTTGTGGGAGTTAGTGGTACATGTTGGTAGGAGGTGGTTTTATGTGTGTATGTGTGTGAGGAAGAGAGGGAGGGGGAAGGCGGAGGGAGAGTTTGTGAAAGACAGGAAGTTCTGGCTGCTTTTGCACTCAGTTTATGTAACGTCAGGAAGAGTGGAGATCTCCAATGGATTTGAGGAGGAATATTTCATGACTAGACATGAGATTATTGTACTTTCAATACAATGCATGTGTAAACAATCACTAAAGACGATATTGGAGAAAATCACACAACCTCTCTCCTTTGGAGGTGAGAAGTTCAGCTCTGAAGAAGACTTGCAAGTCACGTTGGCAGAGCATGTGCTGCATTCAGACTAAAGTCCATTTTGTTTACCTTTAACATTCTTGCAACCCCCCTCCCAAAAAAGCAAAGCGTGTGTTTTCTGATAACCTATTGTGCTCTTTCTTTCAATGACAAGCCATTCATTCATCAACTCAGAAGGACCATGGCGTGTGAAGCAGTGTGTAATTTGAAACCAGTCCTCTGACTTTCTTTCTAGAGGAATGTTAACGTTGGTAACAGTTTTATGACGTTATCTCTCCAGCCTTATTATCTTACTATCATGTATAGTTGTGCCTGAGCGTTCATGTTCAACACACTATAACTATCAGAAGTCACGCAACTAATAAATATGTGGTGCTACGTTTTAATGTCCAGTGGGCTTTGGGGTCATCTCTCCATGTCAGGTTCACATGCACTCAGTGATACATCGTCCAAGGGTCAAATTAATTGGTGGTTAAAGTAAAACCTGTTGATGGGGTTGTTTTTACAGGCCAGTGTGTACAGATACTCATTTTGTGTTGTTCTTTTCTGTGGTCATTTGTATTTTCTTAACTACAAACTCCAAGGGGAATTATTCAAATCTATAGAGTCAAGATTTTTGGCAGATACAAGAAGAAATGTCTCTGATTTTTTTTTTTTTTTTTTTTTTTTTTTTTAGCATTTTAAGGGTTTTTAACTGTATACTCCTAAAAACTACATTCAACACAACTTCAGTTGAATATTTAATTCCCAAATGTTCCTTATAGTTAAGTAGCAACACACAACACCTCATTGTTTCCTCAAACAGCATTTCTAAAAGAGTTAGCAACAAAGACAAGGTAAAACCAGACAACGATAGCTAGCTTAGCTAGCTCTTACCAACAAAACCAAATGAGCCAGAAATATCAGCACGAATGGATGAAGAGACAGACGGGTGCACCAGAAAAACCTTTACAAGTAGAGCATTGAAGAAACTGTTAATTAGCATTAGCCCAAAAATCTAATGTTCAGCTCAATCCAAACACACCAAATGTAGAGTTAAAACCATGTGCAATATTTATCTTTTATTATCTCTTTCTTAAAGCATTTTTAATATCTCTGTATTTTTTAAGCATTTTTAATTGTATATTTCTAAAAACTACATGAAACACTCCTAAAGTTGAATATTTAATTTCCAAATATTCCTGAGAGTTAAATATGTAACACACAACACCTCATTGCTAGCTCAAACAGCATTTCTAGAAGTGTTAGCATATACAGTACCAGCATAATTAATAGTGACAAAAGAGGGAAAAAAGTCCCTTATAACATGGAGAAACCAAACTTCTGACTAACTCCCTTTATGAAATGAATTAAACAAAAACAAAGAAAAGGTAAAACCAGCCAAAGATACTGGAGCTAGCTTAGGTAGCTCTTACAAACAAAAACCAATGAGCCAGAAATATCAGCACGGATGCACAAAGAAAGACAAAAAGACAGAAGAGTGCACCAAAAAAACCTTTACAAGTGGAACATTGAACAAAATCTTACCTAGCACTAGCTTAATAGTTCAACATTTCAGAGCCCAAAAACCTTATGTTCAGCCAAATCCAAACAAACCAAATCTAGAGTTAAAACCATGTGCAAGAAATATCTCTGTATTTTTGTAAGCATTTTTAATTGTATATTGTACAATAGTTAGCATACAAGCATACCATAAAGCTAATATCCAGAGCTTCTGAGAAATCTTTGTTTATGTATCATTCTTTTGAAATGCAAAAAAAAATACCTACCTAGTCTTTTACTATGGTCTACTGCAAGTGGTCATTCAAATACATCAATGTATATAAGTCCCTCCTTCGTCCTCTAGACCCTTATACAAATGGAAACGAGCACAGTTAATGCCGAGCCAATAGGCTTCAATGTCCTGTAGCGGAGTCTGTCAATCAAAGTAAATGCGGAACTGTGCACGGAAACAAGGCCGCGAGCCAGAGCTGCCAAGCCTCACGCTTTGAGAGTGACAGTCACACAATTTAACCATTCTCACACCACACGCCACACTTCTCACGCTTATATTTCCTTGCGGCTTGCTGTAGTTCGAGTAACTCTGATTGACTGACCGAGTTAACCAATCCCAGACCAATCCATGTCTCCTTGTGTCTAAATCTAACCAATCACGGCAGGCATTACGCAATAATAAACCAATCAGAAGCAAAGTAAGGTGGGTCTTGACGAGCCTTCTCTAACTTGTAACTTTCACACACAACACGTATTGAGTCGTCGACATGCTTTTAGAGAGAAAGTTTCTAGAGGACGCATCATGTCACTAAAGTCTCATTCTTGTAATTTTCTGAAATTTGGCAGCTCTGCAACAGCAAACAGGTAAATATGTATGATTTTGACTCTTTCCTGACCCATAGACCTACATCAATGCTACTCAATGCGAGCTTGTTATGTTCCGGCAGTGGGAGGAAGTGGAACTGTTTAGGGCGGGACATTGAGCCGTTTCTCAGAAACTCCGGATATCAGCTTTAAAGTGATAGAGAAAAAAAGAGTCCCTTATACCTGAAACTTCTGAATAACTCCTTTTATGAATTTAATGAAAAATAAAAGGTAAAACCAGAAGAAGATACTATAGCTAGCTCTTACCTAGAAAACGAATGAGCCAGAAATATCAGCACAAATAGAAAAAAAATGACAAAAAGACAGAAGGGCGCATCAACATTGAACAAAATCTTAATTAGCATTAGTTTAATAGTTCAATAATTTCAGAGCACAAAAAACTCCTGTTCAAACCAATTCAAACACTCTAAAAGTAGATTTAAAACCATGTGCAATGGCTAATGGTGTGTGTATGTAAGGAATTAGTGTGTTGCCTAAAGCTGATAACAACACCAAATCTGGGGTTAATGCTAAAAACACACGGTTGAGGTCAGAAAGATCCCAGACAGGAAATAGAGATTCTATAGACATAGTTTGGTAATTCCTGGACTGGACCTTGTGCCCAAAAAAATAAAACTCCCAGTTTCACACCGCAGTACATTCCATTGGCTACTAATATTAAAGACAATTTAAAACTTTATTTTGAGACTTCATGTTCAATTACAGAGCCTTTGTAAATACTAAATCTATAAATGTAAATCTAAGCTAATCTACTTAAATTCCATGGCCTTGCTGTTGCAACCCATTGACTTCTTGGTGCTGTTCAGGGATTATAGGAAAGAGGAATTTCTTTTTACTTGCAAATTTTTCAGTCTCGAGAGGCTCAGTCTCAACTTGGACATTGTACTGAAGTCACTGCAGTGTTCAGACGTACACACACTCAGTGCACTTCTACTTTTTTGGTAGTTGGAAGAGTTTTAACTATTTGATAATAAAAAAAAAAGAAAGCATTACTTGATGTGCTCAAGAGACAGGAGAGTCCTGATAAATCAAACCTACATTTCTGTTCCCTTAACTGGGTTCAGGAAAGTCAAGTCCCAACGTGCACACTATCTCCTTCTCAGAGAGTTTGGTGCAGCTGTGTGATTACCTCTGCTTTTATCTTACGCTGCCTGAGGTTGAATGGTCTGTTACTTTGTTTTGAATCCAATAAACTGATCAGCTTTGGTATTGTGGGCAGAAATGATCTTTGACACCTTACTTGAAACGTGACACTTGCCATCCAGTTTGCACCGTTTATCAACCCACCATCATCCATCACTGCCACTATGTCCTGATAAACAAGGTCCAAAGGATTTACAACCAGGGACGACATCAGTGATCATTTAGTATTTTCTGCCTCCCGTTTACTTCTGTCCCCACATCTTTTACCGGCCTGTCCGTGCCTTAATGCTGTATGTCTGCCAAGCTTTAGAAAATACAAATTAATCTGTTTCAGCATCTTTAAGAGGAAAGTAAAAATTAAATATAAAATATTATACCAATAGTTGGAAATACATCGCTGTATTTGTCGATATACAATATCGGGATGCACATATTGGGAATGCTTCACAAGGAAACCTGAAGTACTCATGGTACTGGAATTGTTTTAGTTTTTGTTTTACCTTGTCTGCACATGCTGTCAAAGGTCAACACTACATGAAGTACAGTCTTTTTACAATAGTAATCGATTTTTAGTTATTGCAATTAAATAAATTATTTTATTGCATACTTGTGACCATCACCCGCCCTCCCTAAGGAAGGATAAGAAACACATTATTAAAGGGAGAATATAAAAAGAGAGGGCAGTGTTACATCTAGGGGAGGGGGAAGGGAACAGGGAAGAGGAAGTCAGGGTAGGAGATGAAAGGGGTGGGAAAGAGTCGACTATTTTAGGATGAGAGTGAAATGTGACAAGTGTGGAGAAATTAAAGCGGGTGACATAACACCCAGCTTAATGTCGCGTTCACACCAAACGCATTTTGGGCGTCAAAATTGTGCCTCACGCCCCTAGGTGGACACTTGTGCTCATCGAATCAGATGCTTGTCACAGAGCATTGAATGACGCTGTGGACGTGCGTTAAACAAGTTGGGAAGAGAGCATGTGGAGTGCATTTTGGGGAGGAGCCTCTCTGTTGCCGGTGGTGTTCATACAATGGATGATATTGTGGCCATCAGTTACGTTCATAATTCACCCAGTGACTGTGAAGTGGTGGAGAACATTGTGTTGAGAAGGCGGTGTTTCCGGTCGGATGTATTTTTGTGTGACTCAGTGTGTGCACTGTGATGTCAGAGGGCTATAGAGAAGTGTGGGTGAATAGAGAATAAAGTTTGGAGTTTCTTGCTGAACACACCACCTCCGAATCCCGTTCATCGGCTCTACATTATCGAGAGAGTCGTCGTCGAAAGGCACCTCAGCGCCATTTCTGGATTCACCAGAGCCGCACTCGGACGAGAGTTGCTTTCAAAGCTACTTCCGTCTTTCCCATGCCCAATTTGATGACCTGCTGACCTGCATCGGCTCTCGCATCTCCTACTAGGACACCAACTACAGATGCTCTCTTCCAGCAGAAGAGCGCCTGTCCATCTATCTCCGGTTAGTGTTTTTTTTTTTCATTATTCTGAATTTGTCACGGTTGGGGAACGCTCCTGATTGGTCAACGCGCTGCGAATGCCCCAAAAGTTCAACAACCCTAACTCTAGTGTCGGCCACGTTGGAGGCCCCGGATGCACGTTAAAAGCTGGATATCTCAAAACGCGCTGCGTCCACCGCGCGTAAAGCCTCAAAGTCATTGAGCACCATTGACAAAATCTTCTCAACGAGGCAATTGCTTCAGCACGAAATACCGTGTCCAAAGGACACATACCCAAGTGGATATGTCGTGGACGCACGAGGGAGAAGCCAGATGCTCTGTCTCTCCCAGCTGAAAGTGGAAGATGTGGAGGACATCTATCTGCTAGGAGTCATGATCTTTGGCCTGCTAATGATGGGGGTATGTGTCTGTGCATGTGCCTTCCGGATGGATCGTAAGCTGAGGCGACTCTCAGAGGATATGAAGGTTCTCAGAGAGAAGAAGAACTTCACGTTTGGAGAGTTGGAGGAACGTAAACAACGACTGGAAAAGAAAGCTCGTGGAAATACGGGGGAAAAAGACTGTGAAGAGGAGTAACAGCAGGAACAATGACTGCAGACGAGAACACATCACAAAAAAAAAAAAAAAAAAAGGGAAGAAACGAGGTTGGATGTAAAATTATCTGTGTTCAAATTAGGGGACGGATCTGGATAAGCATAATGCTTTTTACCGTCGCCCTTTCCGGCATGAAAAAGGACAAAAACAAAAAAAAAAAAAAAAAAAAAAAAAAACAATGATGTGATTTTGCTCTGAATGTCAAATGAATTTCTGTGAATGCAACCATGTCAGAAATGAACTGAATAAATAAATAAATTAAATAAATAAAGTGCGCCGCACAGGAGGTGTAGCGGGACCTCTGATGCTCCTAGAAGCGCGTCCACCATATATTGTGTATGTACACCTGACACTTTTAAGGCTTTCGACGCGTTTGGTGTGAACGTGCCATAAGTATAATGGTGGTGGCCGTGAACAGAGGGAAGGAGTAAAAACTTAAAAACTTGTATAATGGGATCAACGTGTCTAAGGTTAAGCCCAGTACGAGTTTATCCAACAGCCCAAGGCCAGTGCATCCATGACCAATGTTTGTGCAAGAACCACTTCTGCAAACCCAGGTGCCGCCCCAGGCTCGAAGGTACAGCCAGGCCGGCAGCAACAACAGGAGCCAAGGAGCCCCAGGCCAAACCTCCACGACCGAACAGCCCCCCCATATGCCCCAGAGACCCCAGGCTGAGAGGCAGCCACCGCCCACACACACCAGAGAAAGCACTAATGAGCCGAGGACCCAGCGCCCAGAGACAGGGATGCAGAAATTATAAATGAATCTGTTTCATTATTAAAATTTCATTTCAGGTGCAAAAAAAAATTAAATGAGAGGTCTCCTAGAATAAAATCCTAATCTCTTTTTACTAAATTGTCTGGATTTATCTGGCAAAATATAGATCAGTCCCTGTTACTCAAAGTTCAGGTGATGAAACAGCCACACACTCATAAATCAGCCCAAAGTGGTGAAAAGTTGTTTTTTCTAACCTTTGCAACAGACTTTTCCTCATTACTCAACGTTTTTGACACGAACAGACAAAGCCTATCAGTGCAGCCCTGACAGCCATGTGAGCGCTGATAAAGTATGTGTCACCTTTAGCAGGGGAGAGGTTGTTGAAATGGTAAACAGTTAGGTGAAAGGTATTGCCTGGACTACAGAGTGTAGGGAGTGGCCCTGGCCTGGGTACAAAGTAAAACACACAATACTATACAACACACACACGACCCAAATGGGGTCCTGATCCCAAGGTTGAGAACTTACAACTTAATGCAGCATTATTCCATTTTCATATCTAACAATTTTACCTCAGATTTTTGTTTTTTGTTGTGTTATTGTTTTGTTTTTGTTTTTTTGTATGCGTTAATGCAGCGTTTTCTCAGTATTTATAATATTTGCACCAGTTTTTAGGGACGTAATACAGCCTTGATTCTTCCCCCCACACAATTTGTCAGAATTATATATGCTTAACTATAGCCTTATTTTAAATATTGGTATTTAACACGCCTTACAAATTCTTAACTGCTGCACAGGTCTTTCCTTGGGATCCACATGTTTTTACTGCCGTCTTTCTCATGATTTGACACTTTTTGCATTGGACCACACGGGGGTGCCAACACCACAGATATCTAGACAGGTTTTTCTCAGAGTGAAATCCTAAAAGCTATGGTGGAACCATCATCAGTGTTTTTAGCTGCTGCAGCCCCCAGTTCCCCCAATAAAAAGGGACTCACCCCCCACCCCCCCGTGGTTTCACCTCAGAATGAAGTAGTAAACATTACATCGGATTTTGAAGCAGTGCAGAAAATCATGCCCCAATGCGCATGATTTTTAGTTTAAAAACGTTTTTCAAGATTTAACAAATACAAAACAAATCATCCAAAGGGTTAAAATGTGGATGTGCTGCTCAACAAAGGCGGATAGCAGTGAGAACGAGCCTCCACCTTGTCTCCTGGATAGAGAGAGGAAGATTTCAGAGGCAGATCTTCATCCGCTCTGACTCCTGCGCGCTGACCTTGGCGTCTCCAAGACGCGCAGCGGATGATTTTTACGCACTGAGCTGTAGAGCGCACACGCAGAGCGGGGCTGCTCGTGCTCAGCTGTCTCACTCACTGCCATCAACCGGCATCAAGACACGGGCTCTCTCTGCCTTATTGATCAACTGTTAGTTACATTTCTGTCTGGATTAAGTAGAGGACATTTTAGCGCACAGTTTCACATGAATTGGAAACTTAGACGACGCAGCGTTTCAGATAATCTGCTGAGTGTGTGAAAAACCTCAGAGTCTGAGAGGAAAACTCCTCCTAAAGCCTGAAACCCTGTGTGAGGATTGTAGGAGAGGATTCTGAGTGACTGAGGATGATTTCCACCGCCTTTCCCAACTAAAGTGAGGTATTCCTTTAGTGAAATCGGTGAAGGGAGAAAGTTGATTAAGACTGATTTCTGTCTGGGATCCTTTTAGGCTGTTACCAACACCAATGTATCTTACTTTACGCACAGGTTTGAGCGGCATGCGCGTCTTCCTCGTCTCTCCAAAGCAGCCACAGAGGACCAAAGCGAGCATCCTCCTCCTGAACAGGTCGGGAAACCTGCACTGAAACATGAGGGTCCTTCAAACAGCGCTGCTTTTTGTCCTCCTACTCCAGGTGAGACATTAGACTGACGCAGAAATGTGTCTGTCCAAGTCATTAGAGCTGAAACTATTTGATTTTCTTGTTGTTGCTTATTGCGTTCATTAATCCTGCTTTATTTATGGTATATTTGAAGTTTGTCTTGCAAGAGAATCTGAAAAACTGGTCTATTTTCATACAGAACTCACTGTTGACTATTTTTTTTTAAATCAATTATCAATTATTTTAAATTGGCTTATTTCGATTTAACCATTTGTGAAAAAAAAAATGTTATTTAACACATTGTATAATATGCATAGAAGCTTAGAATTAAAGAAGGAAATATAAAGGGAAATACATACGTTAGTGTCAACAACTTATGTATATAAATATATATATTTCAAAAGCGGTTGTTGGGTACACTGGATTTATTTTAGTGTAACTTTTCAATATTGTGTCAATATTTTATCTTCTTTGTTGTTCTAAAGGCTGACAGTAAAAAAAAAAAAAAAAACATCGAGCATAAAAAAAAAACTAAATTACAAAAAAAAAAAAAAAAATCTTATTTTTTTGTTCTTATGCTCTGCTTTTAAACTCCTGTTGCTGCAATTGTGAAGTTCCCCTCTGGGGATCAATAAAGCTGTATTCTATTCAATTCTATTCTAACTATGTAAGATTATGGTAACATATTTTCAATGATTGCCATATAGCATTTCTATGCATGGAGACCATAAAGAACTACTTTGGCTACAAAATACTGTGCATATTATGTCAATTTGCACTGAGCTTTATAACTTTTATGTATTTTCTATCATTTGTTCATTCTTCCAAAACAGACTTTGACCTCTCATTTTTTCTGACGTATCAAAATGGATTTTTGATGACATTCAATTTCTATCGGATTTTCCCGCCGCCTCATTTTGTTTCTTTGCAGCTGAATTATTTCGTGTTGAAATCGTCTTGAGAATATTCTCTATTTATTTATTGTAGCGCGCACACCGTGCGTGTTAATCTCCCAAACATAGTCTTTTCATTTAGTTTTTGTTTGTTTTTATATTACAGGCAGCTTTCTAAAGAAAGGATTATGAGATTTAGGGAAATGAAAAGGGGTCTTATTTGACCTTCATATTCACAAGCTGATGTTTTCCCGTTGTCGTGTTTGCACGATTAATGCTTTAGAGGCTACGGTTGAAAATGTCACGTTGGGGTTAAGAAGTTTTTCTCTTTTTTTTGGGGTGTTATCCTTAATTATTTTAGTGGTTCTGCAGCAAAAAGAAGAAGAATAAGAAAAAAGGGGCTGCTGCTGTAATTAGCCAAGCGCCTTTTGGGAGCTATATGCCTCCAGACAGACAGGGGGTTAACAAACAGACAGTTCTGCAAGGGAAAACTCTCTTCTTTATATCTCTATGGCTTCTTTCCCAGTACCTATCACTGTTACATAGTGGATTTATTGGCTCTTATCAATATTTATCCACCCTCCATGGGATAAAAATGAAAAAAGATTGCATTTCTCTGAAGGTATTGAGGTATCGTAACGAAAGCGGTGCAGATGGAAAACTCTCTTTTTTTCATTTCATGTGAGGTTGGCTCGATAGATGCAAAAAAGTGCAAAGCCTCACACAGACAATCTGCAGCATTGTTGTTTGATATGAAATGCTACATTATTAGTGTTTAACAGAGTTTTAGAGTTTCTTCCAGGGAAAACCGTATATTTTCCTTGCTGCACTGATAATAATAACGCTCTTCCAAACAGGAATCAAATTGTAAAAACCTAACCCCAACTCTCCAGCATCTGTGCATCCCCCCCAGGGACACATAAGAGGGTCAAAACCATCCTGGGAGAATCCATTTTTCCTCTTGACATCTGCTGTGGTTTATCCTCGGTCCAATGACAGCAGAACAATGCAGATGAAGATGAAACATGTCTCAGATCCCGTGCTAGTCCATGAATCTCCCTCTTCTTTTTTTTTTTTATTTTCTCTCTCCGACTCTTCTTGGGATTAAGTGTGAGAAAACGTTGACAAAGTCTATTAGGCCTTTGTGTGGTTTTCGCCTGAGTAAGAGCTCTCTGGTAATATTATGTCACCACAAAAGCGTTTACGTTGGCCCGTGTCGAGAGGGATCAGCGGCGAAAGTTAAACGCAAAGCTATAGATTGTGTGTTAGCCAGAGAGTGTTGGACGGTCGCAGTGCAGAGGAAGGAGAGCGAGAAACCTTGACAGAAGGGTGTGACCCATTGGGGAGACGTGGCTTCACCAGTTACCAGCGAGATGAAAGCGTCTCATAGCGTCTTACTAGGAGTTCATCCCTTGCCGGTTTGATGTGCAGTGATTTGAGGGATTACAAGCCTTCCCTCAAAGTGCTTAGCATTACATTTCAACTCTTTACTTTTTTTAGTTAATTCAGTACGTCTCCATCAATGAACCAAAAACAGGAAGTAAGAATCAGTTTTTTTCAAATTTAGTTTTAAGCATAGTCCTTTAACTAAAATTAAACTTTAGTCCACTAGAAGACATTGGGATTTTAGTCGACTAAATCTATTATAGCTATAGTCGACTAAAATATATGAAGCACAAGTATTTCATTTTATTTTTTTAGTTTTGTATACATACATGTAATACACACAGATTTGATGTGATCAATGCGTAACAACACGAGTCGTCTTACTTGCACAAACTTCTCTTCTTTTTGAATATGTACCACTTTGATCTTGTGCTACAGCAGGACATCACTGAAAAAATTATCTTCCGTTAAATCACTTAGAATAAATGAAACCTTAACATTTTATTCAAAAAGAAGACAAAAATAACTTGCTAGAGTTATTATGTGGTAGTTAAGTAAACATCAAAGCAAAGTAGACGCCTCTGATGAAGACTGGCAGTTGTCAGTCGAAACGTGTCAGGAGATCAAAGTGGATTTCCTAAGTAACAGTTGTCTAAATAAATGAAACCTTAACATATTATTAAAAAAGATGACAAAAAGAACTTGCTGGAATTACTACGCGGAAGTCAAGTAAACATCAAAGCAATCAGCAGACGCCTCTGACGAAGACTGGCAGTTGTCAGGAGATCAAAGTGGATTTCCTAAGAAACCGTAGTCTGAATAAATGAAACCTAATATATGATTAAAAAAGATGACAAAAAGAATCTTTGTGGAAATTCTACGTGGAAGTCAAGGAAACTTCAAAGTAAACATCAAAGCAATCAGCAAACACCTCTGATGAAGACTGGCAGTTGTCAGTTGGAACATGTCAGGAGATCTAAGTGGATTTCCTAAGGAGCATTTGTCTGAATAAATGAAACCTTAACATTTTATTGAAGCTCGTACCAGCTAGTCCCGCCTTCCATACAACTAAAGTTTTGATTGGACACCTTCCAAAAAAAAAAAGCTAATTTCTGATTGGATTTCATCCCATGTATGGGATGAAATCCAATCAGAATTTAGCTTTTTTTTTTTTATTAGTTAACAAAAGTATCAATATATTTCAAAATAGTTTTCAATCACGTGTTATCTTAAATTCTTTATAATCCCGTTATTGTCACTTTAACCTTCTTATTATCCTCAAATATTACACATTGTACTCTTGGGGTCAATCTGACCCCAGAGATATTTGCTTCCAGAAAATGTTTTTCTAAACATTTTTTTAAGTTTTTGTGTCAGACACTGTTAATTTGTTGAATATATTAATGAATACATTGATAATAAAACATTGACCTGTTCTCTAGCGCCACCATCAGGCAAATCTTTTAAATCAGAATTATTCTATCTTGAATAGTTTTCATCCAAATCTTCTCAAATTTACTGACGACATTAAACAATGTAGTCGACGAAAACCATGACTAAAATTTCTGGTCAAGATGATGAAGACTAGTGTGAATGTGTATTAGATTTAACATTAAGCTGGTGGATGATTTGATGTGAGGACATTTTCTCAAGCTTTATTTGCATTGTTTTCTTCAGAATCAGAAAAGAAGAGGAAAGGGCAACAGTTTTCTCCTTGTCTTCAAAATAAAACACAAATTCGATATGAATTCCATCTCTAGGGGCACTTTAACCTCTTTCCCCTTCCCCATGCTCAATTAGGTTGGCTTTTATTATTTATTTATTGTGTATTTAAAGGCAACTTAACAGTGGGAAGTGTTATAAAAATGTACAGTGAGGGGGATTAGGAGAAGCTCTTTAATCTCACGCTTTTGATAATTCTGCATGGGCTGATTGATTAGTTTTTCAGGAAGCTTATGTCAGAAAAACCTAATCCGTCTTTGGATTGTGCCAGCCTTGTAAGGTTTTCCGCGCTGCCACTTTATCATGGCGGCGAATTACAGAGCTGCTGGGCTGTGATAAGGTCCTCGTCTCTTTTACAGACCCCGCCGCCCAGCCCCCCTGCACCCCCCACCTCCCGTCGGACAATAAAAAAAAAAAAAAGTGTTTATATTCTTCACAGTCCTGCTCCTCTCTGGTCTTCACATCAACCTCGACCAGGATTTCCCTTGTGAGAAAGGGAGAAAAGAAGTGTGGAACTTAAGTCTTCAGAAAGCCACTGGAGAAATTGCGTAGAGAGAGAAAATGTGAGCGAGGAGGGAAACATCTGTAGAGGCGATTAAACATGGATTGACGGAGTTGAGGATTCGTTGTATGCATGTGCTCTTTCTGCTTTTTTCCAGGAATCATTTGGGAGCTTACACGCTGCTGATGTGTATCTGCACTCATATTAGGGTCGCAATCTTCCCAAGCCAGAAGGATTGACTAGATAATCCCTCATAAACAATACTCGGTGTGGCATTTGCAGTCCTCAGCCTACGTGCGTGTTGTCTCTGAACGCTCGACGAAAAGGTTGTCGTGTCTGCGGCTGAGGTCCTTCCAACTGTATCGAGCTCTGCCTGTACTCCAATCCTTACCCAATCATCAATCATAATTGTGTTTGTGTACGGGCAATAAATCCACAATAAAGGTCCCGAAATGAAAAGAAAGACGCGCTACATGACTGATAGCTGTGACACTGTTGCCCTTTGCTTTGACGGGTAGCCGACTTCAATCTGCCTGCTGGACGGCCCCATTAAGGACTTCAGTTAAATAATTAGCAACAGCACAATTACTCTCTCCATTGCTGCGGACTTTTAGCTCCAAAAAGGAGCGCTGTGGTGGCACTGGAGCAAGAATCATTACAGTGGATGTGATGTTGAGTTTCCTGATTTGGTCCACAGCTATGAATTTTTATGTGCTACGTGCAGCCTCAGGCAGCACAGCTTTGGACTCTTTACTACCTTATAGCCTTATCATTACTGCTGCTATGCAATGTTAAAGACATCCCAGACTCTTGCACTCTTGCTGTTTAGCAGGCTCTGGTTTTTTTACCATATGTTATGGTCTCATTTATTCAGATAACTGTTTTTCAGGAAATTGACTTTGATCTCCTGACAGGTTTCGACTGTCAACTGCCAGTCCTCTTCGGAGGCATCTGCTGATTGCTTTGAATTCCATATAATAATTCCAGCATCTTTTTAAACAATATGTTACGTTTTTATTTATTTAGACAATTGCTTTTAAGTAAATATATTTTGATCTCCAGACATGTTTCGATTACCAACTGCCAGTCTTTTTCATAGGCATCTGTTGGTTGCTCTGATGTTTCGTTTGACTTCCGCATAATAACTCCAGCAAGTTCTCTTTGAAAAATATGTTAAGGTTTTCATTCATTCAGACAACTATTTTTCAGGAAAGGTACTGTGGTCTTCTGGCATGTTTCAGCATGTTTCGGTCAGTCTTCTTCAGCGGCGTCTGCTGATTGCGTTGATGTTTCCTTGGCTTTCACATAATAATTCCAGCAAGTCCTTTTTGAAAAATATTTAAGGTTTTTTTTTTAAGAAATTTACTTTGATCTCCTGACATTTTTGGACTGTTGACTGCCAATCTTCTTCATAGGCATCTGTTGATCACTTTGAATTACGCATAATAATTCCAGCAAGTTCTCTTTGTCTTCTCTTTGAATACTATGCTATGGTTTTATTTATTCAGACAACTGCTTTTCAGGAAATTTACTTTGATCTCCTGAGATGTTTCGATTGTCAACTGCCAGTTTTCTTCAGAGGCGTCTGCGGATCACTTTGATGTTTCCTTGACTTCCGCGTAATAATTCCAGCAAGTTCCTTTTGAATATGTTAAGTTTAATTTATTCAGACAACAGTTTTTCGAGAAATGTACTTTGATCTCCTGACATGTTTCGACTGTCGACTGCCAGTCTTCTTCAGAGGCGTTTGCGGACCGTTTTGATGTTTCCTCGACTTCTGCGTATTATTTACAGCAAGTTATTTTTGTCTTCTTTTTGAACAATATGTTAAGGTTTCATTTCATCAGACAACTGTTTTCCAGGAAATTTAATTTGATCTCCTGAGATGTTTCGATTGTCAACTGCCAGTTTTCTTCAGAGGCGTCTGCGGATCACTTTGATGTTTCCTTGACTTCCGCGTAATAATTCCAGCAAGTTCCTTTTGAATATGTTAAGTTTAATTTATTCAGACAACAGTTTTTTGGGAAATGTACTTTGATCTCCTGACATGTTTCGACTGTCGACTGCCAGTCTTCTTCATAGGCTTTTGCTGATTGCTTTGAATGGTGCTTAGTAATTCCAGCAAGTTCTTTTTTTTCTTCTTTTTGAATAATATGTTAAGGTTTCATTTATTCAGACAGTTGTTTCTCAGGAAATTTACTTTGATCTTCTTACATGTTTCGACCGTCAACTGTCAGTCTTTTTCAGCGGCGTCTATGATCGCTTTGAAGTTCTTTTTGTCTTCTTTTAGAATAATATGTTAAGGTTTCATTTATTCAGACAACTGAATGTGTGGGTTTTTTTTTAGAAATGTCCTGCTGTAGCACTAGATAAACAATGCACATGACCACTTTTTTTCTCTTCTAGCAGTTGATTGTGCACAGTTTACAGACTAGACATTATCATATAAGAGCAGGCAAAGTTTCTGCTTTTGAATGTGTAATGTTTCCCCCCTTCATACTTGTTAATTAAAAGTTACCTGGGTTGAAGGCAGTCACGCTGCACGTCAATGATTGACCTTTTTTAATTAAAACCACATTGCATTCCAGGAAGAAGAAGAAAAAAAGGCCATGTTTGACAGCTTCACAATACTTAACAATATCTCCTCTGATAATTCTCACTCAAATTTCTTCCTGCGCTGCTTGAAGGCTTTGAGGCCCCTTCTTCTCAGTCTGTCATTTTCAGGCCCTAACAAAGCACCGTCAGCTCCCTTCAGCCTTTGTATGTTCCTTGTGAAGTACCTGTCTTCACAGCCACTCACAGAGGAAAAAGAGAGGGAGACATTTGTTTCTTCTTCAAAGGAGGCCGTTTCCTGTGAAATCGCAATCTGAACACAAAGCTCCACAAAGTTAGCAAACGCACGTGTGAGTAAATCAAGGAGGAAAACATGTCGGAATGAAACGCGCCCATCATTTGCAGCAGGGGGAGGAATTTTGGACTTCAAATTGTCACAACACCAAAGCGTGAGAAACGCTTAGATTATGTCCTCCAGTCTGAGATGAAAGCAGAAGAAGAAATAAATCCTTAAAACTTTCAGCATTAATGTAAGAATAACACGCAGACATGGGCAACTGGTGGCCCCTAGGTTTAATTCTGTGTGGCCCTCCAAGACAAATCCACCAAAAATTGAAATCTCAAGAAATTTAAAGTAATATGAAGCACAACATAATGCACAAAATAACTCCAAAATGCACAGAATGTCAACAAAAATACACAAAGCAACAGCAAAAATGCAAAAGAAGATTTAAAAAATAGACAAAAAAGACTCACAATACACACAAAAGGACGTCAGACTCTCAAAACAACCACCTAAACTCACAAAACAACAACACATGTACAAAATGACACAAACAATTACATAAAAGGACAGGAAAAATGCCAACAACTACAAAATATTAAAAAAAGATCCAAAAAGGCACAGATTGGCAATAAACATAACACACAATAAATAACAAAAACATTTATGACTCATAAAGACTCTAATTCCAGCATAAATTCCCAAAATGCCAGATAAAAAACACAAAATGACTCCAAAATGCACAGAATGTCAACAAAAATATACAAAACGACAACAAAAACATAAAAAAAGCTTCCAAAAGTACACAAAAAAGACACACAATACACACAAACCAACCAAATACTGTAAACTCACAAACATGTACAAAATGACACGTAGAAAACACAAAATACCAGCAGAAATTTCCAAAATGACAGATAAAAACACATAATGCATCAAGTCAACAAAAATACACAACGCAACAACAAAAATGCAAAAGAAGAAAAGACATCAGACACACAAAACAACAACACCTGCAAAATGACACCAAAGAAAAATACCCAACACAACAAAAATAGTGAAAAAATAACAAAAAGAAATATAAAAGTCAACAATAAAGACTTTGTTCCTTCCTGCGTTAATGCTCAGATTGGTCGTTATTTTAAATGCTAACATGAATATTGATAATGTGGCCCATAGGATCAGACAATCACATTTTTGTGGCCCCCGCTGAGATAACAGTTACCCATCCCTGTCCTAGAAGAACATTTACATTATCGTACAACATGTAAGGTGTTTAAAAAGCGATCAAGAGGAAGGATAATTACACTGCACCCAATGAGCTTTGTTGGCATTATCCTGCTCCATTATCCTATCAGTCAAACCAAGGTGTGCGGCAGGTGTCAGGAGTTGGTGCTTTGACCATGTAAGGGGATTATAGGAAAGTGATGATGCGTTGAAAGGTAACGACAGACTAAAAGTGAAGTGTTCAGGGCTTTGCTGCTGCTGTCATATATGGCAGGTGCAGAGATAACACCAGTATCCAGATTACCTGAGGTCTGTCGTCCCAGAGCTGCATCTCGCACTCCCACGTTCACTCCTGCCGGGATCTTTGTTAGCACCTTATTATAAATATACCCAACGTACGACGTTCCGAGCGTTCGCTTTTCAACACCAACTCATTTTCATTAACAATCAATTTTCACCCTAGAAACCATCAGACGATGGTTTTAGAAACTGCCGAGAGACAGAAGCAAGATGAACACTAGTGGATTAAACGCTTAAAATATGATTATTCTTATTATTATTATTATAAAATACACAAATGCATGACGCGACGACAACAAAAACACAAAAAAACTCACAATACACACAGAAGGACATCAGACACACAAAATAACCACCTAAATGAACAAAACAGCAACACATGTACAAAATAATATAAATAATAATAATTAAAAAGTTGCTAATAGAAAGTAAAATGATAAAAAAATAAATCAAAATTATTTTGTAGGTTATTGTTTATCATTGATGATTTTAATTTGTCCTATGTATACAGGAAATAAACTATATTAATTGATAATATGATGATGATTATTAATAATAATAATAATAATAATAATAATAATAATAATAATAATAATAATAATAATAATAATAATAAATTATTTTAAGTTTCTAATGGAAAATAAATGTTAATAGAATTCACAATGATAATCATAAAAAGTTTCTAATAGAAATTAAAATGATTACATTTTTTTTTTTAATTTAAATTTAACATTAATTTATAGGTTTGCATTGATAATTGATTATTTCATTTGTCCAATGTATACATTATAATGATTATCAGATGTCTCGTGTGGTGACACTAAGCGGGGATACGTTTCGTGTCCTTAAATGTTTTTTTGACCTTTTTAAATCACCTTTTCAAAGGCTGTGTTTTAGTTATTTTCCTGCGTAAACAGAAAACAAAGCTTTAGCTTAACATTGAAGCTGCTTTTTTTTGTGCTGCATATGAACAATATCATTGAGTAATAACAAGGATTATCAGGATATTTAGGATTAACGGGCAATGCTCGTTATTTGTAAATATTTGTTGAAATTGTGGCGCAAAAAACTTACCAATATGATTATTTATCCGTGATACAATTGATATTGATGTGCGTCAGTGTCCAAAAGGACGAGGAGAGGTTTTTCACTGCAGTCAGCATCAGTTCAGATAAAGAGTTTTCTCTGAGCATCGCTGACACAATGTGTATATAATACATATTTACATATATATGACTAGTGTCTCACCTAAGGTTGACACCAGGACATGAGAACATGCTTTAGTTAATGCTAATAATGGCCTATCAGCAGTTTTATGTGACATAATGAGCAAATGTTCAGAATCCTTATTGTTTGTGTGGGAAAATGAAGATGAACGTGTTTGGAGGAGGAAGCCTGGTGTAAACACGCTGCAGTGTGGGCAGGTGTTGGAGCGTATAGAAAAAGAGAGGGAGAAATGTCTTCACGTATGGGGTCAGAGGTCATGGAAGGCCAGAGATCAACAGCACGAGAATACGGAATATTGCCTCAAGGACACGATAAACGTTCCCTAACGTGTGCAATGAACTCGGCCAACACAGGAATTTTAAATGCATGATTTTCTACATATATATTGTAGAAAGACATACATTTATAAGTGTGCGAGTACTGTAAGAGATTTTTTTTAAGGCAGTGGCTATCTATACGGTTGCCGTATCAATATACTAACATTCTATCCGTACGCAGCGCCCCTCATTGGCCAGTTTAGGTCATGTGACTAAAACTAAACCTAACCGTAAACCTAACTCTAAAATTCCCAACCCTAAGACGCTACGTACGTGCACTTTGGTAAACGTACCAATAGCACCAGGGGTTGTCAGCACTTTCTTCTTTTAGCGTAACGAACAACAAATCTCATGGAAATTCGTGACAATGACACAAAATTGACTTGAGTTTTGCTTACGTGGCAACACAATTTACTCATATTTTACGTACTGTACCACTTATTGTTTACCTAGCGTTGTGTGCAAAGCAATGCATTTTAACGGGAGGTATCACCTTAACCATAACCCAAAGACGCAATTGCACAAAATAACACCCAATCCAAACACATCGAGTTTAAAAGTCATGTCCATGCTAATTTTCATCAATCTCCATTTGTTCTAAGAGCCGATCCAGATTGCTGACTCAGGGATTTTTTGATATTAACATTGGAAAGCCCATTTATGACCTTTCAAAAATTCATATATTTCATTTCATTAAAATTTGGTGGATTGATGTCGGGTTGTGGCCTCTATCAACATGTCGAGTTTCGTACAGATCCAGAATGTGGATTTTGCAGCAGGTTGAAGTTTGTAGATATCACCAGGATATCTTCATTCCACTAAAGTCTATCACGAGATACAGTTTGGTCAAGATCTGGATCCTGATCCAGGTTTGAGTGTTAAAAAACATGTTGAATGTCCACCATCTTTGAAAGTCATTTCTACTGTTGTTTGTAGATTAATGGCTGTCAAATCTGGTTTTAGAACCTTAACCTACAACAAAAGTTCAAGTGTTTGTCATGCGATTTGCAGCTTTTGACACATGCGAAATCGGGCGTTTTCAATAGTCTGCGCTGAACGACCGCTTTCATTTATTTGTTAGCAGGATTACGTCAAAAGTACTCAACAGATTTTGACAACCAAAGATAGACAAGTGTCAAACTCAAGGTCCGGGGGCCAAATCCAGTCCTTTAGAGCATTCAATTCGGCCCACAGGAAACAGTAGAATTAAGAAAACATTGTGTAATTTACCAAATAATTCAGTTGTAGATATCTGAAGTTGACAATTTTAGTAAAACTCCACAATATTTTAAGAGGTTCATAGTTTTCCCAACACTAATATCACTAGAATGCAGTCATTTTTAATTGCAAATTGTGGAAAGAACTCTAACTTTTTCCATAAATCTTAAAATTTCTCGCAAACAATTCAAAATTCCTCTAAATAACACAAAAATTGGTTACAAAATCAAGAAGTTGTGAAGTGAGGATCCTACTGGGACTGATGTTGAAAAATAAGGGAAAAAGATGTTAAAATAGCTCTAAAATTTCTAAAATGTTGGGTTGGCTCCTCAGTTACTCCACCGAATCAGTTAGAAATGTTTAGTCTCTTATACTTCAGTGAGTGACTGATGTCTCTTCCATTCTTTCCACTATCTCGACTACAACCTCTTCCCACCATGACCAATCACACAACCATCATGAAGCATCATCTGTCTCTGGTGTGCTCAAGTGATGTTTTGCGCCGATAATAATGTGGAGATGCTGCCGGGATTGAAGGGAGAAAAAGAAAAAACATCAGCAGCGCGTGTGTGTGTGTGTGTGTGTGTACAGTGTCTTTGTAGCTTGTACATCACATGTGACAAACTCAAGGTGCGTGGGGCCAAATCCGGCCATTTAGAGGATCTAACTTGGTCCGCAAGTAAAAATGACAGAGAAAACATGAATCACTGTTGTGGTCAAATAATTCAGTTGTAGATATCTCAGCCTATCAGACTATGCAAATTCAATGATACTGAACAATATTTACAGGAATCACAGTTTTCCTATGCTTATATCACATCATGGCAGTCATTTTAAATTTCAAATTGTTGAAAGAACTCTCAATTTTTCTAAATAAAGTAGTTTTATGTAAATTATTCCACAAAAGTTCCCCAAATTCAATTTTTAAAAAATGTTCACAAAATCAAGGACATTTAGGTGAAAATTCTGCAGTGACTTCCCATGCAGTTTTCATCCATCACATGGGAATGTGTTGATTTTCAAACGTCTTTATTTTTCTTCCATTTTCAGCTTCCAATATCTCAGGAGCTACATCACATAGGAAACTGAAATTTTGTGTAGTAATATATATACTGTACATCCTATCTGGTGGACATGCCAGCTCCTCAAAATTGGAAAAAAGTTTGTCTGTCTTGGGTCTGGAACATGTTTGGGCCTTCAGTAAACAACTTAGCATATGTCTCAGCTCCCTGTAATGTGATCAGCTTTGAGCTGTGAACATAGACTGTTCACATCACTAATAACTAGTCACATATATGCATTGGTTCTTGGGTGACACGCTCTTGAAATCCAAAAAAAAAAAAAAAAGTTAACAATATTAATTTGCCCATAACTGCATCTGGTAATGTAAGAAACAAATATGATCTCTGCTTGAATTTATAGTATAAATGTTACTCTTTCTTAGGATATGAAATAGTTTTACTTAATGCAACTAATTTTGGACCCCAACATTGGGGTAATTTAATAACTCGCAAATACTGAAAATCCTTTACATGAGGCCATTGTAACTTGCCTCTGTGTCTTATAATCATTTTTGTTTATTAGTTTTTCACTAGTAACATGAAAAATATAAATAGTAGTAGAACATGAGGAATTTGTTCATAATTAATATGTTTTAAAAAATAAATGTTTTTCTGATGCAATGGTTTACAGTATATGTAGTCAGTGCCTCACAAACTTTATACATCATTTATACGTGGAAGTGCAAACTACTGTTGAATTTTTTTGTTTTCCTGCCTATAATCTGTGGCTCAAACTGCTTTGTGTTCCCGAAGTAAAATTATTTTGACACCTCGGATATACATTAAAAAAAAAAAGTCCAATCTAGTGTGTAATTTTCTACAGTTTTCTAAATAGCGATGGTCTAAACTCAAACAGGCCGTTTTCAGCATCATGGTGATGATTCTCGAGGCTGTTTTTTGTCTCTATCTCACTGAGGTCAGGTGTTAATGGCCTCAAAGATGATACCGGTCGGTAGTAGAAATACAACACACACACATTCAATAAGCTGCCCCTCGGTGAGATTTTGCCGTTTGTGATCCACCTCAACACCGAAGCACCTGCCATGTGCTTTCCCGGACAGCCTCTGATTAAAAGTGATGTCTGTGGAGCGTGAGTCTGAGTACCAATCTATTCTCCGGGAGAATGTGTAGACTCTCACCTCGCCTCCGGGGTCTTTCTCTTTCTTAGAACGGCTCTTGGTGTGAATCATTACAAACGATACAACGCAAGGAACATCAGGAGGCTGATAGCTCAGATGGAACATTGGGTAAAAAGAGCAGAGTTTTATGGTGGACAGGGCCACTTGTCATGTTTGAAAGCTTTAAAAAGCAAGAATGCTGCAGTCCATCCAAGCTCTGCGGCAATCAGCAGTGAAAACACAGCATCGGCTTAGTAGCAGCTCTATGTGACAGGTGTTGTGTAGCAACAGCAAAGGGAAAGTATTACTGTAGGCAGACGTGGGTTTTTGTTGCTTTTTTTGCGGAGTGGCCAGATTGTTACTACGTGGAAAGCGCATCAAGTTAATGAAGCTTCAGACACGGGAAATTAGCATGGAAATGAATTGCCCCACCAAAGTTAGGTCAATTTGCACACAGAAATCCATGAAGAACAGTGAAGTGCATCATTGGAACGGCTCCGTATGCCCTGATGAGCAGGTTAATTGTCCATTGTGTTTATTGTGAGAAAGACGCCCAAAACCAATTGTCCCCCAGAAACGAATCTGAAACTTATGGGCTGGAAAAAACAAAGATCAACTTCGAATATTCAAAGTACGACGGCTTATTAGGGTCACATTAAAATAGGAAATCTGAGCATTAAAGGTCCAGTATTATGCTATTTTTCACCCATCACCATTTGTTCTAAGAACCCCAACAACATAGTTTTTGAGGTTAATTTTAACTCGCCTGTTTTCTGGAGTTTTAGCCCTCTTAAAAGTCACTTTCAGAGCGCTACTAAACACAGGCTGTTTTTAGGGCCTTCATGCCAAGTCAATTTAAGACGATAGTCCACTGTTTTGTCCAACCGCTGCATCGCATTGGGTCACAAACATGTCAGATCATCCCATAAAGGAAATACATGGCAGTATAACGGCTACTAAAAGTGAAACTGATTGTGAGCACTCTTCGGTTTATCTATATACTGGATTATCTATTTAACGAAAATACATTATCTGTTATATTAACAGAGGTCATTTGAGAGGGAGGAGCTCACATTCTTATGTAAGGTAGGAGGAACCAGGATTGTCAGGAGGAGGAGTTTCCGCGTTGTGATGTCACAACGCGAGAAAAATCCAACTCGCCCATTTGGAGCTGACTTTTTACAAAATGTGGAATAACAAGAGAGGAAAGAAACAGAACTTTTTCAACTTTGGCCCTCTGAATGAAGCTAAAGGAATGTATATCACTGTAGCAAAACCATTATGAAGTGATTTTTTTCATAGTACTGCCCCTTAAAAGTCGTATTATTTTTAGATTAAAGTCAATTTTACGACAATAAAGTCGTGATATGTCGAGAATAGAGTCGTAATTTCATGAGAATGAAGTAGTATCTTAAAAAACTCAATCGTACATAATGGTCCCCGTTGAATGCAACGTAACACTTCAATTGAATGCAATATAACGCTACAAGAAAGAATAATGCACATCAATGTAAAGCACTTTGAGTGCCTATGAAAAAGCGCTATATAAAATCTAAAGCATTACTATTTTTATTATTGTTTAACTGATAATAGTGTGGTGGTGATGGGTCAAAAGGCTCAGTATTTCACCATGTGTGAAACTTGAAGAGAAGTATAATCTCACTAAAAGTTCCACATTCTCCATAATGCACAAGTGACCGCGACAGACAATATTCTGTTTGTATTTCAATTTTATTCTCATGAATTTTATTCTTGAAATATTGCAACTTTAATCTCGTAGTTCCCTGATTTTTATTTTATTTAAATGTGGTCCTAATACGCCGTAGTATCAAAGCCTAAATATTCCAGCTCCAGATATGTTGCAGAGGAATGATCTTAATTTACTCATCTCAAGTCATGAGTCAGCATCGCACTTTACTTGTTTCAGGTTGAAGGTTTTCTCTATCAGTCATGAAAACAACCCTGGGGGCGCTGAGCACAATGTCCTTTCTCTCTGCAACAGCATCTCTACAGATCATCTAACAGCCAGATGTCGCAAGGCTTCTTAACAACTTTCTAGAGGCTACTTCTGGTCACTATGGCAATTACTTTTATGTCAGACCTCTAAATGTAAAAGATATGTCTAGCTACAAGACACGCAGCAGCCAGCTTCATATAGTGCTCATTACAGTTCAAATGGAGAGGCTGATTCATCCACACTACATGTACCATTAATATCAAGTTTTGCCATCAACCTTTACCATTTTTTGACTTTCAAAAAAAGAGGACACTTGGGCTGACCTTGGCAAATCATAAAGTACTCGACATTTCTTTGAATCTACCTTTTAACGGCAAGATACAATATAGTAGATAAATAAGTTGTTATTGTCCATAAGGTTTAAAAATTCATCTCTTTGGACTTTTAAAAAACACCATCATTATGCATCATGACAATTTGTCCTTGACAAATCTCATATGAACCTTCTTAAAATCTCTCAATCACTGAAACAATGAGAAACATCTCCTCCCAGAAATTAAAGCTATACAACCAAAAACTCAAGGCTTAATGAAAATGTAAATAAACATTAAAAGTACACTTAAAAAAAAACCTGCATAACTTTGTTCTCTAATGATTCCATCACATGAGTAAACAGTACCACAACGAACCATGTTGACTGTAAAGACCAACTTCTTAGCTTTCAGAAACTGGTGAAATGTAAATGTAACGGTGTCACGGTCCGAGTTTACCTCCTTACTGAGATTTTCTTACAATCTCAGTACGTGACTGCTACGTACTGAGATGTACCCGTGCACAGAGATTGCTATAGTGATTTTAAAAAAATGCTTAAAAAATCACATCAGTCGACTATCGATAAAAAAAAAAGATGATTGTCATGATCAGATTTATATGAATACAACAGCTTATTATTGTAAAGTTACATTAGGTTAACTGTTATTTATTGCAATGTATATTATAATCATGTTTTTTTGGAAAATGAATTACCCTTCACCATGAAGAAGATTAAGCTGTCTATCCTTTCTTTGTGACGTTGGAACCTCTCCTGTCTCGTATATTGAGCAGTTGCACATTTTTCCCCCCAAAAAGGAGCCATTCAGCACTCGTCAAATAACATGAGCTTTGAAATTGAATTTTCAATCTCAGCACGGCGGAAGTAGCAAAACTCACAGCGGAACTAGCAAAAATTAATTTTCCGGTAGTGGGCATGCTCATAATCGATCACAGTACAAGGTAAACTCAGACCGTGACACCTGTCTTTAACGTGTTCCCTGAGATGCGTTCAAGGTCTCATTAACTTGTAAAACATCCCCAGACAAGACATGAAAAAAGGACGTCTCCCGGTTAATCCGGACGTATGGTCACCCTAGTAGACACACCAGGATCTCCAGCTGCTTTCCTCAGTCATCTAGTCATCATGTGACATCTGTGAAAGCTTTACACAAAAGTCATTTTATGCACGTTTTTGTGCAAAACCTCAACACAAATCTACATAGTTTCTCATTTTAACTCTAAATCTGTTTTTTTTTTTTTTTTTTAAATACAAGTTTGAGGATATTAGAAAAGGTATTTACAGCCAAGCTTCTTTTAGAATATTTTACGTTATGTTTACACACTCCAGTACAGTAGGTAATTATATGCACATATTTAAGCTGGTTGCAACGCGCCACTAACAAGAAAGAAGAAGAAGAAAAGAAGAATATCTTTTTACTGTCATGTTTTGCTTTGACCAAGAATGATCACTGGCAAAGAGTTTTAATTAACTGACAATGTTCTTAACCCTAAAAATAAATTGCTTATTAAAATAGCTCATTATTAAAGCTAGAAACAAACAGATAACTATCTCAAGCATAAAATCCGTTTATAGGCCATCTCTTGTGAGAGTCTGCCCATTTTTTTATGGATGGTACAGCATAAATATGCTTTTAGTCGCTAAAAGTGTTGGACACGCAGTAAACAGAGCTTTTGTCAGATCGTATTAAACATTTACGTTCAACAGCTACTAACCTTCATGGTAACAGTCATCATCTAAGTAGCCATCCGTTTAGGTAGCTGTAGTGAATATTAATTGCAAAAGATCAAATATAGCATCGCCAATACTGGAGGTTTATTAGGTTATTTCCTTTAGCCACTGTAGAGCACTTTAGCCACCGAAATTTGTATGGTAGCTAAGCACTAGCTAGCATCGTTTACAACACGGTTAATGTGTTAGTGTTGCGTTTGTCTGAATAATTTTGCATTGGGTTTAAGAATTCACTATGCTAATAATAGCGAATCAGGTAGTTAGCTAGCGGTTTGGATGCTACCATTAAATTATTTAGACAAACTCAACACTATTCGTTTCAATTTAGCGCTTTTAAAGCTAATTAATGACGTTACTAAAGCAAGAAAACTCAAAACATGTGTTATTTTATCCTTAAATGAAGAGTGTACTGCACTTACAGTAGCTAACAATAGCAATATCACCACTACGCGGTTGTTGTGAAGTCTTTCAGTGTTGCATATCGTGTTATACTGTTTTACAGTCGATATAATCCTTTTCTTTGTTTTCTTGGTTAAGATTTTGTAAAACATTTAGTAGCCTGCATAATAAATGTTCTATAATATGTATATGTATGCTAGTATTTCTAGTTAATTATGGGATGATTTAAATGCTCAGTTTGTGTTTTAATAGGTGTTTAAATAAATATTAAAAGAAAATGTTAATATCAAAACATATCTAAAGCTTGTCAGACAGCTTGAAAACATCTTGTGCTGAGATGGTAGAGGTGTAAATCACAATTAGCACTTTCCCACTAAATCTGATGACAGGTTATATGAAAACTTGGGTGATTTCTGTATAAAAGTAGTTCATAGATCTTACACTGAATATTAATTTGAAAGAGTGGCTATTAGCGGCTTTTACAGTTTCTCACAAAGTGGTGATATTGGATGTAAATAGAAATAGGTTTGTTTTTTCTTTTCTCTTGACTGACTTCATTAAAAGCCCTGAATGAAGTCTTAATGGTGATGTTTAGCAGAGTATGTGTAGGTGGAATAATAACTTAATGGCTGTATGTAAAGTTCAAGCATGTATAAAAGAAACCTCTGTCACTTTGTGCTAATGAAATGAGGTCTGGTGTTTTTCAGCTCTGTAATGTGTGCAGCTATTATCAGAATAATGTCTTGTTTCAAGTCGCCCTACGACGCCTCTAGCGCGGCGGCACCGATTAAGAAATCTTAATTAAGCTTTTGTAGATTCTCCTTCATCAGACCTTGCCTCTTTTTGTCCAAAAAACTCTTCACGGCTGCTTTTAGGAGACACCACTTCAGCCCTGGTGAAGAAGAAGGTATACTGGTGTGTGTGTGTGTGTGTGTGTGTGTGTGTGTGTAGAGGTGTAAAGAGCACTGATATATCATACTCAAGTAAAAGTACTGTCACTTGATTTAAATTCTACTCAAGTACAAATAAGTCATACATAAAATAATCAAGTACAAGTAAAAAAGTAACTCAAATAAATAGTACTCAAAGTAAAAGTTACAAGTTACTTTTGCCCCCTACGTTTATTTTTGTTAATAAATGTGGCCACGGCTCCCTTGCATACGGTAAACATCTTGCACAATGAAATTATTTTCAACAAAGGCATCTGTATAAAATAAAAGGTTTGTCAAAATGTACAATTATGTAATAAAATAACACCAATGATTGTTGTGTAATTGCAATATAATATTTTATTTTTCCTACTGTAATGTGTGCACTTGCATTTAATCCTTTTTTTTATTATTTATCATTTATTTTTTCCTCTCCTTTTTTCTTTGTTTTGTGTTTGTTCTTTTTATTTGTAATATTTCTGTAGCCTCTGTAATGCAAGTAATTTCCCCCTGGGATAAACAAAGTATTTCTGATTCTGATTTAAATTCAAAATCCTAAAATTCTCAGGCTCTAAAGCTAAATTTATGAACTCTAAAACTGAGAAAATAACCGGTATTCAATGCTGTTTTAACGCAATGCATTACGGTTAATTAATTACTTATTTAAAATATGATGTGATGCATTTGATTGTTGTCTGGTCATTTCATTTTTTATTCATTTATTTTTTTTTTGTAATTTCACAATGTCCGTTGATCATTTTAAAACAAAACAAAAAAAAAAAAATCATTTACTCAGTAACGATTGGGTGTAGAAATGTAATGAATTACTTTAATTTAAAACGTACATAATTACAAGTAAAAAACAAGAAAGTGTCTATTTGTACGGCTGTCGTACGGTCAACCCCCAGTGCTATTGGTACAGTTACCGAAGTCCAAGTATGTAGCGTCTTAGGATTAGGGTTAGGTTTAGGGTCAGGTGATAACCCAATATCGCAACAATTTTTAGGGTAAGGGTTAAGTTTAGTCTTAGTCACATGACCTAAACTGGCCAATGACGGAACCTATCAATTGACCTAAACTGGTCAAATAGGAGCGCTGCGTACGGATAGAATGTCGGTATATTAATACGGTAACCGTACGGATGGCCACTGCCTAAAAACAACTCAATTACAGTAACGTGAGTACTTCACTTTCACCTCTGGTGCAGCAAAAGGGATGAAAGCGAGAAAGACGCTAACCAAAGCCTGTTTGTTAGGGCCTGTTTTCAAGGTTCTATACTTCAACTCTTCTCAGGGGGCATTTAAGTATTAGATACCCCTCTGCTGAGCCCCTTGTTGTCAAAGAAATTTCCCCAGTTGCTCGTCATACTTAAACCTCCTCTCTCATTTCCATTATAATCATCCTATACACAGCTCACCTGAGATTTGCATTAAAAGACAATTTAGTTTCACCTCTGAAGCTGTAGCGCAGCATGACACGCAGTGTGTAACGGATAGAACAATTTGAGTTGACAGAAAAAAAGGGTGCCGGGGTCTCTTTTGTTCCCAGCAGTGAAGAGAAGAGAGAGAGAAAAAAAGAGAAAAATAAATGCAAACAGATTTGATGTTCGGCTTCGGTTGTTATTGTGACACAGAGAAGTGAAGTCAAATTAACGGCTGAGCTCACGAGAGGGGAATTGGTTGATTAAATGACTGGAAATGTGATTAACTACACAGAGGGACATTATTGGAGTGTTTCTTAATTCAGTTCCTCTGTTTGTTTACAAGGAGCAACTGACTTCATTAAAGCAACATAGGAGCTAAAGAAGAGCCCAGCAAATATTGATTATACATTACATCTCTAAATTCAGCTGTTTCTGGGATCCAAAACCTCAGCAAAGGAAACTAAAAGCTGCAATTATATATACATATATATACTGTATTAGTGCTGGGCAATACATTGAGATTCAAGATATATTGAGTTTTCTGCTTTGGCAATATAGAAAATTACACCATCACCTATAAAGGTATATTTCTATTTTGTAGCTTATTTCAGTGTTTTCAACCTTGTTGTCGGGACCCCATGTGGGGTCACCTGGAGTTTAAATTTGGTCGCCTGAAATGTCTAGTAATTGATTTAAAAAAAAAAAAAAGATAAAAAATATAATACAGTATAACAAATGTGATATCAAAATGGGGTCACGATCCAAAAAAGGTTGGAAATTACTGGCTTATTTTATATTACATTTTCATTTTCTGAGTCACATCTTACGTTTCTTCTCAGAACAGCATGAAAAGCACAGTTAGATGTAATTCTGAATGCCTATTTTTACTTTAAGTTAAAAATTTCGAGAAATATATCATATATTGACATTGAGATTTGAATTTTGATCCTTATCACCCAGCCCTAATTATTTGTGTGTGTGTATATATATATATATATATATATATATATATATATATATATATATATATATATATATATATATATATATATATATATATATATAAAATGGAAAGTCTATGAGGTAATGAGGTAAAAAAAAACAAATTCCAGCAAAGGGACCTAGTTTGTGAGTAAGCTTTATACACATGTGCCTCATCAGCTTAAAGCAAAAATCATAATTAGTCTCGTCTTCAAACAAACACAGCTTTGTACTTTCAACATCTGTTTTCTCTCAGTGATCCCCACAACCAGGCCAGAGGAACTGCACCACTGCTAATTACTAATAACAATACCTAAGCTTATTGCACTGAATTATTACAGCTTTATCTGAAGTGGACCAGGATTGCTCCTGCAGCTAAACGGCTTTAAGCTACATGGTGGGATCACAGTTTAATGCTGCGGCTGGATTAGCACTATTCTTAGCTTTCTTAACTGCAGTGCTAAAAAAAAAAAAAGAAAAAGAAAAAGGGAGGTTCAAGAGTTGGGCAATGTTGCAAGTTTTAGAAATTAATGTGTGTGATCGATTTGTTTCTTAACTTATATTTGTAAATTGAAATTCAAATGCTCTGCACTGTCACAAGCTATCCTGAAATGCTAGCCAAGAATTTAGCATTGAGATAAACTGCCCAATGGATTCAGTCAGTGTTGACAACTTATCTGATTGACTTTTTCTTTCTGAAAAGCGACTAGCGACAAATCACGTGGCATTTTCTGGTGTAAGCTACAGTTTCTCAACCGTACAGCTCCATCCACTGAAAATAGCCATTTGGTGTTTTTGCCTTTTAGTTTCTACACTTAAAACCTGAACCTTTCTGAAAAATAAAACAGTACTTAAAGGTCCCATGTCGTGCTATTTTTCACCCATCTCCATTTGTTCTAAAAACCCCAAAAACATAGTATTTCAGGTTTATTTTCCCAAACTCGCACGGAACACTTTTCCAGAGTTTTATCCTCTGAAAAGTCACTTTCTCAGCAACTCTACACAAACAGGCTGATTTGTGGCCTACTTATGGATATTCATGAGTGGGCGTGTCTATAGACGGGACACTGACTTCCTCCTCCCCGCACGGTGACGTAGGGGCAGAGGACGGCCCGCCCTCCTCCCACCCACTCCGTAGCCGAGCTCATGCTGCTTTATAAGCATGAGACAGAGCGTGGGGGCGGGGCGGGGCGTTTGCCGGTACATACATAGACTGCAGAAAATACATCCATAGCACCGCGCAAAGGATGCTGACATGCTCACCTTTGTGGGCGTGTCTGTTTACATGTCAATCACAGCAGAGAGCTTCCTGGAGGCGCGGCGTTTCCAAAAAGTTCCGCATTCACACGGGAACGTTTTCAAAACGATCCCCGTTTACATGCGACCGCGGGGACACATGAAAATGGCGGTATCCTGTATGGTTTTGCAATGAACCAAAATAAGCACATGAGCGCCGCAGAGACGCTTCCTCACAGTGCTCGTGGGCATCACTCTTTGGAATTAAACTGAACTTCTCCAACAAAGCGTTGATTTACTTCACGTCTCTTGGATCAGCGAAGACTTACTTCTTGCCTGTGGCCAAAGATAACGTGGACCTAACACGTGCGTTATGTGGAAGATAACTGAACATGCAAATGCTTTGAACAATAGCTAAAAAATTGATATGGGCGGGACTCCTGGTCTATACTCTAAAATCCCTACGTAACAATCTATGCTGTGCTCACTAGCTACTCAATACCCACTACACCTCTCTATTCACAATTATCTCAATCCAACCAACTCGCTAAGGATTTCAGAGTCCTCAGGTGCATTGTTTAAAAGGAGGGGCGGGGCTAACAGTGGTGGCTCATAATGTCACAAACCTCTTCTCTGCCAATAGCAAAATTAAATTGTAGTAACTGGATTTCAACCCATAGATGGCAGTCCCTCTTACATTTTAACAACAAAATACACCACATTTTAATACTTTGATCCTTTAGTCCAACTCTTGACATTTTAGTCAATCAACAACACTACTTTATACCCAAATACATTTGTTTTCAGCAGAAAGAAATTGGTTTTGGGGTTTAGTTCGTCTTATAGCGCCCCTCCATCAAAGGACCAACATTTCTACCAATTCCCACTTGATGCCCGTGTACTAAAACACTACAATACTGGCTAAATGTCATCATTCTCCATCACAATACACACAAAATCCTCTACCGACTACAGGAGAGGTAACAAATTAAATCAGACTGCTTGACCTTTACGAAGAAAGAGTCTCGTTCTGGCAGCTCTAATGTACCCTTAATCCTTCATTTGGCTCCACGTCTAAAGACTGATTGCAAATCAATACGTTCTATCTTTACGATCAGCACTTGAGGCCACAATAAGTAATGAACCAGCGATTTGTGTCACGTTAAGTTTATATTACTGTATTGAATTTGTTTTGGTCAAGAGTTCTTTGTTTTTCCTGTTATGTGTTTTTCGCGAAGACTAATTGAAGGAAATACTTTATAAAGCCAATGTTGTAGAACGATTGTTGCGGTCATGTATATTCACAAACAGATTGTGAAGTTAAAGGCCAACACAACATCTCATGTGTGTAACATTACAGTGAATATCCACATGTGAATGAGACCAATGGGCTAACCTGAAATTACTTTTTGATACAGTTCACTCTATTCTCTGGATTTGGTCCAGCAGAAAAATGCTTATTTTTCTTCTTCTGCTTCTTAAACTTAACATCTTGTATATGACTAATTTGTTTACTTTCTTATTATTACTTTCAATAGAAATATATCAAATTACATTTCCTTAATAAAGGATTTTTTCTAGAAATTGGGGAAAACTAAATTAGGTTTGGAGAAGAAGATTGGCCTGTCCAGATAGTGGAAGATGTCCGTACGAATCGATACTGCGTTTTTCTGGTTGAACGAAGCTTCTATTGGGCCGTGTGATGACAGATTTCCATCTTGATTAGAGTTGATACCCCAAGGATGACAAAAGTCCAATCCACGGGCCATGATTTGTCAGTTATTGGCTTGAGAAGCATAAAAGTGAAGTGATTGCCTTCACTTTTTTACAGATCTCTCGTTTTCTCAAGGCCTGTGGCAGTGTATCAAGCTTTCTACCACCATCATCAACACACAGATTAGAGGATGCGCTTGGGAACAGACATGTGCAACTGGAGGCCTGGGGGGGTCACACAAGACCATCGGTCTAATTTTGTGCAACCCCAAAAGAAAATGGCCATAAAAAAAGAAAAAGAAAAAAACATATAAAATAAGAAAAATATACGCAAACTGATGACAGAAATATTCCATAACCACACACACTTCAGTGTCATTTAAGACAGTGGTTCTGAATTTTAGTAATTTGAAAAACTAAATAGAATTTTTTTCAAACTTTTCATTTGTGCACAAAATGAACCATGCATCAGTTGCATACTAAATCACTGTGTTCAAAGAACTAAACCAAAAACACATGAACTTCACGCAATAACATATTAATAAACATCTCATTTGAATATTTGTAAATTATTTTATAATTTATATGTATTATTATTGTAATTTATCTTTTAATACACTAGTTTACAATCAAAATTTATTTTGTGTGTCTAGGCCCCTGCTGAACTCCTAGGACTGACTTAACAAACCCCTGGGGTTCGATTGAACCCAGGCTAAAAACCATTGACGTAAGGGTTTCTGACTTCAATTTTAAATTCCATTTTGTAGCAAAAAGCTCTTATAGTAACACCTTCAACATCACATCTTCAAAACGTTAGAGATGTTCCAGATGCAGAGCCGTTTCTGGCTGTATGCAGACAATACAAATGCATAGGGCACCAAAGCTAAGCTGTAGATAGAAATCTACTCAATAATTCCAGTTCAGTTTTTCTTCTTTTTTGAAATAATACGTTATGGTTTCAACATTTTTCAGGAAATTTACTTTGATATCCTGACATGTTTCGACTGTCGGGAGATCAAAGTAAATTTCCTGAAAAAAGTTGTCTGAATAAATGAAATGTACCCAAGTTAAGATCTGCTATTAATTAGGATGTTTAATTCAATGAGGGGTTTGTTCTGACTGTAGCCTAATTTAGCTGGTTAAGTGCAATAAATAGTAATAGTTCGTATTCGCATTCTATGCAGCTCTGTCTCTCAGGAATGTTATAGTGTATAATAAGAGCTTGACGTAAAGTTTTCAGTTACCTAATGAAAAGGTTTGTTTTTTTTCATTATTATTGTATCTTTGCTGAAATGTCATGTCTCCCAAAATACAGATGTTTTTTTTTTTCCTAAGACCATGTTGTATTTTCTGGTATTACATCTATTGATTGAACTGTTATTGGCATCTGAAGTCTAATATTGTGTTTTTCTTATCTACCTATGTCCCTCCTTCTCTGTAAAGGTCACATGCAAGAAAGTGCAAGGAGAAGCCACCGAACTGATCGAGTGGAGGGGCAGCGATAACCAACAGAAAATATCTCCCACAGGCGCCAGCCCACGAATCCTCAACCCCCTGCGTCTGTTTGCCAGAGGCTCCCCTGAGTTCAGGAGCAACATGAGGGAGTTGACATATTTACAGAACATGGAGGACTTCTGGGACTGGTTATCTAACCAGACAGATGTTCAGGGAACACAGGCCAGAACTAAACGCCGGCCCATCGTCAAGACTGGCAAGTTCAAAAAAATGTTCGGTTGGGGGGACTTTCACTCAAACATCAAGACCGTCAAACTCAACCTGCTTATCACCGGAAAGATCGTGGATCACGGAAACGGCACATTCAGTGTCTACTTTCGTCACAATTCCACCGGCCTGGGAAATGTATCGGTTAGTCTCGTGCCACCTTCAAAGGTGGTGGAGTTTGAGATTGCTCAGCAGTCGACGCTGGAGACCAAAGACACCAAATCGTTCAACTGTCGCATAGAGTACGAAAAGACGGATCGCAACAAGAAGACTGCGCTGTGCAGCTTTGACCCGTCCAAGGTGTGTTATCAGGAGCAGACGCAGAGCCACGTGTCATGGCTGTGCTCGAAACCCTTCAAAGTCATATGCATCTATATCGCATTTTACAGCGTAGACTACAAACTGGTGCAGAAGGTATGCCCCGACTATAACTATCACAGTGACACGCCATACTCCTCTACTGGCTGACTTAGTCGATGATGGTATGCACTTGCTGTTTGTTTTCGTCTTTAAATACTGTAAATATCAAGCTCTAACTGTTTCAGAAAGTGTGAATTAAAGAAAAACTGCAATTCCCTAAAGTTCTTTGGTGTAACTCTTCCGATAGTTATAGGCGTTCAAGGGCTCGGTTCTAGAGGTTGGCTTGGGATTAAGAAGTAGCCAACAACCCCCCCACCACTAACAACAGCACCTGTTCTCTCCAAAGTACAAATATAATTAGTAGCTTGTCCAGATGTTCTCTGCAAGGCAAGACCACAGGCAAGAATCCTTCCCAGTCGGAGGTTCAACGCTAGCTTCTGACAAATGTTTTCCTTAAGACTTCAACAATTAAACAAGATCGTTTTCACTCAACGAAGCAAAAGTTTTGCTAAGCTTATTCAGCCTCAGAGTCTAAAGTGAAAAATGTCCGTACATTTCCAGGTAGTTTCACTGACAATGCGCTCATTGTTTTAAAACAGATAACATTCATTTGTACCACAAGCCACGGGCTAGACAGTGTCTATTAATTTACATTAGTTCAAAAGGCATTCGATAATCCATATGGTCCATGCTGCCAATCCCTTTTGTTACAGTTAACTTCTTCAAACAATGAGACAACTGAATCAGTCACTTCTAACAGCATGTCATAAAGATAATTTATTAAACTATTTGAGCATACAAAAAAAAAAAAAAAAAATGGGGGAAAGTTTTGCCACATGTGTGGTTTTTGTGCACCTTTAAATGTGTCCATTTTCTGCTGTAGAAGCTTAACCAGTCTGGAATTTAACATCTGTGTTTGCAGGATGCACTTTGAGGATTAATGTGTCTGAAGCGGCAGGGAGAAAAGGAGGGGGGGGGGTGATAATAATTGCAGGACAGGTGGATTTAGTGAGTCTGACAGACAATTATCAGCACTTTGTCATGGTCCTGCCACTAGCCCCGGCATTACCTGTCTTTAATAGGCTTTAATTAGCCTGGGAAATTTCATTTACCCCAAATGGAGAACCTTAAATGAATGGGTAAAAAAAAAAAGGGGAAAAAAAGGCAGCGCTACAAAATCCATCTGCAATTTTAATGAGAAGTGGGACTAAATGTGAAGTATTAAACATTTCCCAGTTGTACAGGAAGATTAAGTTGAAAGACTTTAGAGTAAAACAACCAATCATGTAGCACATGGTGTAAATGTGTTTGATTTCAAAGGGTTTTGGTTAACTGTGAAACGCCAAGAGTTGACTTGTTTGCACACGCTGTCATTCCTTCCTTGCCGTTTCTTTTTTTAGTTGTTCTTTGTGTCAATATCAGCTGCTGTAAATGATCCTGACACCTTCTACAAGAGGTGATGTGTATGATCTATGTTGATGTTTCAGTTCCACACCTTTGTGCAAATGCTGTGTATTATTGTGCAACTCGAAACCTGGTGTGTGCTTATTATTACCGGCTTTGGGGGAAAAATGACGATTAATGGAAGATTTTTTTAAGTGGGAATTCTATTCATTGAAAAGTTACGGTAACACTTTACTTGAAGTTTTATATATAAAGGCTGGCATTACGCTGTTATGACATGACACCTTGTTCAATACCCTAACACCAAACCAACCCCACTAGATCCTGCCACCTACCCCAAAAAATGCCAACATGGCTCCAAAGGTGTCATAACATAACATTTTTAGCTCAAGTACCCCCTTTTTTTTTATTTCTCCTTTGCCCGATTACAACATTTTGTTTTTAGAAAATGATTTAAAAACAACTATAGAGCGTAATGACACATTTTAAAGAATCTCATTTTGTAAATAAGTGGAGAGAAACAGTATTTCGTGCAGTGGTTCCCAACCTTTTTTGGAACGTGATCAAATTTGAATATCAAAAATTCTCTAAAATTACTTTTTCATCATGTTTGAGCTCAGAAATTTTTTTAACTGAATTTTAGTTGAACTTGATTTATATTTCACAAAGTGAAAGTATAAAAAAACAGATAAGATTGTGTTTTATTTTCATTAAAAAAAAAAATCAAAATTTCTGAAAAATCTATCGAGATTTTTCAGAAATTCCAGGCAACCTCACATGGGGTCCTGACCCCGAGGTTGAAAAACACTGATTTAGTAGCCCCTGAATAGATTTATTTCTATATGTTTTTTTATCATTTAGACTGACACTTTGTTAATTTTACACTCCCTCTCTCTCAAGTACTCCCGTAGTACCATCATAGACCCCTAGGGGTACACGTACCCCAATTTGAGAAACACTGATTTAGCAAACACTTAATGACAGCCTTCATGACACCTTATTCATGCTAATGACAGCCTTATGTATACAACTTTGTGTTGCCAAAGTTACAATGTAGATAATGTTAATTGTTCATAGTAGAAAAAAGTGAAATTTCCTTTTTATTTCCTGCTTAGTTCTACGGAGTTCACGTGTCCACTTTGTAAAAGACTCCTTAACACTTGTGTGTATATTGTAATTATGACGAATAACTATAAAATATTTGATAGAAAGTCTTTTTTGTTGATATGTTTCTGTAAAAAAAAAAAGAGAGAGAAAAAGATCTATTTAGGTTTTTATGGCATTAAACCTTATTTGAACTGGACTTGATGCGCATCGTCTCCCGTCAGTGGATCCGCTTTCATTCCTGAGATGGAGCTGCTTCTCCGCAGGATAAACACAGCGTTTTAAGAGCTACATTTCAGTGTGGCTTTTTTTTAATGGCCAATAAATCTGTGTCCACAGGCGTGGATGATACCACAGGTACACCTCAGGGAGCACATCCATTTTGCCGTGGCCATCAGGGACAGGGGTCTTTTCATTCGCTTCCATTACTCTTATCTGATCAGGGTGAGGCACCTACTCTTTAAGGCGTCGAGTCACATCGAGCTTCCCTACTGCACACATCCAAATCCTTGGAAAACCACAAAGAATGCAAATATGTTTGGCTTTTTCCTCCTTTGCTTGTAAACACAAAGTAAAATAGTATATTTTTACACTACTTATTTTATCATCTTTGTGTCTGCAATCCATTTATATCAGGGTAATTACACTTCAATTACAATTAGTTACCAGCTTTTTTCCCAATTACATTTATATTTTTCCACTAAAAGTCAATTACAATTACGTCCTCAACTACATTTATTGAGCCTTTAATAAACAACCCCATAAAACATAACTTTCTTCTTGTATTAGCATCTGTTAGCATCTCTTATGATAACAGGTCAGTTATAAGAGATGCTAATATTTATTTTATATCCTAAGAAACTTAATTGCAATTACGTTCTCGATTACTAATGTTCAAATACAATTACTGAGCCTGAAATAAATAACCTAATAAAAGTTAACTTTCCTCTTGTGTTAGCATCTCTAATGATAACGGGTCCTAAATCAGCTGTAAAAACAAATATCCACCATCTAATTTATTTCTTATCTCTTGGTTACCTCATCAGGCTTCCTAATCAATGAAAATATAGGTTTTAATATTTCTGAGCATTCGTTTTTTTTAATGTTAAAATGTGGGAAAGCTTTCTATGAAACTTATCCATTTACTAAATATGTGTAGAACTGTACAAAAAACTAACATGATTCCACTGTTTTGCATTAATTTATAATTGCCATTTTTTTATAGAATTTACATGGCAATTACAATTAAAAAGTTAATTATATGAACTCAATTACAATTTAATTTTGATTACGACAGCAACAGATTTTTTTAAATTACAATTATAATCACACCATAATTGTAATTATCAATTACGCAACCCCAACCCTGATTTTTACCTTTCAGCCAATAAAATGCTGCTATCAGCAACTGATCAATCCAGATTTAAAACATGAAAACATCTCTAAATATTTAAGATTGATATAAACAAAAGCAAAGAAATATTACTTTTGTGACATATCTGCCCTGTTTCTCCAGCCACCAAATCCCTCACAAGCATTTCAGACCAAAATGCAAAAAAGAAAGAAAAGACATTCACAATAGGGCTGGACCGGTTCTCTATCGAGTGCAGCAGTTGTTTGCAAAAAGGAGGAAGATAGAAGATTGGAGAGGCGTCCTGCAGCACAGATAGCATCGGCTCTTTTTCCACCGAGATCTGCAGCTGAGAGAAGCCAGAGAGAATCAGCCAGACGCTGATGAAGACGTCTCTACCAGCCAGAAACCAGCAGCCGGACGCTGGCTTTAATTAAAGCTCACACACACACACACACACGGACAGAGGGGAGGAACGGCTGTGTGCCGTAAAAAAGTTCAATGTTTCACATATGCTAATGCAGCTTAGGTTCTTTGTGAATATCACAGCAGCTTTTAAAACGCACAAACAAAACAAGCCTCCACGTCGACTTTGGCTCATGATTAGAATTTATAGCCGTGTTGAACAAAGTTTATCCAGCCATATTTTTATTTTATTTTTTTTAAACCTGCGCTGAACAGAGCTGGGCAATATGGACCAAAACTCACATCGCAATATTTTTTTGTCAAAATGGCAAAATACGATATAAATCCTGATATTTCTAACTCAATAAAGTTTTACCAGAAATAATTCTGGGTTAAATTTGCTGATGCAAAATGTCACACAGGCTCATTTATTAACAAACAGCTGCACAATATGTGCCACTGTCTGGCTTTTTCTCCTGTAAGGGACAGCACGTGTGAGTGAGGACACAGAAATTCATCCAAATGTTCTTTTCATGTAGAGTTCTCAAAATGGCGATATACATCAATCATTTTACCGTACCAGAAAGACAATTCAAGGTTAAATTTACTACTTTATTTAACAAACAGCTGCACAATATGTGCCACTGTTGGCTTTTTCTCCGGTAAGGGACAGCATGTGTGAGTGAATTCTGTAATGTGGATTGTTTAGGTGAAAGTCTGGGTTTGGATGCACTCAGTATTCCATCAAACTGTTCTTTTCATACTGTTCTGAGAATTAGCAAATGCAGCAACTCCTAAAACGAGTACTGTGTTCCAAAATAAGCTATAAAATAAAAATGTATTTTTACAGGCGGTGATATAGGTGATATAGTATTTTTCTATATTACCAAAATAGCTATAAAATGTAAATATTTCGATATAGGCAAAATTTTAATTTTCATAAAACTTGATATCTAGAATTTCGATATATTGCCCAGGGCTACTTTCATGGTGTTTCGAGAAGTAGCAAAAGCAGCAACTCCTAAAATGAGTATTTTAACAAAAAAAAAAAAAGCATTAAAATAAAAACATTTTCTCATAGGCGATATTGTAATTTTCCATATCGCCAAAATAGAAATCTTGATATATTCTAAATCTAGATATATTGCCCAGGCCTAGAGCTGAACATAAGAAATGAACTTCAAAAATGCTTCGACTGCTGGAAAATGTTTTAATGAGTTAATGCAGGTGTTCTCGCAGACAACAACTTTGTGGTTTTTTGTGTTTTTTGCTCTCATGATGACGCTGAATGAGAAGTAATACCATGTGAAAATGATACTACTGTTAATTTACAAAATCCTCTCGAGTGACTGTCACACCACGCTTCATGAGACGGACTGATAAACATGACGACTCAATCCCACCCCTCCCCCCCCCAACACAGAATCACATTGCGGACAGATGTGATGCTCAGCATCCGACAGACACCCAAAGCGCGTTTTCAGGAGATTTTGTTTTGTTCTGCACAAAATTGTGTGTCAGATCATTGCAGAAGAACATGACTCGTTGAAAAACAATTAAGTGGTACTTGGACACTTTCCTTTTTGACAATAACATGACCATGCATTTTTGTCTTCTCCACTTAATAATTATTAACCACAGTATATTGAGAATATATAATATTAGCGAGTTGGCGACACTGAAACAAATTCTCAATTCAGACGTATGTTCTGCGTTATTTATGTCCTTTTTTTTTAAAAAAAAAAAAAATGGGAAATTACTCTGTGTAAATACTTCCAATGCTTTTAATATATTAGGGCCAAAGTACTGACACATTACTGTCTAACATGTTTTACAAGGGTTGACACGGGGGGGGGGGGGGGGGGGGGGGGGTCTTCATCATGACCTAACTAACTCTCCCCACAAATAAGCAATAGAACAGACTTGTACATTGGTCTTTCCGAAGGTGGATCAACTGTCATTTACATAGAAACGGTGCCATCAATATGGGGCATACACATCTTTTAAAAAGTGTAAAGAACTGACCTTGCACTGAGAGTGTTCATGGTATTTAATGTCTAGTCTCAAAATGGGCTAAACATTACAAATATATAATATTTCCCATTTGGTTAAACCTTTGTTACGTTCCTATAGAACTCCATATCAAAACAACTATGTATGGGAACTAGTGCAACCTGGAGGAGGCCTGGTCTTTGTGACGAAGGCAGGCACGGAGTTAAATAGACAAAATACTCTAGAGCATTTCCAGAGCAATGGCAGATATATTAAGGCCATATTTTGTTGGGGTTTTTTTTTTGTTTTGTTGAAAACTACAGAGAAAGAAAAATAGAGCTGTAGTAGCAGACAGCTTGGCATTTGCTGCTCAGGCTGAACGGTTTGGGTTCAGCTGAGTCAGCAAACGCAAACAAGCAACACTGATGGATCCTATGTTTTCCATTGATGTCAGTCTTCCATGTGCCGGCCGGCCTCCTCCCCACACGCCCAGGCCCAGAATGCTCCACTCCCCCTCTGTGTTCAAGTGAGTTCAGTTTTGGTGAAAATAAAAAGAGTGGCATCCTCACTACTTAGTCCTTCCTGTGTAAACCCACGCTCCGCGGCTCCGCTACAGTCCTGAGGCAGTCGGGGAGTCAGGACTGTTTTAAGCGCTTCCGGGGAAGACCGAATTGCGGGCACTGCGCAGAGGCCAGGGCACGAAAGGCTTCAGCGACCAAGTGTGGATGAGACTGGATCATTGACTTCCAGCCCGCGGTCTCCATTATGTCTGTGGCATGACTGTAAAGCACAAGCAAAAAGAGAGAACGCTCAACCACCATCATCCGCACATTAAAAATCAATCAGAATAAATAGGATCATAATGATATGCTCAAACAAAAAATAAAAAAATAATAAATAAAAAAAGAGGTGTAAAAGGGTTCTTGGTGTATAAAAATACACTGTTTGCCAATTGTTAATGTATTCCTGATGTGTTATATATATATATATATATATATATATATATATATATATTCCACCACTGTGATTCAAATGTTTCCCTTCCGATAAGATACCGATATTGCATCCTTGAGTACTGGACGATACCAATATCGGTGCGATACGATATCAGCACGAATGATACAAACTTTTATGATTTATTTTGTAGTGTAGAATGTTAGAAAAGGTTTGATCAAGTGATGTCACTCAAACAGAGAACAATAGTCAGCAACAGTAGATGTGAGAAAAACTGACCCATTTATTATTAACCAATTGGTTACATACATTTTAACCTTTAACATAATATCTACAGAATTCTACAATTGAAAAAATATAATATTATATATATCGGAGATTTTAGATGCAGTCCAATAAAATCTGATATTCGTTTTCTGGCTGATATCGGACCAATATCGGATCTGGACACCCCTAGGATCTGTACTGGGTGGGTAACGGACAGCTGGTCAAAAAAAAAAAAATACTTATAAAAATACTGGACTTGTCTTTTATTTTGAAAGAAACTTTTCTTTTGACAGGCATGCTGTTGCACAGGAAATTATATCAATTTACGCTTTAAAAAAAAGATTAAATGTGTGTTTTCAAAAATTAAATTTGATTTGTTGAATTTTTAAATAAAAAATAAAAAAAGTAGGTCGCAATTTAATGACCATGGCAAAATGTGGGTCCCAGGGTGAGACCAGTTGAGAACCCCTGTTTTAGATCAAATTTGTATATTAGGAAAAAGTCAAAATTACAGATAACGTGAATCATTGTGTAAAAATAACAAGTAATTCAGTTGTAGTTATCTCAGCCCTTCCAAATGCATAAATTCAATGAATATCCACAATATTTGCCTGGGCACACAGTTTTCCCACGCTTTTATCACATGATGACAGTCATTTTTAATCCCAAATTGTTGAAAAAGAAATAATCTTTTCCAAAATCCTGCAGTTTCATTAAAATTATTCCTGAAATTGTTCGCAAATTGAATAAAATTGGTCACAAATTGAGGTACATTTAAAGAATGGATATTGTCTTTAACTTCCATTATTTTACACATATTTATAGGGCAGAATAATGATAAAATGCTCATTATCCCACCTATAATTTGCAGCCGACTTCAGATCAAACTGGTCCATATTTGGCCGTTAAACCAAATAATTCAGTTGTAGATATCTCAGCCCCTCTAATTACACACATTCAATGATACTCAACCATATCTACAGGGATCACAGTTTTCCCGCACTTGTATAACATGGCGGTCACTTTGAATATTAAATTGTTGAAAGAACTAAATTTTTGACAAATCATGCAATTTTCCTCAAATCATCCCACAAAATTTAATTTTAAAAAACATGGTCACAAAATCAAGGACATTTAGGTGAAGATTCTGTCACTTATTGACTGGATATTGTCGGTGCCTTAAATAGCTTATATTAAATTTCATATCAGTGAAAACTAGTGCACAATAATGTTGAAATGTGGCTCACTTAATGTCAAACTGCTCCGTGTTTGGCTACTGAACTAAAGTGAGTTCGACAATCCTGGTTTTACTGGTTTAATACATTTAAAATAAATAAGATAAAATCATTAAGAGTCCACACACGCAAACAATGCACAGCTCAAACTATGGCAATAAAGAAGTTTAACAATTCAAAGTGTGTACTCATCTGGAATCAGTACTTCTCATAGCAAAGAAGAACTCTTTTCTTTTTAAAATTCAACAAATACTCAACGCTATGAGCTGCTGCTGCTGCTGGTAAGAGTCTATTAATAATATTGATGCAAAGATTTGGATCCTCAAACTGAAAAGGCAAACAGCACTGTGTCTGCCTGGGCTAAAAACAATGAATTCTAATGCATTTGGTTGGGCGAAGAGATAAGGGTGTGTTATTAATCTTGTGTCACATATATCAGCTAATTACATACTTGCTATTCCAGTTCTTTCCATCTTTACAGCCCAGCTGTCTCAGGACACTGCACCTATGGTGGGGAGATAAAAAGGTAAGCATTCAGGGCTGGTAAACAGAAATGGCAGCAGGAATTCATCACCAGAGTTCCCACCCCCCACCGCACCCCTTTCTCTCTTCTTTTAGCGATACTTGCCTGTTGATAAAATCTATGGCTTGTGCTTTGAGCTGTTCAGCGCTGTGCAAGTCGGCCAGGATGAGGGTGTCGGCCACGTTCTCCACTGAAAGGCTATTGCACAAGGCCTCTTCACACATGACCTTTAAACGCTCCAGAGCATACTGAGAGAGCGGGAAGAGCAGAGAGCAGCGGGAAAAAAAATAAGTTCAAATGCACACACCTATTAATTAGCAAAACACACACTGCATGACAATTAGTAGGAAAAACCTAGGACAGTAAAAATATAAATAAACCAATACAAACTAATCAACTAATAGTGTTGAATATTTAATGATTTTAATCATAATCTTTGATGATGCCTTAACACACGTGTTGAACTCGAAGCCCGGTGGCCAAAAACTGGCCTTTAAGAGCATCAAATTCAGCCCAGTCGTGAAAGTTGAAATGATAGAAAAAACATTAAATATTTTGTAAGTTAAAAAACTAATTTAGTTGTAGATATCTTAGCTAGGGGTGTCCTGATCCGATATTGACATCGGTCCGATATCAGTCAGAAAACGAATATCAGATTTTATCGGACTGCATCTAAAATCTCCGATATATACAGTATATAATATTTATTCAATTGTAGAATACTGTAGATATTATGTTAAAGGATAAAATTTATGCAACCAATTAGTTAATAATAAATGGGTCAGTTTTTCTCATACCGACTGTTGCTGACTATTGTTCTCTGTTACAGTGACATCACTTGATCAAGCCTTTTCTAACATTCCACACTATAAAATAAGTCATAAAAGTATGTATGATTCATGCCGATATTGTATTGGATCAATATTGGCAATATTGGTATTGTATCTGAAGTGAAAATGTTTTATCAGGACATCTCTAATCTTAGCCCCTCCAAATACAACATTTTGATTGACTCAGTTTCCAGTTCTTTTAATACAGTCGTCAAATTGTTGAAAGAACTCTAAATTATTCCACAAAAATACCCTAAATTCCCAAAATCTGAAAAATATAAGTGAAATTCCTGCAGGGACTGACATACAGGCAAACTTTATCATGTATGTGTGTTTAGGTTCCCATAGTGATGATACAGGTTGTATTCTAACCAGTAACCCCACTTTTATTTTAATATAAAACGTATTCCTTCTATTATCATTAATGTACAACATAAATGATGGTCAAAACATGGTTGAAACCCACTGCTTGAATCTCACCAACACATGAATTAAAACACTGTCATGTAGCATTTAATTAGGGCTGATAAAAGTTAATATAATTATTAAAAAATACCTTGGGTCAGCTACCAAGTTTATCAGAAACTGAGCAACTTCTTACTTTATCTGCAGCTGCCAGTAAATTGTCGGCCATTTTCTCTAGGTTTGGTGCCTTCCCCGTGTAGATGAAACCCATCATTTCCTTAAAGACGTCTGGATCCACGTCACTGATGTCAACACGGTTCTGAGGGAAGTTTAGGAATAGAACATCTCATAAAACAACATCCAACAATGCAGACAGAAGACATGACGCATTTATGTATTAAATAATAATGCAATGTTTAGTTTAGCTATGGGTAAATAACAGGAGGTGGTGCACAAGGGTTTCTAAGGAAACTTAAGAGGCACTACTTTAAAGAAAGCATAACACAGGCATTAGAACAGCAAATAAATCAAAGTGCAACAATGTAATCCAATTAATCAGATTAATAATTGTAATTATTGGTAAGCACTAGAAAAAAAAGGGTGTAAGAAAAAAATTATTTGGTGATATTTCACTGTGCGATTATTGTATTGATCCCAAAAATGTCAAAATCAATTTTAAAAAATCATGTTTAAGAAAAAAAAAAAAAACATTGACGCCTGATCAGTAACTGTCGGTGAACGACATCAGACCTTGTTAAACTGCATCACTCCTCAATGCATTTTAGCTTGGAAGTAAAATGCACTTTCATAAAACATACTGGACACTTATGTGTTTTTTTTTTTTAGCAACAAAAGTTCAACTTTTTTGAAAAATGTAATTTGACAGATAGATAAACATCCCATTTGTAATTGATATTTGTACTTAAATTAAAGTTAGTAACCATTTACTTGTTCCCACCAGTAAAAAAAAAGAAATAGGAATTTTATTTCATACCATTTTGTAATTTGTATTTGTTGATACTGCGATATATATTGTATTGTTCAGTATTAGGATATATCGTATCGAGACATGCAAATTGCAAATTTTATCGTCAAATTCATGGTAACGCACACCCCTAATTAAATTAAAAAAGGAAAAAAAAAATGCTCAATTTAGTCATGGAAAAAAAAGCACTGAAAAATTATTCTTTTATAGCTTGTTTTTTTTTAACACAAAAAGCCAAATAAATATCTATTTAGCAATAGTATGGTTCACTGCATCATTTAATTAGTTTAATATTTGGTAAAACAATAATCCCTTTTGGGAACTATAAAAATACTTTTATTTCTTATTGTACATTTACTGCATTACCAAATTATAAACGGATGTCAATTGATCTTACCTTTTTACTCTCCTCCATTTCATGTTCAAACATAGCATTAAATACTGGTGACCTTGCTGTAAAAACAGAATGTAAATGAACATTACTGTCAATGTTTAACAAAGACGTGCTGCTGCTGCCGCCTAATGAAACTAAACCATATGACAGTGGTTCAGTTGCTAAGACATTGTAAACATTCTTTAGCTGCCACTTAAGTGCTTCCATCATGTGTGTGAAAGATGGAAGGACCAAGCAGGGCTTAGCATCCACTTCTTTAGAACAACAACTGAAGCCTAGAACACACACTATTCAGAGCGTTCCAGAGGACGTGGATTCTCAGTGAGAAAACAAATAAAAAGATCTATGGGTGTAACTTTTCTACAGGTTTTTTTTTGCTCTGTAAATGTAAATTTGTAGAGGCCTTACCTGCGAGGATGGATTTGTGAGCTTTGAACTCCTGCCCTCCTACGTACAGGCTGCAGTCGGTAAAGCGTGAACACTCCCACAGGTTCCCCAAATCGTCCGACAACTGACACTCGGGGACCTTCAGCATGTTCATGTTGGACTGGCCCGAAATGTTCACAGAATCCTGGACGACGCTCACCTGTGCACGCAAAAAGAAAACACACAAAATAAAAATAAAAAAGAAGAAAAACAAGGAGTTTGACATAAACTGAAATTAAAACACATACCTACATTTAAATATATACTGTAATTAGTTCACGTGACCCCATTCTTATATCACAAATTTCTGGCAACCTCAGAGATTTTTTTTTCTCTCTCAAACTAGTTTTCTGATCAAAGTAGCCACTATCAATACACAGTATCAATAGTATCAGTATCAATATGCACCAGCTCATATTTTTTTGTAATGTATTTTATTTTAACTAGATTTATATTTGAAAAAGTGAAAGTATAGAATACAATTGTTTGAGATTGTGTGGTGTTTCCATACGAAAATAATTATTATTTAAGCTATTTACGCTTTCTGCCTCTTGCACTGTAAATCTCTTTGTGATATTATGTATTTGGTTAATCGTGCAAAATAGATGAATAAAAATACATTTCATTTAAAATTAAATACAATTAAATTAAAATGTATTTTATATCTAATTTGGCATCTTTCTTAAGAATAAAAAACATCAATTTTTGATCAAAAAGGTAATATAATAAATTATTATATACACAAATACAGATATGGTAAATGCACCCCTTTATGGTCTGCTTTAAAATGGAAGATTTTATTGTTTATATGATTCCTAGATAAAACTGAAAATGTCCATGCAATAAAATTATGTAACTCGATAGTTAGGTTAAATTTATTTAAAAAATACATATAACTTGTACAATATTTTTTGTTTTATTCATCTCTTATATTTTCCTTTTGTGTGCTTTTCTCATGTTGTTTGGAATATTAAAGACCACTTGAATAAAAGTTGTTTAGAAAGCACTTTGACAGAAATAAGTGGGAAAATGTTTTCACCAAATTGTTTTTAGGTTTCTATCTTCTCCACATTAAACCTGGCAGCATTCAGCTTATTTTCATTACAGCCTTTAGAGACACCTCATTTACTTCATACGTTGACAAAACACTCCACGAAACATTTACTCCTGCTGACAGAGGAAATTTAATCACATCAAACTTAAGTGTCATTGTCAATTATGAGAGACGGGGGAAGGCACTTTTCTAGCCTCACACCGTCATGGCGGCCGATGTGAAACACAAATCACATTATGCAGGTTAGCGCAATCCTGGCAGGAGTATCGGAGTCTATTTAGGGTCACACTATCTCCAGGAGTTTTGCGGATGATAAAAAGGACAAAAAAGTTTGACAGTTGTTTGATTTGCAGTAAGAATATATTTGCTACAGAAACTACAGCGCATTGTGTGCTCTGCAGAGAAGGTGATCGGCCGCAGCCTTCCATCGCTCCAGGACCTGTACATCGTGCAGGTCGGATCATAGCCGACCTTTCTCACCCTGCACATGGACTATTCAAATCTCTCCCCTAGGGCAGGAGGTTACAGTCTATCTGGACCAGAACCTCCCGCCATAAAAACAGTTTCTTCCCCTCTGCTGTTGGACTCATGAACACTATGTAACGATGAAACTCGCTGCTTCAAACCTCGGTCACTCTTACATACCTGTACTCCACAAACTTGACACTTTATAACTGCTGCCACTTTATAAATCATGTCCTTAATAACCCGCACTGACATGTTTATTGTATATATCATATTTATTTAATATGTATACTATAATGTTATCAAGAACATAATGCATGCATTATTTTTTTTTTATTTTTATCTATTCTATTGTTTGCTATTGCACCTTTTTAAGCACCTGCAAGCCAAAGCAAATTCCTAATTGTGAATTCTGTTCATCAACAATGGCAATAAAATGTTGTAATTCTGATTCTGCGAAACAATAATATTACAATCCTGAAAAACTTCAGTGTGTTTTAATTAAAAACATTATTGCTTCTATGTTTGGTGTTTTCCAGAGGTGTTTGGCGACTTTTTACTTTCACTCCTTATTGGAGGTCAATCGATATGGGAATTTCAAAGGCCGACGCAGATACGCATTTAAAAAAAAATAAATAAAAAAAAAATAAAAAAATCAGCCAATGGCTGATATCTGAAGCTAATTTTGGAAGTCAATATACTTTTTTAAAGCACATTGATTATGAAATACAATTGAAACACTTATATGGTATAAATGTATATATTAGAAATTAAATGAAATACACCTATAGAAGATTTATTGAACTTTAAATATACCCGTACACAACCAAGTAAAACAAAAATCTTTACCCTATTAAGGACATAATAGGATAAGGATATTTGATCAGGCACCATTACTGTAACTGTAAGACTATCACTGAGTATGAAGTAAGCAGGGATAAATCCTGCACAACATTAGCAGCTACAGACGATCGCTAAAGGAGGAATGAATGTGTAAAAAAAAAAACAAGTTGTTTTTCATGTTATACAACGCTGGCCCGCTAATGGGACGTCTTTAAAGTGTCTTTATAAAAAATAATAACAGCAACTACAACTCCATCGTGGTGCTAAATAAACACTGACTTGTGAAATAACAGTGTTACACATAAAGAGCAGAATTTCTGTGAAAATCAAGTGAGACGAAGCCAACAGAAAGTGAGTCATTCATTTGCACTTGAACTGAGCGAGATGTATGATTGAAGATTGCCTAAAAAGTGAGATGTTCCAGTGCAAGTCAAGTGTTATGTGACAGCGGAAACATGGTGTGTGTGGCCTTACCTCACAGAACAGAGTGAGCTTGTCATCCGGTAAAAGTCCATTTGCTTCATCAAGGAGAAAATCTCTTCTTATGAATTTTTTGAATCCCCAGTCTTTGCCTTGGACAAATCTATATGCTCTTTGGCTTTCTGCGACAAAAATAAAACAAGTTATATCAGTATATCTCCCATACTTAAACAGGAAAATGATCAGGCGAATTAGACTGTAGCTAACTATCGTATTTTTCAGGCTATTGAACGCACCGCTATATTGGCCGCATTTCAATAATTTAGCAATTTTACAAGAAACATCCACATAAAGGCCGCTCCACCACATAGGCCACACCCTATTGGCTGATGAGGGTGCCCTTCAGACAACTCGACCAATCAGAACGGGCAGGTAGGTGGGCTGCTATACTCTTGTTAATGGCGGTTTCTGTGTATTTCCATGTATTCTGATCAGTTTCAACGGATGAGTGTCAATCTCCACGTGAAGTCTCCTCCTCACTGCTCCATGTCTGCATATCAGTCCATTTACAGCTTTTTATGGATACTTTTTACAGGAACCAGACTGATGCAGCACTCCCTCCGCTCCCGTGCACCAATAGGATCTGGAGCGATCACGTACAGTCAGAATACAGACAAGATCGCTTCTGAACAAACCCAACGTGGTTAATTGGCAACTTTATGCTATTCATTCTTATGTTTCTATCATAAATCGGCTGATTTTTACTTTATCCAGTATTTCAGCGTGCGCTATCTGTGTGTGAGTTATGTCAGCTGTCAGTCTCAGCCGCATGCTATCGCTCCTGATTTGACAACTTTATGATGTTTATTAATTCCTACTATTAAAAACTGGCTGAGATATCTTACATTTTAAACCATAGTGTTCTTTTTATTCGCTCTTCTGAACGTAAATGGAAGCCAACACCGCTCCCTGCTCCACAAACCTCACTATTACCGGTATTTGATTTGTTTTTGAACAATCTGCAATCTTATATATAAATAAAAACAAACATTCAACAGATGTAAAACTTTGCCGTCATTGGCTCCCATGCAATTTCCCTCCACGATCAGACGGCGTCCTGTTATTAAACTTTTCGTACATTAACAGAAGCTGGTTTCTGAACGTTCAGTGGCTGTTACAGTTCAGTCATTCTGCTGTAGGGGGGACTGTCAGTAACATTCTGCCTCCCGACACCCACATGTGCTGATCCACACAAAGCACTCCGCCGCATTGTCCGCACCCTCAACTTTAAAGGAAAAAAATAGCAGTATATTAGTAAAAATACAGTACTCACCCATTGCCTTTGTCTCCTCTCTCTTAGCGTTCAGCAACGAAAACTTGAACTTTGCTCTGACTTCACTTTTCGGACAGCTTACGAGAAGCAAATACAACGACAGATAATCTTTGCTTTCGTCATCCAGTCCCTTTGGATTGACACGCAAACACCTAGAAATATCACACACAATATTAGAGATGGAAGGATTTATCCTAAATCGGCTAATAATCGATGCAAATAAGAGGGGATTAAAATTGATACAGCACAGTATGTTCTTCAATACAGGCCTGCACGATATAGATTAAAACCAATATCTTTAAGCTAAATCACGATGTCCGATATATACAGGTATCTAGATATTTTAATTTATCCTCTAAATCACTGTTTGAATGTTAAATTCAATCCTTTGGTGCATTAAATAACACCAATATTGTGATGCAAGTCGCCCATAGCCTCTTATGGGTGTCACAATCCAATTATTCAACAATTATCACAACTTTCAATACATCTCCATGCTCACACACAGACACATACCGACACACACACACACACATTAAGAAACAGCAACATAAGCAATCTTTTCTTACATTTTTATTTTATATGTTTCTAGAATTTTTTTATTTTTTGTTCAACTTTGTATGATGATAAATGAAGAAATGTGCATTTTATTTTGGTTGAGTTTAAACAGTTTGTAGGAAAGTTATAGAAAGAAAATGTATTAGTTTTTTAAAATTCTTCACAATTTAAATAAAAGAATAAGAATCTGTATTTTAAATTAACTGTTTTTTCTCTAAAATATGATCTATATGTATTGAAATTTAAATGAGTTAAGTGCATCATTACCGTATATCCCAATTTTTCATGTCGTTTTTTTTAGTGGGGATTCAAATCAAATCGTTGGTTGAACATTTCCCTACACCACTACACAATATTCTACAATAACAGGTCATTGTCAAACTTTATACTGCAGCGTTCAGTTTTAATTTACCTGACCTTACATTATGGCTGTCACATTCATAGCATGGTGTGAACTTCACAACCCAATAAATTTAACACTGGGTTATAATGTGATGATTATATTAAGAGCAATATAATCTAGTGATAGGATTCGATTAAAAAAAATGTAATCTGATTAATTACAAACGTAAGTAATTAATCTCATCATTTGACACGAGAAGCAACGTTTTTTTTTTTTTTTAAATGGATTTTGGCTGAATCATTGAAAACAAAAAATGAGCTTAAACAACAAAATTGTGTTCATTATTTTCATCACTGAGTGCTAACATTATGTGCAATACGAATAAAGAATATAATGATTGCATTGTTTGCAAAGCATAAACTTCAATTTAAGTAAGCTACTGTATATTCATGCTTTTCTGTATTTTTTGTAAACTTTCTAAAAAAAAAACAAATCAAAAAAAATCATAAAACAGCAGAACATTCAAGAGAAGTGGAAACTGAACAATGCAAAACAGTTGAACTTGTGAAATGAAAAAGGTTCCACGCTGTTTGGACTGGAATGAAATAAAACAGATTAACTGCGTTTTTTTGTGTGTATGCGTGTTATTTTTCTGTAATTATTTAATAGCAAATAACGCGTTAAAGTCAAGGCCCTAACACAGTCATTATGAGTTATAATATTACAAGGTGAAGAAAAAACACGAACCACTTCATTTTATCATTAGGGCCAGAGGAGAAGGTTGAACTCTTTAACACTTCTCCCATTTCTTCTCTGCAAAAGCTGAAGTTGTTTATCGTCCACATGTAGGAAAACTTCACAACTTTGACCTTAAAAGAACAAAAAGAACAAAGAGCAAAAATTATAACCAAATCATACAATTTTAAAAACAAAAATTTCACCCGAGTTTAAACTCAAGGTCACACTATAAAATCCGGTTACGTCAAAAATGTCAAATCAGGTAATAATTTTATATTTTTTTAAGACCTGGTGAGAAAATATATTAATTACAATTCAGTTTGTTCATTAGAGCGCATACCTGTGTATAACACCAGCTCTCTGCCACAGGTCCACTTGACATCTCCCCTGGTGGAGGAGGGGTGGGTACCCGTGACATCTCCAGCTAAGTGGTCCCGCCCACTTACTTTACAAGGGAACTGATTGGTTGAAAACAAAAAAAGTTTAGTTTATTTGTCACATTTTATCGTAAATGTATAACTGTATGTTGCGCTTTTTCTCACATAAAAACTGTGATATGTATTCAAAACTACAACTAAAACAAATTAAATAAAATAAGAGCACAAAAAAAGTTTAAATCACGTACATTTTTAAACCAATTTAATGAGTATGTAATATATGTAAATAAACTAAAAGACAGCCAATCACAGCATTATGTTTGGGCAAATATCTCAAAATCATGTTTTACAGGCATTTTAAATATTGTTGAAGCCACCCAGAGCTTTTGAGCACTAAAGAAACAATGAAGATGAAGACTAAATCAAGAAGACAAAAATCAAGTTCGACTGCAAAAGGAGGTGTGTTGCAGGATTAGTATGGTTATAATATTTCTATTCTAATAAACTTAGTAAGGATTAACATTCTTTAAGACTTGTTCATGTGGATCTTGTTGGGTTCTTTCTTTCTTACTATGGACTTTATATTTTGTTAAGCGCACTGAGATGACTTTGTAGTAAGACTTGAGGAAACCTCTCGAGTGTCTAAGTGAAACGTTTTTATATCCTGGTGAGATGGGAAAAAAAACGCTATTCTTCAAAAATCTTGTGAGGAAGAAGTTCCTACTTCTCTAAAACTGGGGTTATCAACTCATGGGTCACTGACCTTTTTCCAGGCGGTCATGAGAATGTACACAAGGGAAGAAGAATAATTTCAGGATTAAGTTTTGTAGGGAATTATTTTTTGCATCAGATTTTTATTTTTCAATGTAGGTAAGTGGCAATGTTAGTCACTAATGATGTTATTTAAGGGGAAAAGAACAAAATTTCTTTCCTGATTTGAGCCGTGGCTTAGGCTATCAAGAGTCGGGTCCTAAATAACACTTGTTCCGTGAGAGAACAATTTCACGTAATTAGTCTAAAAAACATTTTTGAAATCCAACACTAAACGTTTCACAACCCAGAACAAAATTGAATTAGAGGGGTAAACAGTAAAACCTTTGCTTTTGCTTGACAATCACCATTGACAACACAGGTGGAGATATTGCAGTCTGACAGATTTTTACCACAAAATGTCCAAATCCTGCGTAGGATATGGCCGTCATACCCAAGTATGGCTGAAGGAAAAGATTCCATTTTACAGAATACAAACCCGGAAACAACTCTGAAGAGAAACAACAAAAACAAAGAAGTCGTGTAAACCAACGAGATGTAACTTTTCTTCATATCCGTGCTTGGCTTTTGGCTCTAATCTGCTGAAATATTCGCAAGACATTGAGTAAAACCTGCGTGTTGTCCGCAATAAATAGCGGTTGTCAAGCAAAAGTTTACCCCTCTTAAAATGGCGGTGGGCGTTGCTAGGTCAAGCGTCCCGAATGATGATTTCATCGTAAAAAGGTGTATGGAACTTTTTTTCTTTGATTGCGACTTCCTATTCAAGACATTTTGATAATAATGACTGTATACTGTTAATATAGGCTTCAAAATTGAATTTTCTTTTTACATTGTTGGTTGGTGGTGTGCCTTGGGATTTTTTTCAATGAAAAGGTTGAAAACCACTGCCTCAAAACTGGTACGCTATCATTCATTTCAACGCATCACGAATTGTCAAACCCTGCTCGAATTAAAAAAAAAGATAATAAAAAAAAAAAAAAAAGAACATGACCAACAGCAGCAGTTCTAAAGCAAATGTTTGAGTCCCATTAAAAATGTGCAATAAATTGTTGATATATGTTGATATGGGGAAACAAAAGTCGGGGTTGAGGAGCATTGAGTTATTTGCCTTCAGTGACTTGCAATTTGAATAAAACTTTCATGTGCTGTAGATAGACAGATGCTTCCACATAAGAGTTAAAAACTCAGACTTATAAAACATCACCACCAGTGCAAATAAAAACTTTCCATCACCTCTTGAATGGTTGTAATGTGTAATGGTGGCGTTTTCTAAGATACCACAGGATCCTTCATCACCCCAGCTTCATGGTTAACTACAAAGAAGAGAAAAACCAACATTAAATATCCAAAAATGTATCAGTGAAATTATGACGATATGCGTATTTATTTGAATATGCTAGTAGTTTAAAAGATGCTAAGAGGTTTTGGTGGTTGGATATACGAAGCAAAGCAGCTAAACCACTGCAATGCTACATTATTAGTCGTGATACTTTACTTCCAGCTCACTGTGATGCTGTTTAAAGGAGTAACTTCGTCTCTGTGGTATTTCACCGCTCATTTCTGGGAATCACCCAACTTTTGTTGAGCTAGCACTTTAGCTGCACAGATGCTAACTCACAACAGTGAAGATGCTATGCGGATTGAGCCACGACTAGCATCTGGGTTGGTGTTAGCATAAAGTTACGGATCGTATTTGTCAAGAACGACAACCTTTACCACTAAACCCAAACTATTCGATGTATAAACATCACTACATTTCATAATATACAGGAATCTTAGATGTAGCAACTGTTCAATGTTAGCCGTGATACAAGCACAAGATACCGACAACAACATCGACATAATTTGGATTCATCACAGAGATTAAAATGGTGCAGATATTCACAACACAAGCCAGGGTGATTATAATGAACAAATGAGTGTAGAACACAAGGATAAAGACTCACAAGTGAGACTAATATGAACTTCACTACAGTTTTCGGACTGCAAAGCCTAGACTAAACTAAGCTAACAAACGTGTTAGCAATAAGACCCGTTCGCTTACTACCCCGCATAATTAAATCAGTCTTCCGCCCAGTTTGTAACACAAACCACCAAAGGATGCCCAAGGCTTCAATACCTCATAAACACATTTTACTATCTTAAACAATTGGCATTTTCAGCTCCTAAAGACGGGATTCTATGGGTGCAAGCGAATGTATAGCCTCTTTACAAAACAACGTCGGCTAAAGCAGCGGCTAGCTGAAGCTAATCTCTGCACTGGGTGCTGCTCACAAAAAGTTTAAAAAGACGCTGTAGCTCCATACCTTTCCACTTTATACTCCCACATACATCGAGTAATACGTGTAACGTTGTGTTACAATAGCTCTACTCGTCGTCCGTGACCCTGAAATCCCTTTCATTCAATATCTTCACAAGGTTTCTTTGTCTAATTTATACCTGGGCTAGCTTACATTCGTGTAGCTGGATAGTAGCCTCACAAGCTAGGAAATATAGACAATGCGCATGCGCGAACTGTTGCAAAGCTGTCTACACGAATAACAATGTTGATAATAATAATAATAATAATAATAATAATAATAATAATAATAATAATAATAATAATAATAATAATAATAGTAATAATAATAATAATAATAATAATAATAATAATAATAATACAATTTATTTTATTTTTTAATTTTATTTTAACTTGTGTCTTCTTTAACATACAATCTTAACATTCACATTTTTACAAAGTGATATTTCAATGTTTAATGTTCAATGTCTTTATTGACAGTTTCCATGGTACACATTTGTTTTGTTTTGGGGTTTTTTTTAATAACTTATGCCTGACCTACAGTTGTAATTTTGCACTATTACCTTATATTAATATGCATTTTTGTTTCTACTGTCGGCTCTTTTATTGTGTTGCTCCAAAGGGAATTTCCTCTCTAGGGATCAATAAAGGCGTATTCTATTCTAAAATGAAAGTGGTGCCTTAGGACCAGCAGCATACCAGTACTAAGAAAAAGAATACAAGCTAAATGGAAGTATAATACAACGCAATACCAGTATGATTCAAGTTAGTATAGATATTTTAAGAAATAGAATCACATAAACAACAATAAGTTAGTGAGGATGTAAATTGGGGGATAATGAAAACTGATTCATTTTGGTTACTGTATTTCAGTTTTAAAGTTATTTCTATTTTAATATATAAGCAAGGATCTCAGATTCGGTGTTACCATTTATTTTGACCGAGATATGCAACAGTTAGTATTTTTCTAGCTAGCTAGAAAACTTTTCTCGTTAACAATTTGCGCATATTTTGACTGAACAAAATTATTTTCATAACTTTAGATTAGGAATGTCCCGATACAATTTTTCACTTCCGATACGATACCGATATTGCAGCCTGTAGTATTGTTACCGATATTGATCCGATACGATATCAGCACGAATCATACACACTTTTATGACGTATTTTGTGGAATGTTAGAAAAGGCTTGAACAATAGTCAGCAACAGTAGGTATGAGAAAAAATGACCCATTTATTATTAACCAATTGGATACATAGACTTTAACCTTCAACATAATATCTACAGTATTCTACAGTTGAATAAAATAAATAAAAAAATAAATTATAAGACCCTGAAAAATAACCTAAATAAATCCAAAAAAACAAACTATACTTTTAAAGTGCAAACAATTCAAGTTCACTCTGAAAAAAAAAAATAGCAGAAAACAAATCATTTAATCAGTCATTTAACTAAACTGCTGACTAACCTTACTACTCTTCCATCTCCACTTTCTGCAGTCCGAGCATGATGTGGTGATTTTTTTTTTTTTTTTTGATGACCTGTTTTTCGGAGCGCTTATATCGGATTAGATTTTAGATGCAGTTCGATAAAATCCAACATTCATTTTCTGGCTGATATCGAACCGATGTTCGATAACAATATTGGATCGGGACACCCCTACTTTAGATCAGGTCCAACTGAAGACTCTATGTGCCAAGTTTGACACTGATTTGAACAAAACCCAAGGAGGAGTTTGAAAAAGTAGGTTTTGGAAATTTGGCGATTTTGTGACAAAACAATTATAGGTGCAAATGGGCGTGGCCCAGCCCAGGTAATTCAGTGCTATTTGGAGAATCTGTGGATTTGAGGTTTTTGAATGTGCGACATACGGTGTGGGAGTTATCGCCCAAAACGCGTTGACCTAAGTTATAGTGCCACCTGCTGGAGGAAATATGTGATTTATTTATTTATTTTTTGCGTCCGATGTATGCGCATGGGTCTAAACCAACCCTCCGAATTGCACCACCCTCCTTTGCACGGTTTAGTCTGCAGCACCACTTTTACCAAGATAAAAATAAAAATAATAAGAAAAACTATAAAAATCAGAACAAAAACAATAGGGTTCCCACTTCCCAGCACCGCAGGCTTCGCCCCCTAGTAATGATTTTTTAAAAAGGATAATAGAAACAGGGTGTGTTGTTTGACTGACGTTGTCTTTGATTTACCTTCCTTTGATGCAGGGCCTTGGTATAACCAGTGATTGGTCCTTGAATTGTCTGTTTAAATTTACGAGCGAGGAACACAGCATTTAAATCTTTCTCTTTTTTTTTTTTTTATTTTATTTTTTTCAAGCACTCAAACACACCTTGGTCACTTTAGATTGGGATGAATGTACGGTGGACACACAGCAGTGAAATGCCAGATTTTCCCTCCCATGCACATCAAACGCCTTTAATATCACAGCGATGACATACTGACACGTCTTGAAGTGGAAGAGATGGACGATAGGATCACAGCTTTAAAAAGATAGAGGCGTGTTTTATCAACACTTAGCATCAGTTCCATTTTAGTTCAGAAAAAAAAAAAAAAAACTGACTTTACTGGCTGTGTCTACAGACTGAACAGGCAGGCAAACAATCAAAGAACAGTAAAGATCAAAATAGAATTGCAGTAGTTTCTTTTATATGTATAAGTATTTTTTGAAAATGTCCTTTTGTCCTTGGTCATGGCATAGATTTATTGATATTTTCTCATTATAGAATAAAAAGTAAATAATAACAATAGTTGTATGGTACTTTTTATAAGAAAGTAATGACTGAATATCAATTCGATGATAAATATCTTGTAAACTGAGTCTCCATTCTTCAATCTGAAGTACTCCTGCTATTCATTAATAGAGTTTCTTCATTCAACAGCCTCAGTGATCTAGACTGATAGCAGCCCAACTTTTCAGCAATAGGAAATTGAACTACAGTTAAAAGATGAGTCCTGTATCTGATCCTCAAATACAAAGTAGTAGCACCAGTAAAATGGGTTTTATAGTCATGACGCTTTTCCCTATTCTTGGACGTGAAATCATAATATCTTCACAAAAAAGGAGAATAGAATTAAAGCTTAGAAAAGTCCACCATCATCTGCATAGAAACGTCATATCATTTATTGTAATACACGAATACTGATTAAATAGCTCTGATCAAATAACATTATGTTATAAAGCTTTATGCTAAATATTCAGGGGGAAAAATACATTTGCTTTTTTCCATAAAGTCAGCAAAATGATGGTCCATTGTTCTATGAATCTGTGATAACCACAGTTATTGATTCATCTGAGTAATATCCACTGTTATCCAAAATGTTTATTATTATTTGCACCATTTATATGATATAGTCATCTGAAATATGTAAATCCTAAAATGGGTTAAAAGTGACCAAAAATGGTGAAAAAAGTGATAAAAAGGGTTCAAAGTGTCAATATTGGCTTGAAAATGGCAGAAATGGGGGGATGTATTTTAAAAAGTTGGGTCACTTACTTCAAACTGTCAAATAATGGGCATGAACTATCGTGAATGTGGTTACATTGGCAAGAATAAGCATGAAATTTGGTAAAAAGGGGTTAAAAATGACAATATTGGGTCAACATATGCAACATTAGGTGGGAAAAGTGGTGGAAATTATTTATAAGTGCCAAAATGTCTTGAAAGTGGAAAAAATGTGCAGAGAAGTCAGTGAAATTTGATGGAGAAGTGGCAGAAATGGGAGTAATGTAGCAAAAATACATAAAAAGGAGCAAAACAATGGCAAGAAAAAGTGATGAAAATAGGCTAAAATACGGCAAGTTTGGTGTAGTTGCAGAGAAAGGGTAAAAATAACAAAAAATGTTGTTAAAAGCATTGTTTAATGTTAGTTTGTTCATGTTGGGAGGAATCTGATTTCTACGTGATAATCCTATTCATTGTCTCTAACTTGTATTCTGCATGGCACAGGTATCACCTTTGAAAGTCGTCACATGCGCTGACAAAAGATGTGCACGTTATGTCATGGATTTTATGCAAAATGATACATTTATTCTATACAGACGCATAGACATACATGTGTAACGGCCAAGGTGACTGAAATGGATTCATTTTGCATCTGTTATTGATTTTGAAACCAAGTCTTTTGATGCTATATCTGCACACAATTGGTTCAACACAACAATCAATTGTGAGGCTGGCATATTAAACATGATACATAATTATGGTCGATTAGGTACACGTTTTTTTTTAACTTAGGTTAAACATGTGTTTTTTTAATGCACAATAAATCCCTCATCTGTGACAGTGTTCCCCGACCTTATATGTTCCACACACACTCACCGTGGTTGGGTTGTGTGTACGTTGCTAAAGTCCATCAAGACCATTTGAGGCGTGCACATGCAGCACCAAGCATTGAAGTGATGAGCAAAACAAAAACCCAGAAATTAAATCAAAATAATTTAAAAAAAAAGTCTGTTCTTTCTAAACAGCCCAGTAAGAATTGGTCCCAGTAGTGGGTCGCAGTCCACTGGTTGGAGATCACTGTGTTACTTTATTATAAAACACATTTTTAAAAACTGTAATAAATAAAAGCTTAAGGCAGGAAACTTAACAACTTCAGAATGATCAGATATCATGTCAGCGTAATGATCAAAGCCTTAATAATACAGGCAAGAACAAAGGGTTTGGTCTGTTTTAGGAGTGATTTAGTGTATTTGTGTTGTTTTGTATGTGTTTTTGCGATAATGTTTGTGTTTGGGAGTCATTTTGTATTGTTTTCTATTAGTATATGTATTTTTGGTGTCGTTTTGTGGCTTTTTGTTGTCATTTTTTGCGTATTTCTCTCATTTTGTGTGTTTTTGGAGTCATTTTATGAATTTTTGCAGTATTGTTTGTGTTTTTTGAACCATTTCTATATTTTTCTATTACTATATGCATTTTTGGTGTTGTTTTCTGGCTCTCTTTCCCGCTGTTTTTTTTGTGTATTTGTGTATTTAAAGTAATTTTGTGGACTTTTTCTGTGGTAATGTTTTGGTTTCTGGAGTCATTTTGTATTGTTTTCTATTAGTATATGTATTTTTTTTATGTCTTTTTGTGGCTTTTTGTTGTCTTTTTTTGCTTACTTCTGTCATTTTGTTGTGTTTTGTGCATTTTAATGGCAATGTTTGTGTTTTTGGAACCATTTTGTATATTTTCTATTGGTATATGTTTTTTTGTTTGTTGTTGTTTTGTGTGTATTTATGTCCTTTTGTGTGTGTATTTCAGTCATTTTGTGTATTTACTTTGGGGGCATGTGTTGCCCATGTCGGATATAAAGGAGCAACCAACCGATTTCATACACTTTGTGTACAATAAAACATAAAATCAAATTGTCACACACTTACACTCTTCAGGGAACATTTAGGTTTTTGATTCCATAATAAAACAAAAAAACTAAAATGTGGAATTTTTGAATCAAAAATAAATGCAGGGTCACAGAAATAAAAAAATAAAAAATATCAGCATCAATGAATAAAAGGACCAACATCCCATTGTATCATATCAAAAGCAAAAATCTGTACATGCAATGTATTATAAATGTATTTTGTTAATGTTATCAATACATAATCACTTACTATCCTGCGTATTACCATCAGAGTAATAATAATGGGTGAAATACTGATAAATATAAAATGTGAGCATCGTGCAGCTGCAGAGTGGATGTAACAAATCTACAAACAAGTATTACACGTGTTTGTCCTAATCACATATTTTCTGTCTCTTCTTTTGCAAAGATCTTTAAGGCCTATCTGGATTCTGACAGGGCTGATTATACAGTGTGCAGCAGATGCTCTGTTGCGGACATGTCCATTTACAATTATTGCTATTCTTCATAGCTCATTTCCCACGGAGCGGTGAAAGGAATCTCACTCTGGCTCCACATTATTAATAGCGCCGCTTGATATGGAAATGAGGCAGTAATTTGCCCAAAACGCACCATTTGTATTCTAGTTTGATTAGCTAATGAACTATGGCATATTTGAGAATATATTAGTGTTATTTGTTTTGATATTAACACAATTCTTCTATATTGCATTTAATAATGGAATATGATTACTGGCAGGTTGATTTGGGAGAGCACAATTTGCTGGGTGTCATATCAGAAGTGCTCAGATTGAGGAGAACATTTCTTTGGGTATTTCTTCTTGGACTTAATAGGTTTGAGGTGTTGATGAAAGGAATGCAAATTAAACGTTCCAGAACTGCAGAAAAGGCTGTCATTCAAACTGTCATTTAACAATAACAAATGTGGTTTTTTTTTTATATTTTTGATTTTCTTTTGTGTGCACTTTATCCTGTATTGTACATGTGTCAAACCGAAAGCCTGGGGGCCCAAATCTGGCTTACAGCATTCAATTTGGCCTGCAGGGTAAAGTAAAAATGACAGAAAACATAATTTATTATGTAAATTACCTACTAATGTAATATAAATAAATAAGTTCGCTGAAACTCCAAATTATTTAAAGGGACTAGGGGTTTACCAATGCTTTACTCACATGATGACCGTCATTTTTAGTTGAAAAATGTAGAAAGAACTCTCCTTTTTTCCAAAAAACAGCAATTTTTCTCTAATTCTTCAACAAAGTTTCCTCAAATCTTTTAAAAATTGGTCACAAAATCAGCAAAAATTGGAGAAAATATCCAGGAGGGACTGATATCTGTCACTCATTGCTTGGGATATTGTCGGTGCCTTAAATATTTAATATATCATCATATATACGCAGAAAGGCTAACGAGAGCACATTAATGTAAAAGTGCATTTTTAACACAAACCAAGCTAAATCAAAATTATTTACATTTTCAACTGGTCTCGACCACAGATAGATTGCAGAGCACTGTTATTCCAGTATTGAAAAATTGGCTACAAGAGAAAGCATGAACGATTATATAATGCACATGGGTCACAGGTCTGTTTAGTCCATGACCGCTGCAAATGTTGCCTCAGAGAGAACAGAAGCATTTACACCCACACGCCTGAATATAATCAATGTGTCATCATCAGCAAGCTGTACAAAGTCCTGATCATACATCAATAACTAAAATCACCAGAAACACTTCTAGTCTTCTGTAAGGTCCCCATTATTAACCCAATAATGGGCACCTTGCGCCGCTATATAGAATTTGAACTGCATTTGCGCCACCTAGGGGTGCAATTTTCATTCCCGCAGCTTGAAAATTGGCAATTTCCCATAAAAAATTCTGACCTTTGACTTCAAAGTGCACCAGAATGTCGAAATGTCACAAAAACGTGACTATCAATGTTTGTGTGATTTGTGGCCATTCATTTTTTCAGTCAACACTTTTCAGGATATTTACTTTGATCTCCTGACATGTTTCAACTGCTAACTGTCAGTCTTCCTAAGAGGCATCTGCTGATCGCTTTGATGTGCATTTTCACTAATTTTCACACCTGGGACTCTCTTCTTCAGAGACCATCGGGCGACAGGGGAAGTGCCCAACTTTACAGTTCTGTAACTGATAAGGACACATCAAAGCAATCAGCAGACACATCTGAGGAAGACTGACAGTCAGCATTCGAAATATGTCAGAAGTTCAAAGTAAATTCACTGACAAAATGTCAGAATAAATTCAATTAATTTCAAATGTATTAATATAGCGCAAATTACAACAAAGTAATCTCAGTGCGGTTAACAAAATATAAAGTTCATAGTAAGAAAGAAAGAACCACACAAGATCAACATGAACCTTATGAAACTTTAAAATATTATTCAAAAAGAAGACTGAAAATTAACGCCAGATTTATTTTCATGTAGCAGGTCAGAAAATCCAAAATTCCAGTTTCCTATACAATGCCTCTTTAGAACACCATTAAAAAAACAAAGAGAACAAAGAGACCATGCAAAATCCTTCTGATTCACGGGCGTCTGCTGTTTCTTTTGAAGTTTCCTTGACTTTCACGTAGTAATTCCAGGAAAATTTATTTTGTCAAGATGTATATTTCTTAAGGTATATTCAAAGGAAGCGTCAAAGCAATCAGCAAGTGCCTCTGATGAAGACTGGCAGATGTCAGGAGATCAAAGTGGATTTCCTCAGTAACAGTTGTCTGAATAAATGAAACTTTAACATATTATTTGCATTACAATGTTGATGCCCTCATATCACAAACTAATCTAAGGTGACTAAAGGGGGGATATAATGTGTTGCAGTGGGAATATCCAACATGCAGCATCTATACAACCTCATTCTCACCTTGTATCTTCTTATTTCCAATGACATTTACTTTACCGCTGGTACAATTAAGAGAAAAGTTATAATGGCTCAGAGGTGCAGTAACCAAGGCTGTTAACAATGCCAGTCAGTGCTGTCGACTCAGCCTCAAAGATTTGCAAACAACTTGCCGTCTGTCACTGACGTTACAAGAAAAAACAAGACATGAGGACTTGACACGCGGCGTCTCTTGTTTCAGGCAGGAAGCAGGTGATAACCTGCCATTCTTCTGCTCTGCTACACCTGCAGTCCTGCACAGTAACAGGCTGCTGAAAAACCCTCCGCCTCCTCCTCCTCCTCCTCCTCCTCCTGACAAGCACCCGTCTTCTTTGCCCTTTCATCTCTATGCTGCACAAAAGAGAGTTTATGAGGCTTTTATCTATGCCTGAGGGTACAGTTCCTTGTCTGCTGAGAAGAAAATTCAACCAATTAGGTATGGTGATGAACCGTGCTTCACAGGAAGGGCTCGATAATTGGCAAGTCTCTCGTGAAACAAGGAATACTGAGGGAAATTCAGCACAACCTTGTGTAAATGTGTGTGATTTCACAATGTTTTTAAGGTTAAAGTGGCAAAAAACTGTTTTGTTATCCATAGTTGATGGAAGAACTAGTTTAATTCAGTTAAAAGTTTTACTTCGTTTTTGTAAGTTATTGGTCTACTAATTTATTATTTATGATGCCGTCTAATTGGTGGAGTGTAGGGTAGATGAGTGGTTCTCAATCTTTTCAGTACGTGACCTCCAAAATAAAGGTTCCAGAGACCAGGGAACCCCACTGTACCTAAAGGTAGTTGAACACAGACTTGAACATTGAAGAACAGTCATGTGGAGAAAGGGTCATCTAATAAGGGGGAATAAAGGGGGGAGATTTTTGGGGTTCGTCCATAAAGTCAACAAAATGATGGTCCATTGTTCTATGAATCTGTGAAAACCACATTTATTTATTTATTTACCTGAATAATATCCACTGTTATCCAGGAAGTGCATTATTTGTGCCTTCGTATATAGCAATCTTAAAGATGTAAATTCTTGTTTTTTTTTAAAATCAGAAATAAAAATAGGTAAAAGTGAAATGGTGGAAAATGTGGTGAAATGGGATTTTAAAAACCACAGAAATTAGTTAAAAGTTACAAATTAGTGGCCAAAAATGGACAGAAAAATTTAAAAATTAAAGTGTCAATATTGAAACAATTAGTTTAAACTGGCAAATGATGGGCATGACAAATCGTGAATGTGGTTAAATTGGCAAAAAATAAGCATGACATATGGTGAAAAGAGGTTAAAAGTGACAATAATAGGTCAACGTGTGCGACATTTGGTGGGCAAAGTGGTGGAAAGGGTTTATAAGTGCCAAAAATGTCTTGAAAGTGGAAAAAACTTACAAAAAAGGCATTGAAATTTGATGGAGAAGTGGAGGAAATGGAAGTAATGTAGCAAAAATGCATTAAAAGAAGCAGAAATATGGCAAGAAAAAGTGATTAAAATAGGTTAAAATATGGCAAGTTTGGTGTAGTTGTAGAAAAAGGGTTAAAAAAAAAAGAAGCAAAAATGGTTACAAATTGTTTAAAAAAAAAAAAAAAAAAAAAAAGCAAAAATTCTTAGTTCCTTGAAGGCATCTGGCGACCCCCTCCCAGTGTCTTGTGTCCCCAAATGGGGTCCTGACCCCAATGTTGAGAACCACTGTGGTAGAGGATGCTTCCTCTCAGATAGAGGAGAATGGGCTTTTTCTTTAGCCTCTAATTTATGTGATTTTTCTTTCACAACAGCCAGGTTTAATCTGAGTACTTCTAACATATCAACAGAACGGTCTGTCAAGCCTGATGGGGTTTTTAAATTAACCAAAGTAGCGATTGTGAGTTTGTTTGTGATTCTGTCTTGTTTGGGATTAGCAATTATTGCCGTCTCATATTAAGATCATTGTTGCAAAATTTGCAAATCCTCCCTGAGCACGTAGGCAGCTAGGCTACTTGCATTTTCCTGCCACATGTAAAATATAAACACAAATAAAATATAGGAAAATATGTATTCAGAGAAGCTCCAAATATATTCCTCTTTTAAACGCTGCTTTAAAAAATGTGTTGAACTTTTCTCCGTCTACTTCTCCCTCTCTTTGCATTCACTCCTTGTATATTGCATTTGCAAAAGCACATAGCGCCGGTGCTCTGAAGAGATACCCAGCATGGATGCATTATACGGAGAGACTGTCGGTGAGCAATTGCTGATCCCAGGGAGTGATAAAAAGAGCCAAGCTGTCGAAAAAAGCTGAAAAAAGAGGCTGGAGAGAGCCATGGAACATATAGACCAGGAAGGTCACCAGCTGCCAAAGAAGGGGCCAAACCATGTCTGGAATGTCCTTAGCGTTCCCTCTATTTACTGACACTGATGACATTGGGAGGCAAGGGTTGGATGAGAGTTAAGGAACTCAATAAATAAGTGGGTTTAGGTGAAATACGACTGCAATATACACAAATAAACATTAAAGTTGAGGTTTTACTAAATATAAAAGAGTGAAACAAAGCATTTAACAGTGTGATCTTGGCCTCTCCACTTAAACAAAGATTTGAAAGTGGACAGATTAGAAGATATGCTAATGCGAAAAACCCACTATCGCTACCTGTGCATATGGTCACTTTAAGGACGTGCTTATCTCTGGCGCCATGCGAATAGATTTATTTCCTTACAAGCCCCGACAATCCTTCGCTCATACATTAGCATGTGTTACAGGGATTACAAGTAAAAAGTCAGATTTACAGAGCTGAGAGTTATAGCGATGTGCTAATATAATATAATTTAAAAAAAATATTTTATTGCAATAATTAACAAACAAAATGTCATTTTCACAGACAACTGTCATCAAAAGTACTGTACACTGCATTATTTATTTTTTCAATCTTAATGAAACAAAACAGAACAGACCAGTACAGAACAGAACAAATAAAGAAACCAATGAGAAAAAAGTATAAAAAGACATACAAAAAAGGAAATTGTGGATAAATGAAAAGTGTGTAAGTGCCTTTTTAATTGTGTCATTTTTTGCAAGTTATTTCGATTTGTTTATGTTATTTTTTCACCATCTCAAATTTGCTGTGGCAAGCAGCACGAAAAAAACTAAAATAAAAAATGGTTCGCGTTCAACGTTTTCTGTGTTTTTCCATCCCTCTGTTTAAATGAAATGTGACAGAAAATTGGATTGTGTTTTGGATCTCTTCTCTTGTTATTTATCTCCAGGCTTCCTCCAATCACATTCCCAGGCAGGTGCATGGCTGCCCTCCACAAATTACGTCCAGGATAATTTCATATTGATTAATGCAGATGCGTTCCTCTTGGCCTTTTACCCTATACTTGCAGTCTATTTGGTATAAATTACTGAAACCATTTTGCTGCACAAAGCCAGCCCTCTCCAATAAGGTGCTGGCTCATGTGTCGACTGGGGCCCCCCAAACTACCGCTCTGCCTGCAGGAACCACTAAAGCTTTTAATTGCCTTCTGTGCAAATGGTCCTTATGCACTTGATAAAGTATCTGGAAAGTCAGGCACAGGTTGGTCAAGGCTTCGGGGAGTTGCTGCACTTGCTGTGTGTGTGTGCGTGTGTGTGTGTGTGTGTGTGTGTGTGTGTGTGTGTGTGTGTGTGTGTGTGTGTGTGTGTGTGTGTGTGTGTGTGTGTGTGTGTGAGTGGGAGAGAAAAAAAGCTGTGATGAAACACTGAGATTTGGCGAGCGACGCCCCGTTGGTTAATGATATTCCAACCTGGTGTAAAACTTAAAGTTTCTAGAAGCAGCACTCCCCATTAGGGCTGGGCGATATGGACCAAAACTATCCATATCTCAATATTTTTTTTTTCCCAAAATGGCGATATATGATATATATCTTGATTTATAACTCAATAAAGTTTTACCAGAAAAAACTATTCTGTGTTAAATGTGCTAATGCAAAAATGCCACACAGGCACATTACAGTTTTCTCAAATTAATTTGGAAAAATACAATTCTTAATATAACTTAATATTTAAATATTTGATGTCCTGTAAAACACATTGACTGTACAAAATATATAAGAATTTATTTGTTGTTCTTTTAAAAATCCAAGTCATTTTTTGGCGATTGAGTCGACACTGCGCCCAGCAGTTCATGTATGCTACTGCAGCAAAAAATGAAGCCGAAAGTATAGTTTCATCATGAATTTACTACGTTTGGACTAAATGCTGGGATTCATTGGATTTTTTAATGTGTTTGGAATATTTTAAAACCACTTTTGATGGTTGAATTTATGGATTCTGTAAGACATGGCTTTGCTTCAAAAGTGAGCAGTGCTGGCTTGTTTATGTCACCATTTTTTTATTTTTTCAAGTGTGACAAAATAATTGAGTGTATTTGCTGTGGTGGTTGTGTCTCAGAATGGTTTAGATAGTTAAAAATGGAATATTCTAAGCTTTTCAAACGGTATATGATATTTATGATATGCTGCTGTATTTAATCTCTTAATTCAATTCAATTCAACTTTATTTACAGTATATATCACACATTACAACAAAGTCATTTCACAGCGCTATCAAAATATAAAATTCAGATTCAGAAATGAAGAGCGTGAATGAGTGAGAACATGCATTTTGACCTGTATTCGAGACGGTGGACGTTACGCGTCAACGCAAATTTTTGTCTTCAACATTATCAATTATGTTACTAATCATTTTTGCATCATTGTAATATGTTACACACATTGTGGCTGGTGCAAATCTCGAGATAATTCTATATATTTAATTCCATTTTTTCTTTTGCACTCGGCGATCGTTTTTTTTCAAAAGAATGATACATAAACATAGATTTCTCATAAACTTTGGATATCAGCTTTAAGCATTATATATATTTATTAAGATTTTATTAAGATTTTGCCAAATTTGCTCATGTTATGTAACACCTTACTTAAAAAACACCATAAGTAATTGATTACTACAGACACTATTACATTTGACTGATATATTCATTATTAAGTAATGCATACTTAAGGACAACTAATTACATTATGTAACTTTTATTAATGGTTCATAATGTTTTAATTAACTCTGTGCAGTAGACATTATTTAACTGCTTATTAATGCATTAGCTGATATGTTAATTCATTTTAGGTAATACTTTATAATGATTATTAACATATTAATGAACTGTTGCTTAATGCTTAATAAAGCATTAACTTTTTAAACTGTTGTCGTCCTGAACATGAAAGGGTTAAAATAATCTGACTTTTTTTTCACCATACAGCTGGCCTGCCATGGACGTAAAAAACATACGTATATATACTTTTATTTACTTGTATTCATTATTATTTTTTTAAAACTATTTTTAATATTTTTGCGCCTTATCTTTTTTTGTGTAGTCTTGCTCCTTTTTTGCCTGTGTGTGTATAATTATTATTATTATTATTAGTGATGTTTTTTAATATGCCATTCTAATTACTGTTCTGGGTTTAATATGGTATTTTCTGATTTTGATTCAGATTCTGATAAATTAAAGGACCCTTATTGTGAAGTATATTTTCTTATAAGCGATGTTGTAATTTCATATATCGCCAAAGTAGAAATCTCGATATATCTTGGATCTCGATATATTGCCCAGCCCTACTCACCCTTCAATAGCTACAGAAGTGGCTCTGTGTACATCAGCTACTGTAGAGCGTCTGATAACCCCTGGTAAGGCGATAAACAATCAAAGCAAGCCTTCAGTGGAAATGATTGCATTCTGTACACTGCCTCAGAGACGGGGGGCTATTATTAACGCAGACCCTTGTCCTGACAACGCTATTTTCCAGAAGGTAATTGCAGATTCAGATCTCTGAGAGGTCCTGACTGAGAGTAAATGCCACCTCTTTAATTATGGTCTCCTCCACGTCTCCTCTATTGAGCCGCCGAGATGTCTATCGCTCCATGAGATCCTGGGGAAAATGATTCTAATGGGAAATGACCAGTGTCTGGGAAGTTGGCTCAGATTAGAAGCGACGTTTCTAATTGATGGCTAAAGAAATCCCTTAGTTGGATGAGTGGGAAAAGTCACTTTGGAGCTGGTGTAATTACAGTGATTGGAACTCCAGCAAGAATCAGCAGATGATCTTTCCTGATTTAAATTTTGAACTGACGCTGACAACAAACTGAACAAGAGCTTGGATTAGAGAGGAAATGTTCTAAAACTACATTAGTTTAATGTCTTTATGCTTCAGATACCACATGATATACAACATTTCTACGTTCAAAAACGGATCAAAACGAGACTATTAGCATATTTAAAATGATAGGACAGGGGTAGAGCGGTTATAGTCACATATGCAGTACAATGTCATGACAATTAAATTAATATATATCTTCTACGTATGTTTTATTGTGTAATTTGATTGGTTTAAACCTTCTACTGAGCTCAAAGAAAGAAACACAGAGACACATAATAGGACAGAGCTCTGAAATAGAAGAAAATATATCAGTTTTCTTCTCAACATTAGTTTAATAGAGACAAAAGTCACGGATTACAAGTGCTCACGTTACTGTAATTGAGTTGCTTTTATGGGTACAGTAAAGTAATTTGCTACATTTCTACATCCATTTATTGAGTAAATTAGCTATACCTAGAGCCTGATATTGTTTTCAATTTAAATTGAATTCAGTGGTGTTACTTTATTCAAAAACAATAATTGTACATTTTGACAACCCTTTTATTTTATACGGATGCATTTGTGGAAAATTGATTAAGTTAGGTCACGCATGCGCAGTTCCAGAGTGTAAAAAGGCTTATTGTGTATACATGAGATGTTTACTGTACGGGGCCCCAAAAGAAAAATAAACAAAACGAAAGTCGATTTCTCATTTATTTGCGAGTCAAATATTACGATAGTTGGTGGTACCAAATCATTGGCATATACCAATATATAAATGGGGCCCATCACCCCGTATGTGTCACGGAGGCTCTGGGGGCCCCATATTTCAACTGACTACTCCTTCGTTAGATCGAAATGCAGTTTGGTATGAATACTCTTTTTTTGAAATGGAGTAGGGGGCCCAGGGGTCACCCCCCATTTCCAGTAATTTCCAAATTTATGGGAAAAAAGTCGTGAGATATATCGTTTCTACATGTTTCTACATGTTTTTGCATGATAGGAGAAAAACTCAGAGACCCCTGGGAGAACATGTAAACTCCCCACGGACAGACCCCATGCGCTCACCCCAGGGCTTGAACCCAGTACCTTTTTGAAAACCTTTGTTTTTCTATGCGCTCCTGTTTTTGAACAGTCACTGAAAGCTCCCACAGCTCCTGAATCCATCACTAATGGGTGTCAGTAGTAACTGATCTGCTGGTACTTTCCTCTCGTCCTCCTATTTGTTGACATTCTGTTGCAGGGGCCCCAGAATCTCTGAGGTTCTCCAACTAGTGCGAAAGGCGAAATGACACAATAATAACAACATCTGTCTTGTGTCCGGGCAGTATCGACGTAAGATTGCTGCTACCAAATTGTTTGTGTTGTGAAGTGTGTCTCGGAGATACCTGGAGATTATTAGTCTCAAGGCTACACGCTGTGTCAGGGTCTGTAGGAGCTGATTACTGAGTGGCACACTGGTAAGGCAATGGCAAACTGGATGTGACAGAATTGATTTAATGGGCTGCCCTGAAGGTGAGGATTTCTGCTCCAATATTTAAGGTTCTACAGTAGCCTTTGGACCATTGTTTATGTTGCAAAGGTTAACCCCCGGTTATCATCATCAAATAGTCCAGTAAAGATCATCCAAAATGTAATTTTGTCTATCTTTTTGTATGATTTTCCAATGCTTATCTGTGTCTACAAAGGATCTGGTGGATGCATTATGCTAGTTGTCCATCTCTCTGGGGTCTTTTCCTGGGTGTACCCCACCTCTCTCCTAATGTGAGCACAAACAGGCACCAGCCGATATCTGACCTGATTATTTTTCATTGTTCACTATTGTCCACCCATCCATTTTCCTATTCACTTGCTCCTTTTCATGGGAGTGTGCTGGTGCCTATCCCAGCTGTCAGTGGGCGGTAGGTGGGGGTACACCCTGGACAAGGAGTGTTAACTAGGGATGGGCGATACAGACCAAAAAAAAAATATCCCAATAATTTCTGGTATTTATCACGATAACGATAAAAATTACGATAAATAAAAACAATAAAGAAATAAAACAATTCCCAACTTAAAGTGTAAACAGGTTCCTTACAAACACAAATACATTTGAATACATCAACACTAAAAAAGGCTACAATAGCCGCAGACTCACAAAGCTCATGGTTGATATTTTATGGAATATATTAGTGCATGTGGATCACAGTGTTATTGTATGCAATTAATTTATTTCCTCAGTTAAAAAGAAATGATTTTCTAAAAAAAAAAAAAAAAAAAAAAACACATGAGGAGCAAAAATGACTCCAATCGTGTTTTTACTGCTGCTGAATGGTTTATTTTATATCTGATAATGAGTTACATAAAGTTATGGTTGATAAATATCTCTTTGATTTCCTATAATTAAACCAGATCAAGCTTGATAATTTAATCATTCAGAATATTTAGGTGTAATAATAGTTACATTACTGTATAATAGGACCAGTTTTGTCCTGACAAAAACACATGAAATATAATTTAAAAATATTGCGTTTCACAAGTTGGGACGGGTGACGAGTGACATTAGTTTATTGCTAAGATTTATTTCACACGACGTGTGACATGTTAGCTCTTATCTTTCTCTACAAGTGTTAAATCTTACCATGAACTTGGTCTATTCCTTATATGGTGTGGTTAGCTTTAGCTCTTTGCCCGGTCTCGTATGTGTCAGTGGGTTAGCTTAGCTTAGTTAGCTTTAGTTGAGTTTCCAGTTCATAATTGTTGCTGGAAGGTACATCTCTGTCACCGTATTTGTGATAACTTTGTGTGGAAACTTGGACTGGTTCACTTTGTTAGATGGTTGTCTGGTTTTAACCAAATAGCGGTCCATGATCTATCGCAGCATGGCAGCCTCAGGTGGAATAATCAGTTGTTGACAAAATACTTAGGGGCCATTTTGGCCCATGGAACAAGGGTTTTATGGGTATTCTTGGCTAAATGCAACATGGGAATTCATCGTTTCTATTGTGGGATGACATATTCTTACCGGTGATAATATTTTTGGCGATATATTGTCAACTATAACATATCGCACATTCTTAATGTTAACTATTGTGAACTTTTAATATGTTAAAAATGGGGCAGGTCTAAACTAACAGATGACCTTCACCAAGCAGGTCATAATTTCACCGGAGATTATTTGTTTTTTTTACTGTTCAGGAATACCTCTAACTTAACAGATTTTTATAAGATATTAAACCAAAGATTGACCAATGTACTGGTTCTGGGTCAGTTTAAAAATAAAAAAATCCCGATGTCTCATAATTGTCAAAATTTCAAAAATTCATATCTCAGACATTTGATTTGACTGAGTTATGTCAGGTTGCTTCCAAGCTTATTCATTTCATTACTATTTATCCAAATAATGGTGCGTATCCATTTGGAGGTACTGTATCATTATTAATGGGGATAGAAATGTATTCCAAGCCTTTTAAGTGTGAACAATCATGGTCCCATGATCAGAATCATTGATCTAGATAACTGATACCTGACAAAAAGGAGACTTGGCATTTGGCAGAGATTGCGCTCTGTGAGTGCTCTTGTTTATCAATGAGATAGTTTGATTGTGAAAGGACAATGTCGACTCTGGAAATAAAACCCTCAAAATAACTTTCTTTCAACTTGTACATGAGAATATAATGTAGAATCCACAAGGATAAAATGTATGCTTTTTGTCTGCGTATGGCTCGTAATAGAGGCTGACGTATTGGCCACTAGGCCATAAGTTCTCGCCTTACTTTTCGATATTGTTTACATGTTTTGTTGCATGTGTCAAACTCAAGGCCCACAGGCCAAATCTGGCTCCTTAGAGCATCTAACTTGGCCCTCTACAGTATATCACAGCTCCTCCAAACACACTAATTTAATGAAACTCCACAATATTTGCAGGGATTCACAGTTTTTTCAGGCTGGGAGTGAAGATCCGTCACTGAATGCTTGGCTTATATACTTTATGTATTTCATCTATACGTGGAAAAACAAACACATTAATGTGGAAATTACTATCAAACTATTTGGCCCCTGAACTAAAATGAGTTTAAGTAAACCAATCAGAGGTGAATGCTTTGAACAGAGTCACAATTTTTCTGTTTTGACAAATTTTCATTCACATCACAAAATAATGTCTAGCTGAAGAAGGTGTAGAGTGGTGCAGAACTACAGTATATATGAAAAAAAACTTTATGTTCTTATCTATAAGTTAAACAAAAGTCATTTATTACTCATCTTGTGCCCACACTGGATAAAAGTGGTATTGGTCACTATACATACAGTATATACATTTACAATAAGCCTATGAACAGAAGATAAAATCTTCTCTTAAAGCTGAGAAACGTCTCGATGTCGCGCCCTAAACAGCTCCACTTCCTCCCACTGCCACTCCCAATCTACCACAAGCCACGCCTCTACTTTTCTGCACAGGCATTGTGGAACATAACAAGGTTGCATTGGGTCGCATTGATATATGTCTATGGGTCAGGTAAGAGCCAAAATCATATTTACCTGTTTGCTGTTGTGACGCGCGGCCTTGTTTCCGTGCACAGTTCTACATTCACTTTGATTGACAGACTCAAAAACAGGAAGTTGAATCCTATTGGCTGGGCACACGCTGTGATTGTTTCCATTTGTATAGGGGTCTATAGGACGAAGGAGGGACTTATATACATAAGTGTATATGAATGAACACCGGCAGTAGACCATAGTAAAAGGATTTTTTTGCATTTCAAAAGAATCATACATAAACATAGATTTCTCAGAAACTCCGGATATCAGCTTTAAGAGCAGTAATAGGAATTAATCCTGGTTACATTCAGAAACTATATATTTCAGAGTTCCCCTATAATAATTTAAAGCAAAAATTTATTAACATTTGTCAAGACATTGAATGCACTTGAGGAAGACTCCCACCCCTAATACAGCACGACAAAAAGACAACACAGACGTCATTTCTGGGGTGTGTGTTTTGCAGACAGCTGAGCTGGCTGGCCTCCCGGTGGGCGTTGTAGTGGAAAAGAAATGTTGGTCTCTTGTGTCTCCACTTGATTAGTTTAACAGCTCCTTTGATCTTTTGCTGTGATTGAAGTGTTTAAGTGGAAAATGTGGGGCAGCAGCGGAACCAGAGAGCGAGTCGTCGAGCAACGCGCCACCAAATGCCTAAGAGGCACGGCGTCTTAATGTCAGCGGGAAATTAAAACATATTTCCATTACCAAAACCCCAAGAATCTTAATTCATTTGTCCACATGCAATATGAAGTAGGTGACAAGGTCAGTAAATACTCAATGAATACGATGTGAATGTTGACCTTTGAGAGCAGGTACAAATGAAAACTAATTTTGTCATACACTGTATTTATATATGAAGGTTGGAGAGTTCTATAGACTTTTGGAAATGAATGAAAACACTGAGAGCACCTGAATCCACTCTGAGCCTAAGAGATCAATTTACGTATATATTGTACCAAACGTAAGATTAGAATTAAAATGAAAATATCTGTCTGTTCTAAGGGTTAAATTGTGGAATAATGTTGATAAAGAAATAAAAATGAGTGACACACTATTTATTTTCAACAAGAAAATGTCACAATATTTAGAAAGTTATGCAAAGCAGTAGAAATATGTTTGTAAGGGTACAGTGTTCATTGTCAAACGCAAATGCACTTGTTGAATTATTATTATTTGAAAAAGCTAACTTGAATGTTATGATTTATGTTGGGCATATAAGCACGTTTTGCTTCTCCATGTTTCAGTCTTGGTATATGTTTTTAAATTGTGATTAATGTTTAAAGTTTTTTTGTTATATTGAAACACACAAAACTCAAACTTCACCATCATGCAAACAATACAGTCAAAAGTGTAAATATACAATCAGTTGTGTTTTGGGGATTCTTGGATCATCTGCATATTGTTCTGGCACCGGATGCCATGAAAGATCCGCTCCGTCCTCAAAGGTAAGCAATTAAAATGCACTACAGGTACCCTTTAAAGGGCAGAGAGCAACGGAACAACCGCCCACACGATATGGTTGAAAGGCTAAGTTAATTTATGCAACAAAGTCTCCTAACAGAAGCAAATGACTGAGGGAAACTGATGGAAACAAGCAATCGGTCCGTAGTCGTATCAATGAGATGATCATTTTAAAAGTCTAAACATAAAACGCAGGATGACAATAAAACCTGTACAAATAATAAGCTGGGAAACTGTCTACTGTAAAGGTGTTGATAATGTTACCGTATATACTTAAGTCAGTGGTTCCAAAACCTTTTTTGGATCATGACCCCATTTATTTTTAATCCTAAAGTTAGCAATAATTCGTTTTTGATCACGGTTTGTTATGCTGTGTATGTTTTTGTTTTTTGTCTTCTTCCTTTTTCTCTTTATTCTGCATTTAATTAGAAGGAATAATAATAAAATATATATATATTTTTTTCAATCAATAATTATTTTAACACATTCCAGGCGACCGCGTTTAAATTTCAATCGACCATACATGGTGTCATGACCCCAATTTTGAAAAACACTGACTTAAGTAAACTTACTACTTAATTGAAATAGTAGCCATATTAGAAAAGTGCATCATTCATTACCAAAATGAAGGGTATTTTAAATGTTAGGCAGCGTCTGCCCTCAGCAATTTAGCACCCAAGACAATATTTTGGGAGGTGCCCCTTTAAGCTAAAGTAAATTTTACTGTAAATTCAAAAATCCTCACACAAGAACCTGAATATCTTTGTCTTTGAGCTTTTGTTTTCAAAAATGAGACCCCAATCAAAAATATTTACAAAAAATAATTATAAATATATAAATAAAAAAGAAATAGTAGAAGAAGTTGCTAAACAAGTGACATATGTATACGAAATGATAGGGATTTAAGATATTAAACCAGTGATAACACATCAAATTAGGATAATTGCAAAAATAACTTTATCACAATTAAAAACAAACAAACACACAAACAAAAAACAGAGAGTGTATTTTGTGGTCACATAAAAAACTTGCTCATCTCCCCAGAGAGCTGGAATTATTGTTTTTAAAGGCTTTTCAGTGTAGTGTATTAAATAAATGTTGCCATATTTTCTCATATTACCAAACGGTACCAACTTGTAACAAAATTATGAATTCACATAATTGTTACGAGAATATTAAAAGATATGATATAGGAATATATTAGAATACACATTATTCTTCCTCTATGTGTAGCGCTCCCTGGGAGGATGGTGCTATTAGTATTTTCCTTTTACTGCCTATGTCACAGGCTCACCGGGACATGACATGTTTTAAAATGAACCATTCTAACAAGTGAGAGGCTTATTAGCATTGTGTATGTGTGAGGTAATGATAAGGTGCATAAAATGAAATCCTCTGCTTGAATGTGTGTCAGTAAAAAAAGCATGAAGATCATTATCAGTTGTATAAATAGTTCTAGGGTTTCATTTGAGGAAGTGGATTAAAGAAATGCCAACATTGGCCAAAAACTATGTTTATATTTGGTGATTATTATATAATTCATTCATTCATTCAAATGTAACTTTTCAGCTGTTTCTATAGTTTCCTCCGTCGCTTTTTCCTAAAAACTGGAGCAGCAACGTTCCCTTTTCACAGCTGAACCCCAAACTGAATTCTAAAGCTGTGTGACTTTATATTAAAACACTAGAAGGTTGAAGGACACGTTTCTTAAGAGTCCACTACACACAACGGCTTGATAACACACACACACTGTGCTACATTCTCTCCACCACTTCTGTCCAGCCCTTAAAAGGCTGCCATATTGGATAATAACTTGTTGTCTATAGCAGAATAAGAGCCAGCTTTTATAGAGAAAAAGGTCAGGAGGTCGGCTCCACTGCATTTTCTTTCCCAGGAAACAATCTTAAAGGCAGTAGCCGTCTTATTTACTGCTAAACAGATGTTTTAAAAACAGTAGAATCTCAAAGAGGAGACGTTGTACATTGAATAAATATTAGTGCTGCTGCTGCAGCGTATATGAGTGCACACAGTGATGTCATAATGCATCGGATGTACCAGTATTTTTTTTATTTTCATTATTGTTTCTGACCTATTTATATAATGATATATAATGTTATATCATAATTAGGGATGTAACGATTAATCATAAGGCAGTTAAAAATCGATTCATAGGTATCACGGTTGATATCGATTTTCTGAACATTGAATCGCAGTACTTTTTTTAACCAGCAGAGGGCGCTATCCACAAGTGTGGGCGGCGGGCGGAGTCTGCTAATACTTTCTTTCTGGCCGCCTTCTACTCTTAAATATGTTAATAAATGATTCATTGCCCCTTTAGCACCGAAAGAATATCTGTAATATTACTTGAATATCTGTAAAAGTCACGTTTTTCTATTAGCTCTGTCTGCTAGCATAGCTTCTCTTCTTCACTGCAAGAATTTCTGCATGCCAACCGACCACTGTGTTACCAGCGCCCTCTGCTGGTCTAAACAAATATGATGTAAATCAGTGTAATCACGGTTTTTTTTTTAAAGTCCAATTGTTAAGGCACAAAATACATTTTCAGTTGCACTTTTAAAAAGAAAAAGAACTATTATGTAGTTTTGCATTGTTTATTATAGAACCAGAATTTAAATGAATAGGCTTCATTTTAATTTCTATTATTCCTTTATTTATTTCATTCAAGATTTATTTTTAGTTAAATTGCATTGTTTTGAATAGTTTATCAAGGGATTCTTTTGACAATTAAATATAAAAGGAAAATAATACAGTATTTTTTGTCTACAGTCCCATTTTGTAAAATAAATCGTGAGAGAATCGTATCGTGACCCCAGTATCGTGAATCGAATCGTATCGGGAGTTGAGTGAATCGTTACATCCCTAATCATAATTAATAACTGAATATATGGGTAATTATATTCCCTTGATATTATGAACAATTGTTATTTAATTTAGAAAAGTAATTTGAGGAAATTTGCAGGATCTTGAAATAAAATGAGTTTTTTTTTTTTTTTAACAATTTGAGTTTAAAAAATGACTGTAATCCATAGGCAGAGTTTAAGATTCTTGCCAGATGGGCAAAAGAAAAAATAGAATTAAATAAAATACAACTTTTTCATTTCCGATATGATGCCGATATTGCAGCCTTGCGTATTGGCCAATACCAATATTGATCCAATATCAGCATGAAATTGTATTTTTTTTTTTCTTTAATATAAAAATTTTAATTACTTATTTTGTAGTGTGGGATGCTGGAAAAGGCTTGATCAAGTGATGTCACTCAAACAGAGAACAATAGTCAGCAACAGTAGGTATGAGAAAAACTGACCCATTCATTATTAACCAATTGGTTACATACATTTTAACCTTCAACATAATATCTACAGTATTCTACAATTGAATAAAATAAATGTAAAAATTAATTGTGAAAAAAATAAATAAAAAAATTGGAGAATCCAGAAATATAAATTCAATATCCAATATTAGTTTCCAGGCTAATATCAGACTAATATCGGATCGGGACACCCCTAATAAAAATGATTAGTAACATAATTGATAATGTTGACTACAAAAATTTGCGACGACACGTCGTAAAGTCCACTGTCCCGAATACGGGTCAAAATTAATGTTCTCACTCATTCACGCTCTTTAGGGATTAAATGCTTTTCAAATATAGCAACATATCACAAGCATCATTTACTGTTAGAAAGCTTAGAATCATCTGTTTCTATAATATAAACCATTCTAAGACACAACCATCATGGCAAACACATTCAATTAGTTTGTCAAATTTGGAAAAAAAAAATGGCGACATAAACAATCCAGCACTCCTCACCTGTAAAGCAAAGCCAAAGTCTTACTGAATCCATAAAATCCATCAAAAGTGGTCTCAAAATGTTCCTAAGACATTCAAAAATCCAATGAATCCCAGCATTTATCCCAAAACACGGTACAACTGCTGTAAAAAATAATAAAATGTAACGTCCTATTTACAAAAAGAAAGCAGCTCCGCCCTGATTTCTTCTTATTTTTTGGCTCTGACACCCCTCCCCCTCCGGGGTGTTTGGAGCAGGGTCCAGGCCAGGGCGGAGAAGAGGACTGGGTTTCCAGCTGCTGGGGGGGTGTGGGCGTGCAGCCTCACGCTTTGAGGGTGACTCTGTCGTTAAATTTCTCATTTTCAGATTAATGTTGGAAATTAATTATTAAATCAGTGCTGCAGTATCATACATGAACTGCTGGGTGCAGTGTGGCTTCACCATTTACATTGTGAAGAAGACAACAGAAGAAGAACCAAGCCAAACAAATGATTTAATAAATATTTTGTACCATCACTGTGTTTTATGACACTTACAATATTTGTGTATTACGTACATGATATTAGGAATTATATTTTTTCAAATAAACTTGGGAAAACTGTAAAGAACACTTTTGACCACTAGGGGGTCAAACTCTGCGTATGTCATCATGTCTCGAGCGTACCAGTATTTTGTCATTTATTGTTTGTGACCTATTTACTGATGTTTTGTTTTGACCTTATAAAGTTGTTCAAACGCACAAAGTTAATGTTGTGGAAAAAAGGGCTAATTTGACAGTTGTCTATGTTTCAATCACTAATTAAGCTGTTCCATTGGAAAGCCTAAATCAAGCAAACAATCAGTGAATGTGAAAGAATATCTCCAGTACAACTGAAATGAAGCAATTAATGGGCAGCAACAAAAAGCCATTAGCTTAATGAGGGGAAATAACAAAATAAAAAAGTGCCCCGGGCGGATCTTTTCGCTGTTTCATTTTCTATTTGTTTATTAGCAATGATAAATGCAACCGCATTAAATATGTGACCATTGACACGCTGTGTTTTGACTCATTATCAAAAGCATAGATACAATCTGCGAGTTTACGTCATTCATAACATTTCTGCAAAAAGTTGTCTGATTTTATATATATATTTATATATATATATATATATATATATATATATATATATATATATATATATATATATATATATATATATATATATATATATATATATATATATAACTCTCAGTGCAGGACTTTAAACAAATCCATTTCCCCTTTTTGAGATAGAGAAGACAGAGAAAAATGTTGAGAATTACAAAAGAACAACGAAAGTACACTTAGGGGGAGAAGAAGAAGTTTCAATCTGATTACAGAGGAGGGGAAAGTAGTTTCTGACAAAGCCCATAAACTCTTTGGAGCTGTGCTTTGAGTTTCCCTCTGCCAGTCCTTTTGAGATGGAAGTTAATGATGCTGGCAAGAAGATAAATCACCTCAGACAGCGAACCGAGCAGCACTGACAAGTGAGCACCAGCAAGTCTGACACCTGCAAGTACCAGAAGAAAGACTAATAGTCATGTCAGCTGCTACCTGTAGGAGCCCAGCCACGTCTCTCTGTGCTAAAGGGAGGTAGGCGGTTCCTCTGATTGGACGAGAAACGGAACTCCAAGGACACAGCGGGCTGGAGATTAGACGACCGATATGAGGTATGTCTTATTTGATCATTTTGTACACTCTTTAAGAAAAAAAGTTCAGTTCACACATGATTGAATGCTGCTCAACTGTTTACACAAGTCAAGTTTGTCATCTCTGATATAAATATATTAAAATTCAAGCTTTAAAAAAAAAAGTTGGAAAACTTTTGTTGCAAAACTCAGACAAAGCAGAATAATAGCGGTTCTTTAAAAAAAAAACTATTTCTCTAATAATGTCATAACAGGAAATAAGGAGTTTAAGTACATTACAGGGTGGGCCTAAAACAAAGGCTCTTATTGTGAAAGGTTTTAAAAAGTTGGAGCATTTTGGATGAGTTTATTTATTTGTTTGTTTGACTATTAGCTGTATCACATCAAAAGTAGGGAACTGATCAGATTTTGACCATTTTTTTTTAACCAAAGACAGAAACTACACAATGGAAGTTTCTGTTAAATTTTGGACAGGATCCGGATTAATATAGTGATTCTAGATCATTGGCGAAATTTCAAAAAATTCAGCTTTTGGATTGTACTTCACCGATTTTAATGGAATTTGACACAGAGATGCTACCAAGTTTCATCTGGATTGGATGCAGATTCATCTATGATTCCACTGTGAATTCATGGAGTCTTTCTGCACATTGAATAAAAAGACAAAGACAAAAAACACACTTTTGATCGATTCTGACATTTGCACTCATCCTTAGTTCTTGTCTTACAGTGCTGATTCTATTCGCTGATTCTATTCCTCTTGCATGAGATACTCTTGGCCAAGGATGTCAAACTCAAGGCCCAGGGGCCAGAATTTGTTTCAAAATAAAACATAAGTATGCAGAAGCTTGCAATCTTTCTCTGCTTACTATTTCAGTATTTTTAAAGGACAAATTTCAATTTCTTCCACAAACCTTGCAAGTTATCATAGTTTCATAGAAATGTCAACAAAAAAATTGCACTTTGAAGAAAAAATGTGCAAATTCAGCAATTCTTGAGTTCAAATACTAGACATTAATGATATTGCTCAATGCTTAAGGATGTTCTACGTGTATTAGAAACATTGTTTACACAATAAAGAGCAAACTAAGGCAAATAATTCATTGAATAGCTCTTTTTCAGCTTTCTGATTTCTCAAAGAAATCAGTATTTTTCTGGTTGGGCCTACCTGAAGTTAAACTGGGCTGCAAATGGCCCCTGAATTGAAGTACGTTTGACACACCTTCTCTTATACAACAGATATTACGTTTATTTAAATAAATAAAGTTTGCATTCTTCTCATTTGATCGTCTATATGTTTATTCAAATGCTGAGTCTGAGTCTGGTTTAACCTCAACGGAGTACCTGCTTAGCGCACTAAAACACAAACCCATACAGCTTCTCAGTGTTCGTCACCCCCGTGTCTTTTTTCTTTCTGATGTCGTAAATGGCATCAAAGAGAATTTCTTTAAAAAAGAGATTCTTGCATCAACCAAGAATAAACCAAAAGAATGCCAAACGACAATGACACTCCAGCTTAATCAGTGTTGGAGGATGTCATCACTGCTTAGATCCCGGTCACAAGGGGATTAGAAACCCCTTCATGTGCCATCTTTTCAGACCGATCCATTATCAAAAACTGTAAAACAAATGTGACAGCCTGGGGAGCGTTCTTTCTCCATGATCCCCCTGTAAAGTCCCCACAGGGATGGTGTGATGAACGATTCAAGGCCAGCTCTGGCCCAGGGATGCTCCACTGAACCATGCCTTGATCTATCATCTGGCCTTCCCCTATTAATGATGAGGTCACGGCGTTGAGGGTCACAGCACTGCTGATAAAAGTGCAAAGCCTGCTATTTGTTATAGACCCAACCTGACTGATCATAACTCTTTTGATGAAAGGGGACATGATTTCACACCCCCACGCTGTCACTTCCAAGGCATGCCTGGATTGCTCATAATATAACGTCGTTGGAGGATTAGAGTGAATGATCCCTATCAAAGGCAATGTAGAACCAAATTAAATGGTTGTTATCACTCATTGGACAGTGATTATCATCACCTGGGAACAGTTTGTGAGTCCAACCTAAAGATGAACATGTGATCTTTGGGAACAAGAATAAATTGTGATTTTTATAGGTTGTCACTGTAGATTTGGCCTTGAAAGATATATCCTTGAAGACAGAGTGGCCGAAAGCCTAAGGGCTGCTATAGTGTCCAAATGAAGCTAAAGCTAGCTTCATAATATGAAAAGCTGAAGCTAGCTTTGAATGAAAAGATTTACCTAGCCTAGCTTCTAATGAAAACTAAAGCGAGCTTTGAATGAAAAACTAAAGCTCTTTGAATGAAAAGCTAAAGCTAGCATCAAATGAAAAGCAAAAGCTAGCTTTGAATAAAAAGCTGAAGCCAGCTTTGAGTGAAAAGCTTAACCTAGCCTAGCTTCTAATGAATAGCTAAAGGTAGCTTTGAATGAAAAACTAAAGCTCTTTGAATGAAAAGCTAAAGCTTGCATCGAATGAAAAGTCAAACCTAGCTTCCATTGAAGGGCCAAAGCTAGCTTCCATTGAAGAGCCAAAGCTAGCTTCCAATGAAAAGCCAAAGCTAGCATCGAATACGAGCTAAAGCTAGCTTCCAGTGAAGAGCCAAAGCTAGCTTTGAATGAAAAGCCAAAGTTAGCATCAAATAGAAAGCTAAAGCTAGCTTCTAAAATAAATCTAAAGCTAGCTTTGAATGAAAACTTTAAGCTAGCTTAAATTGAAATGCTAAAGCAAGCTTCCAATGAAAACCTAAAACTAGTTTTGATTAATAAGCTAAAGCTAGCTTTAAATGAAAAGCTAAAGCAAGCTTTTGGGAAAAAACATAATATTATAATTATAATATATTTATATATAAGCCTTTTCACAAAATCTCACTCTCGTTCAGTTCTCGCGTATGAGGTTAAAGGTCAAGAGGGATAAACTCGCCATAGCTGACGTTGTAAACAGCGAGTCTGACAGAGGTATAGATCATTTTTTCCCAGTTGGAGCGCAGATTCTTTAAAAAAAAATTCTTCAAGGTAGAAATGCAGAGTTAGCTGCTAAAACTAATGCTTTTCAACAGTGACCAATCAGCTAAATAGTGCTGTTCGACTTATCGGCTTATCCATCTTGTGCTCTTCCTTCAAATTTGTAAACTGAAATAAAATAATAGCTTAATAAAAATAATCATGACCTGGTTAGTGAATGGTGTACCTCATAAATGTAACTTTTCAAAGTGAGAACTCATACTGTCCTTTTCACACTCGGAAATCTCGCTTGTCCCATCAACAATGATTATAATAAAACATTTTATTTATAAGCACTTTTCAAAAACTCAAAGACATTTTACAATTGTTAAAACAACTACAAAAGTCAAAACAAAAATAAACTACCAACAATAAAGGTAGATACAGAAAGTACAGGAGTAGGAAGCAGAGTTCTGATGCTTTGATACTGTTTTTCTCATCGGTTTTACAAAAGTGCTCGGACATGTGTATCATTCCCGGGTAGAGTTCAAATTCCGCCCACTGGAGACCCAGGTGGTCTGTGTTTTTGTCAACCAGGGACCTGCGTGGGAGCGAGGGGACTGCCCTGGTTTACATACTGCTGCTGAGCTGCTTCCATCGGTTTTTAAAGGTGCTCGGATCAGCTGAAAGTGGCATCAGCGGAAAACCCTGGTCACCTCCTTGAGTCCGAATTTGTGTAATATTACTGGTAATAATATAAACACTATTAAAATACTAAAGATCTCTGGACTAAAATTACTAACGAAGTTAGTAATATCAACAGAGCCCAAATATGCGCCCTTTCAGAGTGTGAAATATTATATTTCTTTAATTTTAAAATTATACAATATTAGTATAACTATTAATTGATATTACCACCTTGTGTTGAATCTTGAAAGCTTGAAAGCATTTTCCACTCTCCCTTTCCAGTGTGTGTGAGACAGAGCTGGTTAGATAATATTTTAAATACGGATGTTTGCTAATGAAAGGTTAAACTCAGCAGATTCTCTAATGAGTTGTGAATGTCACTCAAGACAATGCATTAAGTCGTAACCTAGCGCCCTGACCTATAAACATTCACTGACTTTGAACATGATCATGAAATATTGCACATAAATTAGCTTTTATGCTCTTTCCCATCAACCAATAATAATAAAAAAAAAATGTTGGTAAGATGGTCCATTATATCAACAGTTTACTGCATTACCTAGATAACTTTTATACTTTATACTACACATATAAATTTGCTGCTCAGTGGATAAAGTTAGCCGTTGGGTAGCTTTTTCTTATCACCTTTCCTCAAGCATAATCCTCAAATGTACAAAACCATGTATTTTTGATTGCCATAAAAGTGAAAGTTACTCTCACAGCCTCAGGGATCTATTGGGCTTCATTGAATGAATCTCAAACATCACAGCAATCACTGTCTTGGTTGAGTGGCATTTCTCTCTGCTCTTCCAGTCATGTTCTGCTTCATTTCATTCAACATCCGTCCAGAGAACGAATGGAGGAGCAAAGGAGTCTTCCCAGCCGTTTTTGCGGGTGTCTGGACGTCATGGGCTCCTCTGTATTCATTAGCAGGCTAGTCACAGTGACGCGATGGAGCGTATCTTCTCCGAGGCCCTCAGGGACTGTCAGCCGAGTGACGGAGACGGATCGCAGGTGGACCAGTGAGGAGACCTGCCATAGATTAACTCGTTTGCCAGCAGGGGGACTCAACGGTACCATTTGTTTTCAGCTCAACAGATAATTTTTCTAATTAACCTTTAAGTGCAATGTTTTCCATTGTTTTCATTGTGAGAAGATTAATGTTTTCCTGATGGGTTTGTGGGGAATTTTAGGGAGAAAAAAGACAATACTAACCTATTTATTGACAAATCTGAAAACTTAGCTTAAGGATAAATCAAATAGCATTTCTAAAAATCTATTTGTTTGCATTCATCAATCTGTTTGTATCGTTATTATATTTGTTGAATCTCTCCATTTTTGCCTTGATACATTTACAAAAAAACTACAACATATGTGTTTAGTAATGTATTTTTTTGGTTTACTTAACAGGGACAGTGTACATTAATATCAATACAGAAAATATACCAGATTTGTCAATTGTCAATTGTCACCCTTACAGAATACAAATTACATTATGCGTACTAAATTTAAACTTGTAATTATTCTGCAAAAGTGACAACATTGTGTTTGTTGTCGATAATGTCAACGGGCTGATGTGTTGTGTTACAAATATGTGTATCACAGAAATCAACTGACCATTCTAAATTGTGCAATGTTACAGTGATTGGTTTTTAGCTCTTAGGAAGACATCTGGTAAGTTACATTTTAAGCTGTTGAATGCTTTCTGTTGCACTTTTTGATCACGTAAAGCACATTGAGTTGCCTTGTCTATGAAATGCTCTAAACAATAAATTTGCCTTGCCTTACCTTGCCTAAAGTCCATCCAAAAGCATAAACCAATAATCTGCTTGAAGTCCATGAAACAAAAAGTGCTTACTGGGGAAAATCAAAAGTTGGCATCAAGGAATTTAAGAACGCCACCTTAAATAGTGAGGGTAATCAAGGAGATGGGCTTCACCTGAAAGAGAGGGATGTCTACTAATTTCTCTGCACTTACACAAGAGGGGGCTCTGACTCAAATGCAGGAACAGATCACTCAGATGAGGGTGTAAAAAAATCTATTTGACGATATATTGCGTTATTTCACTGCAAATCGATTCTTAATCAAGTTTTTTTCTTTAATGAAAATGCTTTTTAATTGCGCTAACATATGCATAGCATGTAAACGCCTTCTCACTAGGTGTCAGTAAACCACATCAGACCTTGGTAAACTACCTGACTGAATTGAGGAGTGACCTGAATATTATTTTCATAAAAACATATTGAACACTGTTATAGATGTATGTGGTTAGTTGTTTTTTTTTTTTTTTAAAAGAATTTAAGAACTTAACAAAATCTGTTGTAGAAGAAACAGTAAAACTTTATTGAAAAATGTAATTGAACAGTTTGATAAACATACCACGCACTATACTTGACTTACAGTTAGTTCACATTTACTTGTTCTCGCAAGTTTAAAAAAATGTAATAATTGTATTTCATACCTTTCAGTAAAGAGGCAATTTGTAATTATTGTGATGTATCGTGATGTATATTGCATTGTTTAGTATCGGGATATATCGTATCGTGACATTCAAATTGTGAACTGTATTGACAGATTCATGGCAATGCACAGCCCTACACTCAGATAACATTACTGTCAATATATTCATAGATATAGACTCAAATACACCCGCAGAGACACAGTGGTGACATGTTATATTTTATCAGACTTGTACAGTGCCCGTCGGAAGTATGTATACATATAGTGGGAGGAGCTTATGTAGAATATTATATTATAGCCAAATGAGTATGTGTTTGAAGGTTGGATGTACAGCGGTGTACATACTCTACTCTGTAGTGTTATAAAGAGCTATATTAGCCAGTGCAAAATAAAATAACCTGTGTGATTTCCCTGGTTTAATTCTATGGGACATGAGCATGATGAATGTGTTTGTTTTTTTTCAAATATTTTTTTGGTTTGGTGTATTTTTCTGTAATGTATGTTTTTTGGAGTCATCATGTGTATTTTTGTATCTTTCTGTTGTCTTTTTGTGCATTTTTTGGATAGTTATTGTTTTTTCTTGCCATTGTTGTGTGATTCTGGAATCATTTTGTGTATTTTTGTATCTTTTTTTGGTATACAGAGCTTTCCTGCTTTTATCATTAGATGTGCATAGATGTTGACTTTTGAGGTTACAAAAATAATTGTCATAGTTACATTGATTAGCAACACACATTTGAACATGTTTTCCATATTTCCCCTATTTCTCCTGATGAATGAATACATAAGTTTGACTTTTTCATACCTAGAGCTGTTTCATTCCTACCGTCAAAAGCATCTTTCCTTGCAGCATTTGTAAATAAGTATTTATCTGTATTTTTCATACTTTTTAAAATATTTTCTATTTATATATAGCCTCTATTATTATATTGCTTATGTTATCTCCTTCATGGCATCATTTTTCGGTTGTATTTTGGGTTTTCTGTGTGTTGCCTTTATCTTTAGCTGTAATGACAGTAAATTTCCCCTCTGCGGGATTAATAAAGCACAAAGTTAAAGCTAAGCTAAAGCTAACGCTTAGTAATATTGTCAAGCCATCATTTTGAGCCAGCTGAAAGATTGAAATGAATGTAAACATAATGTGTAATGTATTGTCCTTTGGTATAGTTTGAGTCTTCACACTGTAAAAGTTTAACTCGCCCTGTAACTCAATGATATAACCAAGTGGACTCAAGACATTTAGAGTCAGGCCACATAATACCCATCCCAAGTTTCCCCCCAGGGTAAGAGTGAGACTGTCTCCCCTGCAAATAAATCCAAAATGGCTATCCCAAGAAGATTTCACCGAGCCTTGAGACATCGTTGCTTTAGATTAAAAAATGTGTAATTCCATCACCATCTGGCCGGCTAAAAAAAAAAAAAGCATTTTTAAGAGCTCTGTGGATGCCAGCGCTGTTGCCACATCTTGGAATGGGCTATTGGTTTCCACATGGCTCTGGGCTGTGTCCTCTTCCGTGTATTCGTGCGACGACATGAACTTGTTTTCTCTCTGCCTACCCCTCTGTCACAAAGTTTAAAAAGCAATCTTTTCTCAGTAGCGTGCCAGTATTCGATAAGGCATCTAAACTAGGTCAAGGACTCAGAGTAAAGTCATTGAACAGTAATTAAAGCAGCCGCCGATGCTGCTCCACCATGAGCTCGGAGATAGAAATCCATTGAAGGATTTGGAGAGCCTTTGTTTCTCTCTTCTCACGAGTAAAATCATTTCTGTTCCTTCTTTTTTTTTTTTCAAGAAACGGAGCGATTAAGGGATCTGCGTTGTTATCACGCTATTAGAGAGGATTTTCAACTTCTGCCTGGTCATGTACATTATAAAGTATCATATCTACTTATTTAAAGTAGAAGAGACACTCACACAGGTACTTTTGTAGAGACAAAAGTACTCAATTTACTGTAATTGAGTTGCTTTTACGGGTAATTGGACTTTTTTTAAAATACATTTCTAAATCAGTATTTTTACTTGTACTTATGTATGTTCTAAAAGAAAAAGAAAAGTAATCTATTACATTTCTACACCCAACCAATACTGAGTAAATTTGCTTTTTGCTTTAAATGAGCAGCGGACATTGTGGAACTACAAAAAATGTAATGACCAGACAACAATCAAATGCACTTTGATTAAACCGCACCAGAACAGCATTGGATGCTGGGTATTTTCTCAGTTTTAGAGTTCATAAATGTATCTCTCTAGAGTGTAGTTGTTCTGATCCCAGTGTTCTGTTTCAATGAAAAGTTGCTGTATTTTATGATCCCTATGTTATTTGTCCTGTATGTAATCCTTTTGTATATTGTTTTGTGCGACATTATATTAATCAGCCTGTCTAGGGACAACAGATGGAAATTAGCCTTTGGCTATAATCTGGCATATTTACATTTTTTTTAATGTTAATTAATATGTACTGTCCCTACTTAAATAAAGAAATAAGAAAGAATAAGCAATAATATACACTTAAAGCCTGATCATTTTTTAAATTTTGAATTTAATTTATTGGTGTTATTTTATTTTTAAAAGAATTGTACATTTTGACAAACCTTTTTGTTTATGCTTGCCTTTTTATTTTTGCCTCTGTGAAAAATAAACGAGGTTTCAATTGTGCAAGATTTGTTCTCTTGCTGTTTACTGTATGCAAGGGAACCGTGGCAAGATTTATTACCAACAATAAACGTGGGAGGTGAAAGTAACTAGTAGTAACTTTTACGTTGAGTACTATTTATATGAGCTACTTTTTACTTGTACTTGAGTACAATTTCAATCAAGTAACAGTACTCTTTACACCTCTGTACTTTTGTAAAGATTGAATTCAAACACATCTGTCATGATTAATTGACCAACTTTACACAAATTTAAACACTAAATAATACATTTATTTACAGTATATTATTGTGGAGTTTTTGTTTTGTACATTGTTCTTGTGTTGTTCCACACACGGTATAACAACATATGGATATGGCAGATCTATGAACCAAAAACAAGTTGACATTTGCCTGAATACCACATATAAACTCAGGAATTTCAGAATAAAACTGACATTTTACACCAATCCTGCAAACAATAAGTGAGCTGATATTCCCACCAATGGGACGACCGATGTCTCATGAAATTCCTAATCCTCCCTCTCTGTATGAAGATGATATTTCACTGTTACCACCGTCGACTGTAACGCTGCGCCTGTGGTTGTTTTTGCGTCTTTAGGAGAGCCACTGGCAGATTTTTTCTAAAAGTTGTTTAATCTTGTGCTCCAGAGATCAATCTCACCTTTTTATATTCAATACCTGTATTGATTGGCATGAGGAATCAAATTCAGGTAGAACCGAAGGAGGTGGGAATATCAGGGGTACAAAGGTGGAAAATGACATCTGGTAATTCATCATGATTGGATATGAGCAGCAGTCCCCAGTTAGCTTTGTATTTTCTCCTCAAAAAGCATAAAAATAAAAAAAGTATGTGTAAAAACACATTTTAAATGAGTAAACTTAAAAAAAATACATACATTTCAAGTATATCTTAGTAAAATGTATTTGTGTAATGTACAAGTGTAATAGAGTACAATTGTTTTGAAAAGTGAAAAGTGAAAACTGTTTTCGTGAAACTGTGATGTTAGTAAACTTTTTATATCATTACACAATTTGTGTAAGTACATTTTCAATAAATCAGTGAAAAATTCAATATACTTAAAATCCAATGAAGTACTTTTTTTTCACCAGGGGAGATGGTTGCATAGAGGGTTTTCACAGCGCGTCATCAAACCAGAAGTGGCCATATTGGAGGTACTCAGGTAAACAAAGCAGATCCCGAACGTGGAACGAAAGGAAATGGTGAATTATTGCCGTGTTTTTGGCCGTACCAATCAGTCAAACCGTAAAAAACATTTAGAATCTTAGACTGCCAAAAGTTATAAAAAATCAGGCAGAACAATGTCAAAGGTGATCAGAGGAAAGGAGGAGCTTGTGGTTAGCGAAGCTAATCCAGGATCTACGAGGCAAACATCTGGACAACACCCAAATTTTATTCGGCCCATTTCTTGTCAGGTACGTGAATTGTTGATAACTAACTTTCTAGTGTGACGATAATAATGCAATTCATATCAATCTACTGCATGTGGCATTACTGACTTAATATTGAATCACATTCAATAGCCTGCTACTGTAGCAACACAGTTCTTAAAAGCTAAAATGTGCTGTACTTCTCATTCCTGTATTCCAGGTAAAAGGTTTGACTTTTATTCAAAGGATGACCCAGATTAGATTAGGGTTAAAACCAGGTAGGTGACAATATCAGGATACGCAATAGATGGAAGACTCTCTGGGTCATCATTGATCCAAGACGATGGAGTCGACTCGTATGAATCTGCACCACCAATAAACATTTCTGTTGTTTTCGGACATTTATTCATCGCAGCGTTTTTTCCACCCAGTGCCTCCATAATGGCCGCACTTCTGGGTTACTGCCCTGAACGTGGCATAGGTGAAAACCCTCTACTGAAGTGTTTTTACCACTGGGAATTACGGAAGCGGATTAGGGCCAATTTTGATGGAGAAAATTGTTTTGGGCAAATCAAGAATAACGTCAAAATGTCGAGATTAATTTTGAAAGTTGACATTTGCCTGAACACCCGTATAAACTCAGGAATTTCAGACTTCAACTGACATTTTACACCAATCCTGCAAACAATAAGTGAGCTGATATTCCCACCAATGGGACGACCCATGTCTCATGAAATTCCTAATCCTCCCTCTCTGTATGAAGATGATATTCGACTGTTACCACCGTCGACTGTAACTCTACGCCTGTGGTTGTTTTTGCGTCTTTAGGAGAGCCACTGGCAGATTTTTTGAAGTTTTTTAATCTTGCGCTCCAGAGACTAAGGTCACCTTTCTCTATTCCCACCCCCCCTTTCTCTCTCACTCTTTTATTTGCTCTTCTGGCAACCCAGCAATTTCACACACTATTAAAGGAAATCAGCTAATGCAGGAAGCGAGGTCCTTGGCTTGTGGAATGGAAAACGACTGCCGTTTTCTGAATGTCTGTCCATCTAAAAAAGACCCTGGGCGTCTGGCGCAGGGTTTATGACCCTAAGATTAGTCACTTTTTGGAGCCGCGCATGTACCACCTTGGGCGATTTCTGCCAGAAACTGATTTTCATATTGATGTGGGATGTTGAACCCTCTCTAGAGCTCATATTGGCTCATGCATCACCTGGACTGTGCAGTTGTCAAGCCTCAGTGATAGCAAGTGAAGCAGACAATTTCTCCGTTAATAAATAAACAGCAGCAGCAACACTGTGTTGGATATTTGTAAGGCTCCAGGCACACATTTCATTTCCATTAAAATTGCATTAAGTCAAACCTGATTTTGTGACGATGTAGAATATTTATGACATGTTTATGCATCACATGCAGGTAAGGCTGGGCGATATATCAATATTCAGGATATATCGAGTTTTCTGTTTTGGCGATATAGAAAATAATAATATCGATATACATTTTTACATTTATAGCTTTTTTTGTATCAAAATACTGGTTTAGGAGTCGCTGCTTTCACTATACTTCTCAGAAAAACTCAGTTAGATGGATTTCTGAGTACGTCCTAAGCCAGACCTTCCCCTAAAAAAGCCACACTACAGAACTCACTCACACGTGCTGTCCCTAAGAGCAGAAAGTGCCAAATATATACATATTGTGCAGCTGTTTGTTAATAAATTAGCCTGTGTAGCAAATTGTCTTTCTGGTAAGACTTAATTTGAATTAAAATAGTCCGGCCTGGACCCCCTCAGTTCGCCTGGGTGCCAGGTTGAAACTATCATTGATCCCCTTTCCTTAGAGTTTAAATTTATAATAATAATAATAATAATAATAATAATAATAATAATAATAATAATAATGTCTTTTTTTTTTTTTTGGCATTTTCCCTTTCTTCTCTCAATTTTATTATATATATATATATATATATATATTTCCCACATATTTGACTATTATTAACTTATTGTTTCCTCCCCTCACCCTCTAATAGCACAATACCATTATTATAATTATAATATCACACACACACACACACACACACACACACACACACACACACACACACACACACACGCACGCACGCACGCACACACACACACACACACACACACACACACACACACACACACACACACACACACACACACACACACACACACACACACAGTATTATAATGTATTTGTCTTGTATGGCAAAAAAAATTAAAAATTAAAATGATCAAGATTTATATCATATATCGCCATTTTGAGAGAAAATATTGAGATATTGCCCAGCCCTACATGCAGGGTGTGGAATAAGCCACTGAATATCAACAATGAAGGTATTTCTATTGCTGTCATCAAATGAAAGTCTGTTAAACTTCACCCAAATTACTTTTTATTCTGTGTTCAAATCATGTTCAATTATTCTTGTGGCTTTAGTTTATCTTCCAGCACCAGATTCTTGAGTTTTGCTAAAAAAAAAAAAAAAAAAAAATGCTTGGTAACCAAACACAGAAGATGCTTGTGGCCGGTTTCAGATGTTGAAGGGAGAAAAAAAAAAAAAGAGCAGTTGGGAATTACATGAAGCAGAGCTTTGCATGTATTACACAGTTGAAGACTAAGGAGAGATTATCCAAGGCCAGATGTGTGTCTCTCTAGGGAGAGGGAGAAAGAAAAAAAAAATAATAATAAAAAGAAGAAGAAGCACGTGGTCCACTAAGATGCAGCCGTTTGCAAAGCGTGGAGCAGCAGGGCGTCGGCTGTCTGAGGCGTCACGCTGGCTGTCTCTGAACACGCAAGATTTCAGGTTTAGGAAACGTCGTCTTTAAATGTTGTCAACACATCATCCATCATGCTTTAGACAAACATTTTCTAAGTTGACTGATTGACGGTGATGCAGCATTAGCTTCTGTTTGCAATGCATTGCTTTTTTTCTCTTTCTTTTTTTTTTTAAAATGGAGGAAATATGTAATTTAAATGTGTGCGTAAAATGCTGCAAAGTTACTTTTCACACTGCATTAAACATAAACTTTTAGACATTACTTAGCCTTTATTCCAAATGAGCATTCACACAATGTTATAGCTGCTTCTAGTGTTTCAGACAAGCTTTTCAAGGCATTGACATGATGCACTCCTTGAGATATGGATCTGAAGAAAAGAAACCATGCAGCATGCTTCTCTAGGTGCAGAATTGGGTTTTATTGAACTGAGGCTTGTCAGCATTTTTGGTGAGCTGGTAAAATATAATTGTGTCATCCTTTATAAAGCAGTGTTGGCTTGACAGCACCCACAGAAGCTTCATTACTCTGCGTTTTATTGGTGTGTGAAGAAGGGACATTCTCTCTCTCCCCCCCAGTGATGAATAACGTCTCTCTCGCACCGAGTCAAGGTAAAACACACTCATGTGTCCCGCGCTGGATGTACATGGATCATTTCAAATGAAATCAATTCAGCTGAAGAATTAGAGCTGGTTGCCATAATGGTTTTTATCTGAAGCCCATCAATAGCTGTATTGATTTGCAAGTGGAATCGAATTCAGGAAGAACTGAAGGAGGGGCGGAGAGAGGGAGGAATGTTACGTGCAAATATCAGGGGCAACAAATGTACAAAGGTGGAAAATGACATCTGGTAATTCATCATGGATGGATATGAGCAGCAGTCTCCAGATTGTGTTGTACTTTCTGCACAAAATCAGAAACTTATGTAGAGTCAAACAGCATAATTATTATTCTACACCAATATACCAAGTTCTGGGGGGTTTTCTTGGATGTGGATGAATGTGGAGTCACGTAGATGGGTGCATAGAAATGTTTTTACTTCATTCTGACATCACAGGGAATACTGGGAACAAACGAGAACAAAAATGGTCAAATCTTCTTATTTGGGAAGAAAAAACAAGAAATCACCCTAAGAATGATGGAAAAACATGTTTACGGTACTACAAATAAAAGTCATTTACTCAAATATTCTTTTGATTTTCTCAACAAGACATTGCAGTGATTTTTATCTTCCATACTGTATTAACTATAATTAACCAATGAACTGTAAAACATAGAGGACCTTCTCCTTGCAATAATTTACCTCTGTTTTTAAAAAAGTTAATCTATATTCAACTTTTTCAAAAAAAAAAATCAAATGCAGACGCTTTAGATTTTTTGGAAAAGTTTAATTTTTCATATTTTATCTATAGCTCTTAGTATATGTTAATGGTTTACTATTGTATTTGACTTAATATATATAATATACCTTGTGGTCTTCTTAGCCTCTACCATCATAGTTATGTTTAAAATGTTTGATTGTTTTTATAATATTTTGTATTTTGTAAAGACATTGTCGTGAAAATAACAACAAACGGAATGTTTAGCGCAGAGGTCTCAAACTAATTTTGGTTCAGGGGCCAAATACAGATAAGTTTGATCTCAAGTGGGCCACAGAGGTGGGTGGTGGAACATTAGTGTTACTTTGCATTTCCATGTACTGTATACATGATATAAAAGTATGTAGTATATGAGCAACTGACAATATCCAAGCAAAAGGTGACAGGTAGTGACGATATATATTTAATTTGGGGAACTTTTGTCAAATAGTTTGGGGATTGAGCAGGATTTACTAAAAAAATGTGGTTTTCTTTCAACAAATTTCAGAGTAAAAATGAATTCCATTGTGTTATACAAGCTTTTCAGTTTCATTGAATTTTTACAAAATCAATGAAACTCCTCTTGAATAATTGCAAAGGTCTACTCCCAAATAAACCTATTCAAATGTTGTTTTTTAAACTGTATTATTGTGCATAAATGCCAATAGTTATGTTTGGAAATAAAATTATTCCCAATTTCTTCATTTCAATAAATATTTCCCATGAAAAGTTCCTATTTTTTTTTTAAATATTGCCAAAATTCCCAAGCGTGGAAATTTGCTAGATATTTTGCGCCCCTTTGCAACCCTACTAAGATATCAACAACTCAATTATTTGGTAATTTACACTGTTTTCTCAGCCAGTTTTTACTTTCCTCTTCGGGCCGATTTGGATGTTTTTTAAGGACCAGATTTGACCCCTGGGCCTTGAGTTTGACACACGATGTTTAGGATGTGGATGAAAACACAAATATCCCAAACTCCTACATCTGGCCTGAGCTTCTTCTACTACTTGGTGAGCTCCTTGGACTTATCAAGAGCCCTTACTACCTTTATTCTAGCTATAATCAGCATTTAATGAACAGACCGGATTGACAGATACGCAGAACATTTCATTAGAATAGGTTTAATTGGAAACCCAGGCATGACTAAATGAAATATATAAGGATTCCCTTCGATTCTGATCCGCGGTTCGTGAGGCAGGAAGTCGCCAGCTCTAGGGACTTGCACTTTAAATAGCACTCCAAAGTTTCTAACCTCATTTCATAAGCACAATCAAACACCCCCCACGAGAAGAAAGATATTTAAAAATCCAATGAATGAATGTGTGCCAGAAATGGCATTTAATAAAAGCAAAAAAAAAAAGAAAAGACGAGATACAATTTGATTAATGCAGTGAGGAATAATACAGCCATGGCAGATCTGCAGGGAAATGTGAGGTCTCATTTTCTTTCACTCATGACAGGGATTAAGTACAAATATCCCTGCTACTGGTATTAACTTCTGGCAAGGATTGCTCCGTTTGAGTTCTTTAGTGCAAGCAGTGGATCTGGAAACAAATGTGGCTGCGGGAAAAGCAGACATCAGCCCCCAGTAATGATGGTAATAAAACACAGCTGATGTCATCTGCGGGTGTTTAAATGATAAGGTAATTTAACGGCCCGCGTCGATGCAATGAAGGCGACGATCGTCAGAATCGCAATATTCAGTATCAGTCGCATTTGACCACACTGAGTAATTTCCGCCTGATTTATCTTTCGCAGAAACATCAATAAAAGTCCGACACTTTCTCCTCAAACATCATCAATGCATCACAATTGGTTAAGTAACGTAAGGACAGGGGCGTCAAACTCATTTTAGTTCAGGGGTCAAATATGGTGCAGTTTGGTGGGCCTCAGATTTTATGCAGAAAGACCAGTAATTTCAACATTATTGTGCCATAGTTGGCACTTCTACGTATACATGAAATACAAAAATATGTGGGAAACCAACAATATCCAAGCAATAAATTACATATATCAGTCCCAACAGGATCTTCACTTCAAATTTATTGATTTTGTGACACATTTTTATTTAATTAAGGGATCATTTGAGGAAAAATTGAAGGATTTTGTAAGAATTTTGAGTCTTCTCAACTGTTTAACATTCAAAAATGACTGCACTCATGCAATATAAGCACCAGGAGAGTTGAGTTTCATTTACACCAGAGGTTCTCAAACAGGGGTACGTGCACCCCTAGGGGTACATGAGCACATTGCAGGGGGTACTCAGAAATATTACACAATTCATTTGAAAATAATAAGGAAAGGTTCCTAGTTCCTTTTTAGGTTATTGTTTGGACAAATTGCTCAATAAAATACTATATTAGTTTGTCATTTATTAAAACGAGAGTAGTTCATGCTGTAGAGGCCATTTTATCACACTTCTGACAATAGGAGACAATAATTAGCTACTTTTTACAAAAGAGACCATACTTACTTACTATTGAAGTAATTACATAAAAATGCATGTTTTTTTTTTTTTTTTTAAATAAATTCCATTTTAAATTCTACTAATTTTTTTGAATTTGTAGATTAAGCCTCAGGAAACCAAAGTTCTAGACACAGTTAGGGGTTTAGGACTCTCCACTGTTCTACAAATGAAAATGCATATGAAATTATTTAGAAGGTACTTATTATGTGAAAAGGGGGTACACTGACATGATTTGACAAAAATGCAATAAGGGGTACACCGGACAAATTGGATGCTCCAAAGGGCCGGATTTGGCCCCCATGCCATGAGTTTGACACATGTGCTTTAGGATGTCAAAATGATTCAATAGTAAAACTTTATGAGGGCTTCTTGTTTGTTGCTGCTCAAGCCACCAAATGCAGGAAATGACAGAAACAGCTTCAAACGAGCTAGCGTTGGTTAAGCGAAGCGTTTAGCGAGGTGTCTAATTAGGCAGCCTCGAGCCCTCGGCGACTCCCGCGGCACACAAAGTGCACGAGTGGAGGAAACACTTTAAATTAAAGGAGCACGCATTGCCCAAAGACAGTAATGCTGAATGTATTAATAAGTTGTTTCCTTTGAATAACAAATCCTTTGTCAGACACATGGAAACTCCTTTAAAAGTCAACTTATTTTCCTTCAACTTTTAGTCATCGAACACATGATAAATACTTACAGTAATAAACTCACCTTGTCTGTAACTAATCAGAATTGGACGAGAAAGGGTCAGCTCGTGACATTTTCTCCCAACTCTTATCAAGTACAAAACTTAGTCACATTGTACGTTATTGAGCCCTTATTTTAGGTAAACATTGGGTAAACTTGATCAGGCAGAAATCTCATTGTTGTATTTTTAAATTAGATTGACATTATGACTTCACATCTGATATTCAGATTCTTATTGACACATAATATTGACATACAGAGATACATTTAACTAAACTTTGTTGCATATGGCCATCATCATCCTCAGGAGTCCATTTAAAAGCAAAGGCACAATTACCACAGTGTACACAGATAAAAACACCAATGTTGCACCAACGTTGACACAAATGCAGATTTGTCAACAGAATTTCTTAATCGACAAATACATTTGTGTACATTAACTTTCTCATTAGAGCCTGAAAACTCTTGCATAAGAAAATAGAGCACTTGCACTGGTCCATCGAGGCTTCATTAACTGTATCCTCATTCGTTATTGGCAACTTGCGAGACACTGGGAGGAAGTCGCCAGATGCCTTAAAGAAACTTTATTTTTATTTCAATTTAAGCCCATTTTTGCTTATTTTTACCCTTTCTTTGCAACTACACCAAACTGGCCATATTTTATCCTATTTTCAACGCTTTCTTATGATATTTTTGCTCTTTTTGATGCATTTTTGCTACATTTTACTCCCATTTCTGTAATGTTTCCATCAAATTTCAAAGCCTTTTTTCCACTTTCAAGACATTTCCACCACTTTTCCCACCTAATGTTGCATATGTTGACCCTTTTTTTCACCATCATTTTTGCCATTTTAATCACATTCACAATTTTCCATGCCCATTATTTCCCAGTTTAAACTAATTGTTCCTATTAATCATTCAATATTAACACTCGGAACCCTTTTTTACCAATTTTTCTCTCAGTTTTTGGTCATTCTAAATTGCAACTTTAAGACAATTTCTGTGTTCTTTAAAACACCATTTCACCACATTTTCCATTTTTTGTCACTTTTAACCCATTTTATTTCTAATTAAAACAAGGATTTACATCTACCACTTTTCCTGCCTACGGTATCGTCACAAATGTTGACCCATTTTTGTCACTTTTAAGCTTTTTTCACCATAATTCATGCTTATTTTTGCCAATTTGACCAGATTCACGCTTTATCATGCCCATTATTTGGCAGTTTAAACTACTTGTTCCTACTTTTTCGTCAACGTTCATGTCTGTGTTCAACCACCTTCAGCTACGGTGGTCATCCCTGGTCTCTGCCAACATTAATTTGGGGGTCTCGGGCAGAAAAGGTGGAGAACCACTGCCCTAAATAACAGCACCTGCTTAATGGGATAAATGCTCCACAATAAAAGAAGCCTCAGGGGCCACTCAAAGGACTGATATCCAGGCTGTATTTCAGGCCATCTACGCACTGCCCATTAAATATTATGTGATGTATTTAATGGTGGCTTTATGTCCTGTTCTGGTCTCTGTGAGGCTGATAGAAAAAATGCACAGGAGTCTGCATGGTCTCATTGAGACAACTGAGGAATCCATCAGGTAAACATGCTCACTTCTGGATCTAGAAACTGTAGATGACCTTGGTTGGGGCTGTGAAGAAAACCGTAGCATCCGGAGGTAAATATATCTGCCTCTATTTGATGCCTAAAGCTAACGGGTTGGGTTGCTAACCTTTTGTGTTCACTGACTTCAATAATCCTAAAAAAATACAAGTCATCTGAGCTAAAACGATTTCCTAACCAGATTAGTTCTTACTAAAGAGCGAACTTAACCACACAGATGTAAGAACAACACGCGCACTTTGAACACATGGCATCATTACAGTAAATGTGCGTGAATTTGCATTGATGAACAGCTCTGAGCCAGAGGTTAAAGCTTCTGCTCTGATTGTCAGCCAGATGGACTGAAGAGACGCGTCTGCTCCAGAAAATAAAACAAGATTTCCTGGAAGCTTCCTGCAGCTCCGTCAGGACTTAGCTGGAACATCACGCCACTGGCTATGTTGTAGCAAATGAATAATCTGATGACAGTCATTCTTTCCACTGTTTCTACAGTATACGGATCAATCCATTCATGCGAAAAGAACGAAAAAAAAGCCAGATACGAAGATATGGCTTTTCATTAATAACAAGCCAAGGCAGGTAAATAAACACAATGTCCAGTAATGTTGGAGCACTCAAGATCACATTTTGGCAGCCTTGGGCTGTGTTCGAAATCACGTACTAACATACTACTCATACTAAGTCTGACATCAAAATGAGTATATAGTGCGTTCACATTAGATAATATGAAAAGTTTGAGTCGGTGAGAATAACCCGAATGTTAACTAAATCACACGTGTCAAACTCAAGGCCTGGGGGCCAAATCCGGCCCTTTAGAGCATCAAATTTGGCCCACTCGAAAAACCAAAAATGATAGAGAAAACATGAAACATTTTATCAATCACCAACTAATTCAATTGAGCTCTCAGCCCCTCCAAATACACCAATTCAAATAAAATCCACAGTATTTGCAGAGCTCAGTTTTCCAGTTCTCATATCACATGATGGCAGTCATTTTTAATCACAAATTGTTGAAAGAACTTTACATTTTTCCAAAATCTGGCAAGTTTTCTTCAAATTATTCAAGAAAAACTCCTAAAATCACGTCAATTTAATTGCAGATCTGATATTCTCATACTTTATCATTTATATGTGGAAGTTCAAACGAGGTTACATGACTGTTGAATTTGCTCTGTTTTCCACCTAAAATCTGTGGTCCACTTAAGCTCAAACTGGTCCAAAATTTGGCCCCTGAACTAAAATCAGTTTGGCACCCCTGCTATATGTATTTCAAACCTACAACGACAAAAACCTGAAGCACACTGAGGCTAAATATCTTTGTTCTGAAAGCATTTTAAGCTAGAAAGTGACCAAGTAGAATATCAACATGTGCTCATTTAATCCAGAAAACCCATGGAAACACATTTCACGCCAACATTATGGAGATTTTCGGAGCCCGGCCATTATGCTACTGACAAAACTTCTGGTCATCTTCAAAACAAGAGCCCTATTTACAAAAGCGCTAAAAAAAAAAAAAGAAGAGATGCTTTTGTTTTGAAAAGGGGATGTTTGACTTTTAGTTTGAAGGTGGTCCCAGGACCATTTTACATTTCGCTCACATTACATCACGGGGCGGTTGAGTATGACTAGTGTGCCCACTGTGCATACTTCAAAAATGTCCCCATATAGTATCCATCCGGGTATTTCTCACATACTCAGTCTTTTCATACTATCTAATGTGAACGCACTACAGACTTAGTATGAGTAGTATGTTAGTATGACATTTCAAACTCAGCCTTAGTTTTTGTCTGTTAAAATAAAGAGACAATGCCATTTTACTGTTCAAGATGCTTTTTATGGTTTTGGTCTTGACTCAGTCTCAACTTCCGAAAGTCTTGGTCTTGTTGCATTTTGGTCTTGGATAGTTTGGTCTGAAGTACAACATTAACGTCCATGGAATTAACACCATTCTCTTTATAATGGATCACATGGAAATAAAGGTAATATTGAAACTACACCAGATGTCAACATTGATGATCAGACACCATGTGCTATACATTCTTGAAGAGAAGTAGCTGCAAATGGTGACTTGAGGATGATTATCTTAGTGACTAATGCTCTGTCACTGGCTGCTATGAGGGGGGGCCCAGTGAGGACTCCAGGTAATGGGACCTGAGCAGGTGCTGAAAGCCCGCTGACATCAGGGGGAATGCACTGACAAGGATTTTTGATGAATTTCATTACTCATCTATTAAAGCTAATGAGGTAAATGAGCAGCCAGAATACATTTGCGAGATAGCTGGAGACAAGACCTCCGTGGTTTGACAGGAGAGTGTGTGTTCACGCTGGGCCAAATGGTTCCAGCATGGAGCGAGCAGCTGGATGTGTGAGAAGTGAACTCAACCCATTCATTCCAAACGCCTGTTGTTTAAAGAGAACCATTTGCGACACCAAATGGTTCCCAGGCTCAAGATTGGTGTCATGTTGAGCTGTTGTTGGAACCACTCTGACACCTACTGGAGTTTGTGCAGCATGGCAAATATGCATGTTCACTATCAAATATAGTTCAGAAAAGGTATACATACATGTAGTTTTGTCAAGGCATAAAAAATAAAAATTTTGACTAATACTAATAATAAATAATATTCATAATAATAATAATAATAATAATAATAAATCTCACAGTGAGTGGATCAGGGTTTGGCTTTGTGTCCTTCATCCATCCTTTATGGCAAACGTGGACAACTTGCGGTCCGGGGGCCACATGCTGCCCTCGCCCTAATCTTTCGTAGCCTCCAAAGTAAACGCACAAAGTGACCTAAAATAACACGCAAAATTGCAGAAAATTACACTAAACAAAAATGCAGAAAACCACTTAACACATAAAATGACTAACAAAAATAAAAAATGAGAGAAATGTACAAAACAACAGATAAGGCCTATGCACACAAAGTCACAAAATAAATTACATGAAAATGAACCAAATGACTTTAAAAACACACGAAACGATGACAAAAATGAACAAGACAAAAACACAAAATGAGAAAACACACACAAAAAAGACATTTTGTATGTAGAACAAAACATACAAAATGACTCCAACAATAACCTGTGTTCTTCCCTGTAGCAATGCTCATAATGATTAAATGCTGACATGAATGTTGAGAATGTGGCCTTCGGCTCACAAATGCAATCACATTTTTTTGCCCTCACTGTGATAACAAATGCCCACCTTTGCTTTATGGGAATGATATGCTTGTAACTTAGTGAGCGATACTTTATATCTTTTAAAAAAAAAAGTGTTGCCAAAGTTGCATTGCTATGTGTTAGTGTCCCTGATGTTGATGTATGACTAGTTTGATAGAGGTTTAATTGTTTTGAATCTGCAACCAAGTCTCAGGTAAAACAAAGAGAACTCAACTTTAACTTATTCTTTAAACATTAAACCTATCTTTGGTGATGTTTTATTGAGCTAAACTCTAAATTAATCAAAGATTAACCAAATCTAATCCAATTTTACAGTAGACGTAATGTGTGTTGTGGCCGATAGGAGGCAGTAGTGGTTTGGATATAATGATAAATAGGCTTGGTTATATTTTTGCAATGGTTTTTTCACAGTCAGTTTTATATATATATAGTTGTGTGAGAGTCAGTGCACCTCTTTCAAAACATATTTTATGTATTCAAAGAAATATTCATATTTTTAGTCTCCCTGGTTTATGGGAAAAAAAGACAATATCAGGAAACATTAATGCATGGTTATATTTTATATTATAAATTAAATAAAATTACAAAAATAAAAAAAACATTTTGGCATGTGCAAAAGCCAGGGCACCCTACAGCATCATTACATTCAGTACTTAGTAGGACCACTTCTGGCAGATATCACAGCTTGTTCAATGCTTTTATAGCCAACTACAAGTCTCTGGATTCTATTATTTGGGATTTCCCTCCATTTTCCTTGCAAAAGGTTTCCAATTCTGCAATATTCTTGGGTTGTGTCACCTGCACAGCTCTTTTAAGATCCACCCACAGATTTTCAATGATGTTTAAGTCTGGAGACTGTGAAGGCCATTCCAAAACCTTTAGCTTGTATTTCTTGAGGTAATCCATGGTGGATTTTGAGGTATGTTTAGGATCATTATCCTGTTGTAAAAACCATCTTCAGCTTTTTTTTTACAGATGCTGTGAGACATGCCTCCAGAAGTTACAGGTAATTAATAGAATCCATTTTTCCCTCCACCCGAGAAATGCTTCCTGTCCCACTGGCTGCAACAACCCCAAAGCATGATGGATCCACCCCCATATTTAACAGTTGGCAAGGTGTTCTTTTCATAAAATACTGCTCCTTTTTCTCTGAGGGTCTTGTTTGTGCAAGTATCGCTGCACAGTGGAAGGGTGCACCACCACTCCAGAGTCTGCTAAATCTTCCTGCAGGTCTTTCAAAGTCAAATGTGGGTTTTGATTAATCTTTCTGACCAGCCTATTGCTGTTCTCTCAGAGGGTTTCCTTGGTCTTCCAGATCTCTTCTTGACCTCCACAGTTCACCTCACCTGCCATCTCTTAATTATATCTCACACTGTGGAAACTGCAAGCTCTAAACGCTTTGCTATTGTCTTGTAGCCCTCCCCAGCATTGTGGGCATCAATAACTTTCATTTTTCCAGTCTTACAAAGCTTCTCAGTGGAACCCATTGTTGCTGAGTGTTTGCACAAGGTTTGTAGAGTCGCCGTATTTAAGAAACCCTGAAATATGCATCAGCTGGTGCTCCATAATGACAATTGTTGACACATGCTTCAGGACTAATGAGCTGGTAAAGGTCTGAGCTTGTGAAAAGAGTCTGACACTTTGAAACTCTCAGGGTGTCCTGACTTTTGCACATGCCAAAATAATGTTTTTTTTATTTTTGCAATTCTGTTTAATTTATGAAATAAATTGTAACTATGCATTAATGTTTCCTGATAATATTGTCTTTTTTCCCATGTACCAGGGAGACTTTTTAATACATAAAATATGCTGTTATTAAAGGGGTGCCCTGACACTTCAGCACACATCTATATATATATATATATATATATATATATATATATATATATATATATATATATATATATATATAGATGTCATAGACATTCAAGATGTTCAAGAAGCTTTTAGAGTGCCTGAGGTTATTGTTAAAAGCTAAACATTGTGTCTTTCAGACTTTGCTACAAAAAGTCTGATTGCGGACGACTCCATGAAGATTGTTTTAAAAACACTGAAAAAGAAAACATGCATGCGTTATGTTTATTTTTTTGTTGCAAAGACACTTATGATGAACAATTGTATACAGTTCAATATACAGTATACAGTTCACTTCGTAGTTATTATTAGAACAAAATGAAAAGTGCAGGATCTACAGGGATAGCAGCTATAGGCTAGCGAGTTTCATAAAGTTTACCACCCAAAAAAAATATCAAAATATCTCCAAAATTAGAAACTATTTACTGTCAGGATGACTCTGTAAATCAAACAAAAAGTCTGCAGTTGATTCAAAATGCTGAAGCTATAATAACAGGTACACGCAGAAGAGAACAGATTTATCCAGTATTAGCTTTGTGTAAAAAAGTGTTTATTTGTTTTTGACCAGCTGTCTGCGACCCACCCAAGACTGGTCTGCGACCCTCTTTTGGGTCCCGACACACCAGTTGAGAATCGCTGCTCTCGTACATCTTAAAGACCTGCTCCAGTAACTAAAAGTTAAATGATAGGTAGAGTGTTCAGCTTTCAGGCTCCCCATGAAACCAGCTTTAGTACTGGTTACCATCACTCTCTACTTTTAAGGCTTAAGACTTACTTACATGACAAGTGTACCGTTATGGCTAGTTTAGGTAATCTTTCAGTTCTTTTCCTTTTTATTTGACACAGTTTGAAATATAAAAGAACTGCAGCAGGGTTGTCACACTCATTTTAGTTCAGGGGCCAAATACGGGGCAGATTGATCTCAAGTGAGCCAAAGATTTAATGCGGGAAAACGAGTAATTCCATCATTATTGTGCCATAGCATGCACTTCTACGTATACATAAAATACAAAATATGTAAAAAATCGACAATATCCAAGCAAATTTTGGTCCTCGAGCAATGAGTTTGAGCTGAGCCTTGGTCTAGTTCTGCTGCTCTAGGTTTAGCTGCCAGTGTACATTGTAATTTCAAATGCACAAATGATTTCTGGAGGAACTTTTTGTATAAAATGATGACGTATGATAACTTTAACGTTGTATGAATTCAAGCATGTACAAAAAAACAAGTATAAGTCTTATCAAATAAGATCTTGCCGTCCTGCTCTGTGCTACATTTGTTCCGGAGATGATCTAAAATCCCCGCCCTGATCTCAGGTGTGAAGGACTGCTGAAAATGTCTCGTCGCCGTCATAAAACTCAGCAGAGATTCTCCAGTTGTGCTGTTTGGGTTAAAGCACTCGGTGATGTCAAAGCTGGTGGGAATGATGTGTTCCTCGTATGTGAAACCTTGGTTCTCCAGGCTGGTTTTAACAAGTGCTGATGAGTTGTAAACTGGGAACTCACTGGTCTGGAGCTCCTTCTTGTAGGTGGTCCACAGAGAGTCCCAGCCATGGCCAGCTGAGGTATGAATGAAATGATTACACATTACAATACACGTCAAAAACATGATTTTTTTTAATAAAACATGACAAACATAAGAATCACTCACCTGCATTTAAAACAATCATTATCCTCCCATTATTCTTTAGCAGACTGTGGTAAAATCTGAGTGTTTCATCAACGTCTTCCATGTAGTAGATCACCTGGGGAGATTTTTTTATTTAAATAAAATCATATAAAGACAATAAAGTTTAAAAAAAAAACTCAATTACAAGCATCTGGGTATTCATTTTACACCAAAACAAGCCATAGATAATTTGGACAAAATTGTGGCAAAAATTTTGAATATTCAAAGCTGCTTTTTTAATCGGTACCTGCATTTTATGAAAAAGTTGTTCTCATCCACTACTGATGCCAATGTGATGCCAAAAACACTGGCAAAACAACATTTCTGGTGATTTCACAGAATGAAAAGTTGTGCCTAAACAAAGGCATAATTGATATTGTTGCTTAACAATCATAAGGCTTATTAAAAATCATAAAAAGACGAGGCAAGTTTAAAAAAACCAAAAAAAAACAAACTAAATTACCGGAATTCGGGTATTTATTATACACCAAAACATGCATTAGATAATTTGTAGGCAAACAATTTGAATATTTAAAGCTGCTTTTTTAAACTGTACCTGTATTTAATCAACAAGTTGAGATGAACTACGGCCGGGCCCGAGGATCGTCTCCGCGCCAAATAGCACGTACCCAGTTACAGAGAATTCAGTCAAATTACTTAGTTCCACCGAGTAAAACAAATCAAATTATGCAACATAAAATCATAATCTACGTTGAATTGCCTTTGAAACGATATATCACATGACTATGTTTCCAAAATTTAGAAATTACAGAAAAAGGGGATGGGCCTCTCGCGATCCTTCCAATTTCTTGGAAATTGCCAGAAATGGGGGTAGGCCCCTGGGCCCCATTTAAAAAAAATGGCTCCGAGCGTGTCGTCACATTCATTCACAGAGTATTGATGCCAAACCGCATTTCGATGGAAGAGTAACCATTTGAAAAATACTGCTCCCGGGGACCCCTGGCACCCATGTCACATGTACAAGGTAATGGGCCTCGTTTATGTATTGGTATGTGCCAATGATACGGTACCACCAACCGTCGTAATATTTGACTCACAAATAAATGAAAAATCAACTTTTGTTTTTTTTTTTTCTTATGGGCCCTTTGGCGCCCCCTGGGCCCCAAATAAAAAATTGGGTTAAGCGCATTGATGCGTACACATCCATAGATTATACCTACATAATTTCAGGCCCATCCTTTTCATGAATAACAGAGGGGTAAAAAGAAGAAGAACAAGAAGAAAATAGTGAGTGGTATTTTGAGTAGCCCGGCCTAAAAAGTTGTTCTCATCCACTACTGAGGCCAATGTGACACCAAAAACACTGACAAAAAGTGTCATTTCTGGTGTTTTCAGTATTAAATGTTCTGCATACGTAGATAACGTGGCTTTCCACGCAAATTCAGCTTAAATTTAACATCCCACAAGAAATCACGTAAGAATGAAGTAAAATCACACCGTAACGAAACTTTTCTGCTTCTGCAACATTTTTGCATTCCTCTATGGGATTCCCATTTCCCACAATGCAATGCATGAAACTTTTCCAACATTCAGGTCACATGATCTTTTGTCTGGAAACCCAAAGTTTGTGATGGAGTCAAAAAACAATCTGCTCCGACAGTTGTTTGTGAGTAAATTCTCCAGTTTTTTTGGAAGAAACGCCTTTTTAATTTATTTCCTGAATTTCAGAAATAATACATCATAATATAAATATTTTGAACTTAAAAAAGCATGCCGGCCAGGTAAAGTCAAGTTTAAGTATCTTAGGATTGATCCAGCCAAGCTAACATTATCTTTTAAAGTGAAATATGTCCAAAAATGAAAATGTTCATCAGTAAATCTAATTACATGAATCATGTGTATGAAGTCAAACTTCTTCACATCTCGTGATGCCTTCACTTGCAGCTCAAAGTCCTCACTGCGCATCACGTGCCAGGTGAACGGGATCCTCTGAAGGGTGTCGGTCTTTGCAACCAAGGCTAAACATAAAGCATTAAAACGGAACAAACACAACCTCATTAAATAGTAGAATATCTGATATTTTTGGCCTCAAATACATATTGTTTGAATCCACAGTATTAGGAGATAATCAACTGTAACAAACCAAAGCTAGCATCTTAAGACTATTGCCAAATGTTTTAGAAATGATTGTGTCATATACAGTATGCCTTTACCTTTAAAGTTGTTTATAAGCTCAGAGCTTCCATCCACAATGTCAGTAGTGATGGGTGTAGAAGGGAAGAGAGACTGTAGCAGAGAAAGTATCTGGACATCCTTTTCACCTATAATATATAACACAAATATATGCATATTCTGTTTATTATCCCCCGCCACAAAATGTGAAAGGGGGATATAGGTTTGAGCTCCGTCCGTCCGTGCGACCGTCCATCCGAGTTAAAGGGGAAAGCTTTTCTCAGAAAGTGTTTAAGATAGGATAACCAAATTTGGTGTGTGGCTTCAGGGTATCAATACCTTGATGGAGTTCGAAAATGAGAAGCGCGCAATTTATTTTTTCTGGAGTTATTGCCCTTGTTCCTTTTTTTACTCCGTTCGAGGTATCTTCAAAGCGGACAGCTTTTCTTAGAGATCGTTAGATAGTAAGTCTACTCTATAGACACACCCACTCATGCATATGCATGAAGGCCCCAAAACCGCCTGTTTATAGAAGCGTCAATAAAGGGACTTTTCAGATGGTTAAAACTCCAGAAAACAGGTGAGTTTGGGAAAATAAACCTCAGATACTAAGTTGTTAGGGTTCAAATGGAGATGTGTGAAAACCTTTAATGCTGCTGGAACCTTGATTTTTCTGAGAAAGTCTTCTCAAGTGATCAATAAAGTGCTCATCTAAATAGATTTGAACACACTTTGTGTCAGGTGTGAGGAAGGAAACAAAACTCACTTCCTTTGACATTTTCACCTTTGGCACATATTTTTTCTTTTTTAAGGCATTAAAACATATATATGTAGTTGCTTTTAAGAAGTTAATTATTTAAATTGGGTGTTTATTACAATTATTTTAGTCTATACTGCTTATTTTCTTTAGATTTTACAATGTAAAGTGTGCTACAAATTAAAAGTAAATGTAAGGCATGGAAAAATGACCTCACCGGGGATTCAAAAGGACTTGTTGCTCCATCATGCTAGACGTTTGAAGACCACAGATGTCATTTATCATTAGATCATTCATTGTTATATTAATTATCTTACAGTGCACTCAGCAGTTCTTCATATTTTACTTACCTCCACCACTTCCAACGCCAAGAACGTCCAGACTGCTTTTATTGGCACCAACTCTGCACGAGACACAAGAAAATTGCAAATGTTTCCATGCTTTTACTTGTTTACTTTGTTTTATGCTATGTTTTCATGTTATTCATGTATGTTTTTTTGGTACATGTGTTCCCGTTGGTGCCTCTTGGCCAGGTCATATTTTGGGAATGTGGGAATAATTAAGTCAGAAATTGTACTGTAATTTGTGGGAATTCTGTGGGATTATTTGAGGGAAACCGCATCATTTTAGGAAAAGAGACATAGTTCTTGCAAACTATATGCAATTATTGCAATTTATTTTAGTGAATAAAAACTCCTGCAGGCTGAATTTGGTTAATGGATTTTGAGGTTGACATGCCTTTTATAGAAGTTTTAATATGCTAAGGATTTTTGCAATAATATATTGTTTCAGATAATGTAAAAATAAAAAAATCTGCTAAAAGTCAATAAAAGTTAAAAGAAAATACATGACACATTGTCACCATTCCCAAAACAAGGAACAAGGAATCCGAGAGTTGAGAGACGAACTTTGATGTTTTTATCTTTGATGAGGTGATCATTAATCTTCATCTTTGTACCTTTTAAGTTGTTCTTGCAGAACTTTGTGAAGATCACGAGAAATAAGCTTGTCCTGTTCAGTGTGTTTCAAGTAGAAGTTGAAGTTTTTAACACATGTTCCCTCATAACAAGTTTCCTGTCCTTCTCCTGCCATCGTTGGATCCTACAAGGAATCAGAATCCTTCGGAATTAACACAAAAACAGAGAAAAACACATGATCAAAAGCCAAAAACAGTCGATAATTAAGATAATGGTAAGAATATGAAGAAGTTCTTCACTGTTTTGAAGAAAACGTACCTGCTGTGATGCAAACGTGCAGATAAAGCTCCTGAATGTACACACACACAGTGTATTATCACAGTGTTTTGATATTCCCTGAAGCTCCGCCCTCCCAAAGGAGAGTCATAACATCCACAATGATGCATTGTGCTTTTATTCTCCAAGTGTACTTTAACTGGCACAGCTCAGTTAATGCAATACTAAGAAATGGAACAACTTGACCTGTATTAAACAGACAACACTCCTCTCTGGGTTTGTAGCCAAAACCATATTTGAACAAAGGAGATAAAGGAAAAGATAATAATCTGCCAGTGTTCTCGGAGTAAACTGGGTTAAAAACAGCTGAAGTCATCATATCGAACACTTGCTATTGTTTATTGAATTTAGGAGGGAAAAAGGAATTAAAAGTGTCTGTATTTGTGCAATATTCATTTCAGAATAAAATAGAATACTGACCAATCAGAGCATTAACACAGTGAGGGGAAAGGGTTTTGTCTTTTGTGTGTGTGTTTGTTATTTTTTGTGTTCTTGTCATTTTATGAAATTTTCTGCATTTTTCTTGTTAATTTGTGCATTTTTGGGGTCACTTTCTGTATTTATGTTGTTGTTTTCTATATTTTCCTGTCATTTTTGTAAACAGTTTGTGTGTCTTTGGAGTTATTCTGCAAATGTCTTGTGTTTTTGTGCTCATTTTATTTGTTTAAGTGGTTGTTGTTGGCTGTCTTTGTTGTCATTGTATGTCGTATGAGTCATTTTGTGGATTTTTAGAATCAGTGTTCATGGTCCAGTAAACTGGGTTTAAAACTCGGCTGAATTCCTCAAATCAAACACTTGTTATTGTTTTTTTCAAATTTAAGGGAAAAAATGAATGAAAAGTTTCTGTATTTGTGCTAAATTTAACCACAAACTTTAATTGTGATATGCTGACCTTCATCATACTCAAAAAGTACTCTGCATTTAAATAACGAGTCATACACAAACCAAACTGAGGAAAAAAATAACTTCAATCCCTGAGATTGCACAGAAAATCACAGCAGGGATTCAGAAAATAAGGAATGTGACACATTATAATGATATCAAATACAAATTATCATAAAATTATGACCAATAAGGAAACAATAACGTTAAAAAACTGCAGGTTTTATCTCCAAATTCCAAATTAACAATCAATTTAATGAAAACTAAAAAAACTCTTATTAGTTCATAAAACTGAACGTCTGCAGTCAAATGAGAAGAAGAGAGAAGTCATAATAAAAGCAGAAGTTTTTTGGGGATTTTTGTTGCTGTATTGCCTGCAACAAACTAAAAATGAGTGTGCTACTCAAATATGCCCCTGACCTACAAATTTTACTCCTATTTTGACTGAACTTGTATTCTGTGCGTATTTTCTTTATTTCTTTATTTATTTTTTTTTATCTCTGCTGTATTATGTTTATATAACACTGTATTTCCATTAATATTTATTTTCTTTATATGCTGCTGGCCCAGAGGAACAAATATTGTTTTTATAAAAACATGAAAATGACAATAAAAAACCTGGAAGTACTGTATGTACAGTAGCTATCCTCTGTTTGGTTTGGTGCTTTCTTTTCTTCTTCACTCTGTTGAGCATTTTTTTTTTTTAAGGTTGCCAAACAAAGCGCCAGCTTCAAAGTCTTTCCCCACACATGTGAGCTGAGATACTATAATGATTTCTTATTGGCTGTAAAGCAAAACATCCAAGCTTTTAGAAACTGTTTGATTATTTAAAATGGTAAATATTGACAGAGATACAGTAGTTTAAAGTGCACTGGCAACATATTTGGTGGGAAACAGTCCGTTTAGATTTTCACAGAAATATGTAAATATCAGTTCAATATGGGACAGGTAGTTGGAACTGTTGATTCCTTTATTTTATATATATACAGTATATATTTCTGCCTTTATGTAGATGTCATAGACATTCAAGCTGTTCAAGAAGCTTTTAGAGTGCCTGAGGTTATTGTTAAAAGCTAAACATTGTGTCTTTCAAACTTTGCTACAAAAAGTCTGATTGCGGACGACTACATACAGATTGTTTTAAAAACACTGAAATAGAAAATATGCATGTTTAATTTTTTATTGCTTAGACAATTGTGATGAACAATCTTATACAGTTCAATGATTTCTTAGTATTTATTATTAGAACAAAATGAAAAGTGCAGGATCTACAGGGACAGCAGCTATAGGCTAGCGAGTTTCATAAAGTTTACCACCCAAAAGAATTATCAAAGTATCACCAAAATTAGAAACTATTTACTGTCAGGATGACTCTGTAAATCAGATGAAAAGTCTGCAGTTGATTCAAAATGCTGCAGCTATAAAACAGATACAGTTAAATATTGTCATAATTGGAAAAAAAAATGATAATGATTTTGTTTGCATTTTTGTTTAACGTTAAAAATGACTGAAATCATGCACTGTAAGCACCTGGAAACTGTGAGCCCCTGCAAATATTGTTGAGTTTCATTGACACAATGATTCATGTTTTCTTTGTCATTTTAACTTTCTCCGGATTTTGGTCCTTGAGCAATGAGTTTGAGCTGAGCCTTGGTCTAGTTCTGCTGCTCTAGGTTTAGCTGCCAGTGTACATTGTAATTTTAAATGCACAAATGATTTCTGGAGGAACTTTTTGTATAAAATGATGACGTATGATAACTTTAACGTTGTATGAATTCAAGCATGTACAAAAAAACAAGTATAAGTCTTATCAAGTATGAGCTTGCCGTCCTGCTCTGTGCTACATTTGTTCCGGAGATGATCTAAAATCCCCGCCCTGATCTCAGGGGTGAAGGACTGCTGAAAATGTCTCGTCTCCGTCATAAAACTCAGCAGAGATTCTCCAGTTGTGCTGTTTGGGTTAAAGCACTCGGTGATGTCAATGCTGCTGGGAATGATGTGTTCCTCGTATGTGAAACCATGGTTCTCCAGGCTGGTTTTAACATGTGCTGATGAGTTGTAAACTGGGAAGTCACTGGTCTGGAGCTCCTTCTTGTAGGTGGTCCACAGAGAGTCCCAGCCATGGCCAGCTGAGGTATGAATGAAATGATTACACATTACAATACACGTCAAAAACATGATTTTTTTAATAAAACTTGACAAACATAAGAATCACTCACCTGCATTTAAAACAATCATTATCCTCCCATTATTCTTTAGCAGACTGTGGTAAAATCTGAGTGTTTCATCAACGTCTTCCATGTAGTAGATCACCTGGGGAGATTTTTTTTATTTAAATAAAATCATATAAAGACAAGGCAAGTTTAAGAAAAAAAAAAAAAAACTCAATTATGAATCCAAGTATTTAATTTACACCAAAACAATCCTTTTTGAATCGGTACCTGTATTTTTACCATAAGTTGTTCTCATCCACTACTGATGCCAATGTGATGCCAAAAACACTGGCAAAACAACATTTCTGGTGTTTTCACAGAATGAAAAGTTGTGCCAAAACAAAGGCATAATTGATGCTTAAAAAAATCACAAGGCTTAATAAAATCATAAAAAAACGAGGCAAATTCAAAAAAAAAAAAAACCTTACTTTCATGAATCCCGGTAATTATTTTACACCAAAACAAGCATTAGAAAATTTGTACAAAATTGCGGCAAACAATTTGAATATTTAAAGCTGCTTTTTTAAACTGTACCTGTATTTAATCAACAAGTTGAGATGAACTACGGCCGGGTCCGCGGAACGTCTCCGCGCCAAATAGCACGTACCCAGTTACAGAGAATTCAGTCAAATGACTTGGTTCCACCGAGTAAAACAAATCAAATTGTGCAAAGCATAATTTCAATCTACGTTGAATTACCTTTACAACAATATATCACACGACTGTTCCCATACACTTTGGTAATTACCAGAAATGGGGGGTGGGCCCCCGGGCTCCATTTCCAAAAAATGGCTCAGAGCGTGTCATCATATTCATTCACAGTATATTCATGCCAAACTGCATTTCGATATAACGAGAACTAACGGAGGAGTAGTCATTTGAAAAATAGGGCCCCCGGGGACCCTTGGCACCCCTGTGACGTATACGGGGTAATGGGCCCCATTTATATATTGGTATGTGCCAATGATACGGTACCACCAACCGTTGCAAATAAATGAGAAATCAACTTTCGTTTTTTTTTGTTTTTTCTTTTGGGGCCTTTTGGCCCAGTTTTTTTGGAAGAAACGCTTTTTTAATTTATTTCCTGAATTTCAGAAATAATACATCATAATATAAATATTTTGAACTTAAAAAAGCATGCCGGCCAGGTAAAGTCAAGTTTAAGTATCTTAGGATGGATCCAGCCAAGCTAACATTATCTTTTAAAGTGAAATATGTCCAAAAATGAAAATGTTCATCAGTAAATCTAATTACATGAATCATGTGTATGAAGTCAAACTTCTTCACATCTGGTGATGCCTTCACTTGCAGCTCAAAGTCCTCACTGCGCATCACGTGCCAGGTGAACGGGATCGTCTGAAGGGTGTCGGTCTTTGCAACCAAGGCTAAACATAAAGCATTAAAACGGAACAAACACAACCTCATTAAATAGTAGAATATCTGATATTTTTAGCCTCAAATACATATTGTTTGAATCCACAGTATTAGGAGTAAATCAACTGTAACAAACAAAAGCTAGCATCTTAAGACTATTTCCAAATGTTTTAGAAATGATTGTGTCATATACAGTATGCCTTTACCTTTAAAGTTGTTTATAAGCTCAGAGCTTCCATCCACAATGTCAGTAGTGATGGGTGTAGAAGGGAAGAGAGACTGTAGCAGAGAAAGTATCTGGACATCCTTTTCACCTATAATATATACACAAATATATGCATATTCTGTTTATTCTTTATATTCTGTATTTATATTTTATGTTGACCCTGTTTGCTGCTTTTTAAAGGAGCAGTATTATGAAAAAAATCACTTTATAATGGTTTTGCTACAGTGATAGACATTCCTTTAGTCTCATTCAGAGGGCCAAAGTTGAAAAAGTTCTGTTTCCTCCCTCCTTTGTTATTCCACATTTTGTAAAAAGTCAGCTCCAAACGGGAGAGTTGGATTTTTCTCGCGTTGTGACATCACATCGCGGAAACTCCTCCTCCTGACAATCCTGGCTCCTCCTACTCTATAAGAATGTGAGCTCCTCCCTCTCAAACTACCTCACAGCTAAAACAAACACTGCAGATACATTATACTTTATTGTCATATATGTAAAGCTACACACACAAAATGTGTTCTCTGCATTTAACCCATCACTGAGGAGCAGTGGGCAGCCACGGTGTAGCGCTCAGGGAGCAGTTACAATCACTTCCACTTTTCGTAGCCGTTACAGTATATCGCCTTTGAGATGATCTGACGTGTTTGTGACCCAATGCAACGTAGCAATGAACTATCGTTTGAAACAGCTGAAACAGCTGACTGACCCTGCTGTGATAAACACATGCCGCGGAGCAGCGTTTGTCTGACTCACAATCAAATTTAGCCACTAAAATATCCATGTGTTGTGAAAAATAATAAATAAATTGCCACATATGTTTACACAAGTTTGTTCCCTGAATTTGACCCATTCCTGAGGAGCAGTGGGCAGCCACAGGGCGGCGTCAGGGGAGCAGTTGGTGGTTAAGGGACTTGCTCAACATCCCACTGTGATGGCCTGGGTGAGATTCGAACCAGTGACCCTCCGATTACAAGCCCGCTTCTAGCAAAAGAAAATCTCAATGGTGATTAGCCTCTCAGAGCGAGGAATGAAGTCTGCGTCTACTCTACAGACACACCCACTCATGCATATGCATGAAGGCCCCAAAACCGCCTGTTTATAGAAGCGTCAATAAAGGGACTTTTCAGATGGTTAAAACTCCAGAAAACAGGTGAGTTTGGGAAAATAAACCTCAGATACTAAGTTGTTAGGGTTCAAATGGAGATGTGTGAAAACCTTTAATGCTGCTGGAACCTTGATTTTTCTGAGAAAGTCTTCTCAAGTGATCAATAAAGTGCTCATCTAAATAGATTTGAACACACTTTGTGTCAGGTGTGAGGAAGGAAACAAAACTCACTTCCTTTGATATTTTCACCTTTGGCGCTTATTTTTTCTTTTTTTAAGGCAATAAAGAAGTTAATTATTTAAATTGGGTGTTTATTACAATTATTTTAATCTATACTGCTTATTTTCTTTAGATTTTACAATGTAAAGTGTGCTACAAATTAAAAGTAAATGTAAGGCAAGGAAAAATGACCTCACCGGGGATTCAAAAGGACTTGTTGCTCCATCATGCTAGACGTTTGAAGACCACAGATGTCATTTATCATTAGATCATTCATTGTTATATTAATTATCTTACAGTATCTCAGCAGTTCTTCATATTTTACTTACCTCCACCACTTCCAACGCCAAGAACGTCCAGACTGCTTTTATTGGCACCAACGCTGCACGAGACACAAGAAGATTGAACAACTTATCCATGTTATAGATAAATGTAAAGATAAAAAATATAGAGATGTTAAAATGATTTTGACAGATTGACTTGCAAATGTTTCCATGCTTTTACTTGTTTACTTTGTTTTATGCTATGTTTTCATGTTATTCATGTATGTTTTTTTTTTACATGTGTTCCCGTTGGTGCCTCTTGGCCAGGTCATATTTTGGGAATGTGGGAATCATTTTGTCAGAAATTGTACTGTAATTTGTGGGAATTCTGTGGGATTATTTGAGGGAAACTGCATCATTTTAGTGAATAAAAACTCCTGCAGGCTGAATTTGGTTAATGGATTTTGAGGTTGACATGCCTTTTATAGAAGTTTTAATATGCTAAGGATTTTTGCAATAATATATTGTTTCAGATAATGTAAAAATAAAAAAATCTGCTAAAAGTAAAAAAAAAATTAAAAGAAAATACAAAACACATTGTCACCATTCCCAAAACAAGGAACAAGGAAACCGAGTGTTGGGAGACAAACTTTGATGTTTTTATCTTTGATGAAATGATCATTAATCTTCATCTTTGTACCTTTTAAGTTGTTCTTGCAGAACTTGGTCAAGTTCGTGAGAAATAAGCTTGTCTAGTTCAGTGTGTTTCAAGTAGAAGTTGAAGTTTTCAACATATCTTCCCTCATAGCAAGTGCTCTTTTTTTTTCTTCCTGCCATCGTTGGATCCTACAAGGAATCAGAATCCTTTGGAATTAACATAAAAACAGAGAAAAACAAATGATCAAAAGCCAAAAACAGTCGATAATTAAGATAATGGTAAGAATATGAAGATGTTCTTCAGTCTTTTGAAGAAAACGTACCTGCTGTGATGCAAACGTGCAGATAAAGCTCCTGAATGTACACACACAGTGTATTATCACAGTGTTTTGATATTCCCTGAAGCTCCGCCCTCCCAGAGGAGAGTCATAACGCCCAATGATGCTTTTATTCTCCAAGTGTACATTAACTGTCACAGCTCAGTTAATGCAATACTAAGAAATGGAACAATTTGACCTGTATTAAACAGACAACACAAACAAAGGAGATAAAGGAGAAGATAATAATCTGCCAGTGTTCTATGTGAACTGAGTTAAAACTTCAGCTGAAGTCATCATTTCAAACACTTGTTAATGTTTGTCGAATTTAGGAGGGAAAAAGGAAATAAAGTGTCTGTATTTGTGCAATATTCATGTCAGAATAAATTACAATACTGACCAATCAGAGCATTAACAGTGAAGGGAAAGGGTTTTGTCTTTATTGTGTGTTTTTGTTATTTTTTTGTGTTCTTGTTGTCATTTCATGATATTTTCTGCATTTTTCTTGTTGGCTTGTGCATTTTCGGGGTCACTTTCTGTATTTATGTTGTTGTTTTCTATATTTTGTGTGTCTTTGGAGTTATTCTGCAAACGTGTTGTGTTTTTGATACTCATTTTATTTGTTTAAGTTGTTGTTGTGTCTGTCTTTGTTGTCATTTTTTTTTACTTTTATGAGTCATTTTGTGGATTTTTAGAATCAGTAAACTGGTCCAGTAAACTGGGTTTAAAACTCGGCTGAATTCCTCAAATCAAACACTTGTTATTGTTTATCAAATTTAGGGGAAAAAAATGAATGAAAAGTTTCTGTATTTGTGCAAAATTTAACAACAAACTATAATTGTGATATGCTGACCATCATACTCAAAAAGTACTCTGCATTTGCTTGAATATACCTTATAATACAGTGACTCTAAACTAATTTTATCTTCAAATGATGAGTCTCACATAAGCCAAACTCAGGGAAAAAATAAATTCAATTCCTGAGATATGGAATGGATGTGCTATAATGACAATAAATACAAAATTATCATGAAATTATGAGGAAATAACGTTAAAAACTGCAGGTTTTATCTCCAAATTCCAAATAAATGATCAATTTAATAAAAACAAAAGAAACACTTTCTTATTAGTTTATAAAACTGAACCTCTGCTGATTTTTGTTGCTGCATTGCCTGCAACAATATATAATATATTACAATTCATCACTGTCACCTCACAGCTTGATTGTTGTAAATATCTGTGTCATATTTGTATTATTATTATTATTGTTATTATTATTATCTATTCTGCTTTATTTTTCACTACTGTAATAGTATAGTCTGTGTAGGGTGGAGATATTAGAGTTATTTAAAGTAGGGATGAACTGAAATTAAAATTCTTGTCCGAAACCAAAAATGAGAAAACCAAGGCGGAAAACCGAAATGAATTACTCTGCCAGATATTAGTCCCATATCATTTATGGCTATAGATGTGTATTAACCTCATTAAAATCAATCAGTCATGCTTCAAATAAAAAATGAATTCAAAACATATGTAAATAAGTAGTCGACACTGACATTCCAACAATGCACAATGTAAAGTAAAACAATAAAGTGTTTAACTTGACCCCACTCATACATTAAATAGTATTGTACAGGCCAATAAATGATTGGGTTGATGAAAAAGTGTCAAATTAAACATGTTCTCTCACAGAAACATGTATTGAAATACAGCAGCTCCTTGGACATGAACGTTGGCCCGTTTCCAGACACTCGCGGTGTTTGAAACATCCTGTTTCGGTTTGTTATTTTGGAGAATTAAAGTGGTTTTTGGTGGCCGAACTTTTGGTGCATTACAAATTTGAAACGTGGAGCTTTTCAACTTCAAAGTTTTTGGTTTTTTTCTTCCTTTCCAAAAATCCCATTATTGTCTATTGCGGTGTTTCTCAAATGGAGGGTACGTGTACCCCTAGGGGTACGCAATGGCACTACAGGGGTACTTCAGAGAGAGAGAGTAGAAAATTAACAACTAAAGTGTCAGTCTTGGTCCCAACCCCAGACGTGAGATGACCGAAAATGATAACTATCAAAATAAAGCTATTCAGGAAGCACTAAATACTGTTTCTTTCCACTTATTTAGAAAATGACATTCTTTAAAGTGCGTGTTATCACTTGCTCATTCCATCATTATGCTCTATAGCTGTTTTTAAATAGTTTTCTAAGCAAAATGTTGTAGTTGGATTTAGAAATAAAAGAAAGGGGGTACTTGAGCCAAAAAAGTCTGAGAACCACTGGTCTATCGTACCGTATCGTATCGTAAACTCAGTGTATCGCCCTATCCCTAAAAAACAAGATAAAGCAACACAAGTAAAAACTGTGCTATTGATTGTATTATATCACATACCGGCTGAAATGACATGTTTATTTAGAGAACAAAGGCTCTGAATATGTTGAACAGGTTGGTCGTGTTGCCTGCTCATCAAGACAATCTCACCTATGACATATTTATTCAATTCAGTTTTCATTTGTGACCCTTTTACTTTTTAAATTATGGTTTATTTGGGCTTGAGTCAAAATATGGTGTTAAAAACATCCCTTTTCCATTAACGTTTGAGTATTTGTTTTATATAAACGGTTATAAACTAATCACCAGTCTTCTGTGCCCCAGTGTAACATGACAAATACCAGTGACGGACCAGCTGAAATGGGCTGTTGAAAGGAAGTGAAAGGGGAGGAACGAGAACAGCCTGTCCCAACACAGGAGTGGGGGTTGGCAAGTTTTCAAAAAGTGTTCTTACATAACACGTGAACTTTTACATCTGCTACTATGAGATCAGATTCTCTCACTGATCCATCACTATGGCAACACAATCAACAGAATGAGTCCAAACACGCTGGTCAGCTCATACTGTACGTGCCGACTCACATGGTGGACTGGTTGTAAAGTTGCACATGCTAAAATAAACAGCAACTTTTCGCAACAGTTAGCAACAAACCACATTTAAAAAACATGTGAATTTTTTTATGTTACTTTTGATCAGATTTACAACAATTTTTGTAAAATGTGTGTTATTTACATTTCTTATAAAAGTCAATTTTAAATCTAAATCTTAAATCTGAATTTTAAGTATAAATCTTAAATGTTAAATGTTTATTCAAAATCTAGATATCAAATGTGGAATCTAAATATTAAATCTAAATGTTAAATGTTTAAATCTAAAAGTCATGGGTGAAACTAAATAGTTAGATAATAAGCAAATTCACAAAGAGTACAAAAATAAATGTCATTGAAGTGAATGAGTGCAATCCGCGGTCTATTTAGACGAACTGATTGCACTCCACATTTAGATTTAACATTTAATATTTAGATGTAACATTCAGCATTTAACTGTAAACGTAACATTTAGATATGGCATTTAGATTTAACATTTAAATGTAAATGTAACATTTATATATGGCATTTAGATTTATATCTACTATTCAACATTTAGCATTTAGATTTATATTTAAATGTAACATTAGGAAATAACATTTGGGTTTAGATTTGATATTAAACATTATGGAATGAAAATTGAATGCTTTTATTGTCATTATCATGTGTGTGGTGTAAGAAATAAAAAGATTTAGATTTAACATTGACATCATACTTTTCCAAGTAATTTAAATATCACACATTTCTCAAATGTTGCTGTAAAAAACAAGTTTTTTAAACTTGGTTTGTTGCCACATGTTGTGAAATGTTGGTGTTTATTTTATCTTACAATCTGCGCCCCATATGTTTGCTGGTGTGTAAATAAGCCCTTCCTGCACCACATGCCTGTCCGCTTCTGCTCCATTCTAAATAAACATCATCTCAGAGGATTTAGTGTTTCATTTCATTTATCTTTGATTGTGTGTCATTGACCCTTGAAAAACACCTTATTTCATAGTAATAGGGCGTGCCACAACAAAGTCCCTTAGTTCTTCTGCCAAGCCAGGAGATCACTAACAGTACATTGTGCATTTTAGTCTCTGCATTGTGTCTGTGACGATCTAAGCATGAAAAAGGAAGAAGGAAATATAAACTACCTTTCTTTTGTACAATGCTAGCAGTTAGATCAGTGTTTTTCAAACGTTTTTTGAGCCAAGCTACATTTTTTCATTGATGTTAAAAAATTAAACTTTGTAGCCTATATTAATGTACACGCTAGTATTCAGACCCCTTTACATTTTTCACTCTTTGTTTCATTGCAGCCGTTTGCTAAAATCAAAAAAGTTCATTTTATTTCTCATTAATGTACACTCAGCACCCCATCTTGACAGAAAAAAAAACAGAAATGTAGAAATTTTTGTAAATTTCTTTAAAAAAAAAAAAAACTGAAATATCACATAGCTGTGACACACATTTAACTCACATGCTGTCCATTTCTTCTGATCCTCCTCGAGATGTTTCTGCTCCTTCATTGCAGTCCAACTGTGTTTAATTAAACTGATTGGACATGATTAGGAAATACACACACAGTCTATATAAGACCTTACAGCTCACAGTGCATTTCAGAGCAAATGAGAATCATGAGGTTGAAGGAACTGCCCAAGGAGCTCAGAGACAGAATTGTGGCAAGGCACAGATCAGGCCAAGGTTACTAAAGCATTTCTGCAGCACTCAAGGTTCCTGAGAGCACAGTGGTGTCCATAATTCCTAAATTTGTTTGAAACTTGCCTCTATTCAACTGCTGATTACGGAAGAATGAAAAAGGCTAGAAACAAAAAAAAAAAAGCACAGAACCAGGGGGGGACAGAGCTTTCTCTGTAGCTGCCCCCACCCTATGGAACTCCCTCCCAAGCCACATCTGCAACTGCACTGACCTCCCATCCTTCAAATCACTACTCAAAACTCACCTGTTTCACTCAGCTTTTAATGATCTAAACCGCCCACCCACTCACTCACTTCTTTTCTCTGTCATATTTTCTTCTATCAATGCTCTTGTTTTCATGCTGTAAAGTGTCATAGAGAGTCTCGAAAAGCGCTTTTAAATAAAATGTATTATTTTTTTTCTGATAAAACTATAGTCTAATCTTTCAGAATCTGGTTTCAGATTGTCATAGTACACAATATTCTGTGGGTTTTAAATCAGTGAAAATCATCTAAAACGCCTGCTCTGAAAATGGCTGGCAGTGAACGACTGAAGTCATTCTAAACAAAGTGTCTTGAATAGGAATCGAATGATAGAAAACAAAAACGTTTTTTTTTGAGGTTTCATATTTCTACTTTCCAATAAAAAAAAAAGTGCAATTAACAATCTGCATAAGTGTTTTTCATAGAAATCAAATAAACAACAGCAAAAAAAAATCTATTATGATTTTTTTATATCGCTTTCAATGTATCATGAGTTCTTTCTCACTGTCATTGCCTCTGAGGAAGACTGACAATTGGCACTCAAAATTTGTCAGGAGATCAATATAAATTTCCTGAAAAAAAAGTTGTCCGAATGAATGAAACCAGAACAGATTATTTCAAAGTAGAGAGAATGAAGGTGTTATAATTATTAGAAGGTACTTTAATACCTCTCAATCTCAGAAAAAATCTGAATATTAACTGTCATTTTTTAGAATTATATCAATATGGTCATTGATTCCCAATTCTTTTTGACTGATTACTATAGGTAAAGTAAACATGACCTCAAATGGGATTTTATGTTTATTTATTCAACATGTAAAACCTTTTCGGGCTTCATTAAAACCTTAAAAGCTTATTACAGAAAAAAATTGTGTCACAACCCACGACTGACTTTGCCCTCCTTGAAAGTGAAGGCACTGCTTGTTGCTCTAGTCCCATTGATCATTGATCAGATTAGCATCAGACATACCTAAGCATGAACAAGAATGCATTTCAAAGCACTGTTAAAGAAAACCTTTCCATCTTTCTGAGTGCTGCATGTGTTTTTCAGAAGGTTCAGCATCTTCGCTCTGACCTCCGAGGTGAAAGACTGACTGAAATGATCTGTTCCCGTCATGAAGCTCATTAGACGCTCTCCGTCCACGCTGCTGGGATCAAAGCAGTCGGTGATGTCATAGGAGTTGGGAATATCATGCTCGTCATATTTCAGACCCAGACTTTCCAGGGAGGCGATGACCTCCCGTGATGAGCGGTACTCGGTGATGGCGCCGACACACAGGTCTTTGCAGTGAGTCTTCCACAGAACGTCCCAACCACTGTTGGCTGAGTGGTCGGAAAAGATAAATCACTGATTATTGTTTTGTTTTTTCCTGTGCTGCCTTTGCAACATGCTTGACATAGAACATTATTACTACTAAAATATTTGCATTTCCTGAAAATGTAAGTGAGGATGGAGGTGCTGCTCTGCATCATTAAACACTACATTAACATTAGCTAGTCATTAGCCTAGCATTAACTAGCATTAGAATTATCTAGCATTAACATTAGCCTCGCATTAACATAGCATTAGCTAACATTAGTATTCGCCTAGCATTAGCCTAACATTAACATGAACCTAGTATAAGCATCAGCTAGCATTAGCATCAGCTAGCATTAGCATTGACATTAACTACCATTAGCCTAACATTAGCATTAACCTAGCATTAGCCTAACATTAACATTAATCTATCATTAGCATTAACTAGCATTAGCTAGCCTAGAATTAACATTATCATTAACATTAAGTAGTATTAGGCTAGCATTAACATTAATCTAGTATTGGCATTAACCTAGTACAAACCTAGCTTTAGCACTAAATAGCATTAACTAGCATTGACAGTAACCTAGCATTAGCATTAACGCATGGCTAACATTAGCATTAGCAAACATTAACCTAACATTACCCTAACATTAATCTAGCATTAGCATTAACTAGCGTTGACATTAACATTACCTAACATTAGCCTAACTTTAACATTAATCTAGCATTAGCATTTTCTTGCATTAGCCGAGCATTAACATTAGCCTAGCATTACCCTAGCATTAACATTAGCCAAGCATTACCCTAGCAATAACATTAGCTAGCATTAGCCTAGCATTAGCCATCAGACAGCTGAATATTTTAAAAGTTGAATGGCTGAAATTCCAAATCGGAATGAATGACAATTTTGAACAAAAAAATTCTGTGATGGCATAAAAAATGGATAACAATCAGCATCCTTATCTCACCTGCTTCAACGATGATCATCAGCCTACCATTGCTCTTCAGAAGACCGTGGTAGAATTTGATGGTTTCAGAAAGGTTGTCCACATAGTAGATCATCTGTTCCAAGGAGACACAAAGTAAACAGTTTAACCACCTACACTTCTATTCTGTAAACGTTCCAAAGGATGGAACAAACTCGACCTGAATCATGTGTATAAAGTCAAACTTCTTCACGTTGGCTTTAGCCAACACTTCCTTCTCATAGTCCCCGCTGTGCATGATGTGCCAGTCAAAGGTAATCGTCTGCATGTCGGCAGTCTTTCCCACCAAAGCTGTGAGTTTAAGACAAAACAGAAAGAAAAGAAGCCTGAATTTCACTCCATTTGTGTTATATAGCAGCGTAACAGGTATAGATGAAGGCTTTTTATTCAAATACCATTGGACATATTCCAATGTTAACCACTTACACGTACACATAAACACATATTATCAATAAATAAATAAATAGTGCAAAGTGGCCATGCTTGTGTCAAGCATTGGGGGAGTGGTGGCCTAGTGGTTAAGGTAAAGGACAGCGGGCTTGTAATCGGACAGTCGCCTGTTCGGGTCTCACATGGGCCAACACTCTGGGATGTTGAGCAAGTCCCTTAACCCCCAACTGCTTAACTGCTCCCTGGGCACGACACAGTGGCTGCCTACTGCAGTCCCTAGCTATAGGATAAATAGTATCTGGTGCTTCCCAGTCTCGCGTTTACTTGAGGCCGTATGAGGGCGCTAGTTCTCTCCACTGACCTCGGGTATCTCTGAGAGGAGTGGTGACCCCAGAAATGACTAGCTTTGTAAAGCGACTACAACATGGAAAAAAACAACGTATGTTTAAAGGTGCAATCTGCCACTCTCTTAAAGCCCCGCCCCCTGCTGTTCCTGCAGCCTTTGGCAGATTGCCAGAATGCACCGCGACCAGTGTTGGGAACATTACGTTAAAAAAGTAGTTAGTTATAGTTACACATGACGCCGCCTTAGCCAATCATAATCACTCACCTTGTTTTTAACTCACTTCCTCACTACAGCTGCGTAAGAAGCCAGGGTTGCTTTCGGATCACAGTTTATTCAATCAATATATGCAACGCACCGCATTTAACGTTCAGTAATGGCGTTGTAACGGCGTAAAGAGTAATTAGTTAGATTACCCCGTTACTGAAAAAAAAAACGCCATTATTTTAAACGCCTGTATTCCAAACACTGACCACGACCGAACAAAAGGAACCAATCAGAGCCATGATTGTGTTTGATTGACTGTCTGACAGCTGTTGCTCACAGTCCCCGCCCCTTTCCCAGACCTGTAGCGCTGTCTTTTTTACAGTGCATAGTCTGGAGGAGTAGAAGATGGAATTTGCAACTTTTCTGCTTGGAAGGTAATTACTGCTGCTTGATTTACATTATGTTTGATTCGTAATTGTTACACTAGAACTCTGTAGTGCATGTGTTGTTCAGCCTCCATGTGGGCTGCTGTAAGTGACACTGTGTTGTTGCTGCTGAGGTGTGTGCACATTGAGAGAGAGAAGCGCTGCAGTAATATGCTTTTAACAGAGCATGTTATATTACTGTGATGTTGCTGTCGGGCTAACGTTAGCTGGTTAGCTCCTCTGAGGGAGGGACTTTGGAGAGTTTGGAGGCAGAACAAGAGAGCAGCGGGGAGGGAGGGGGAGAGAGGGATCGGAGAGTTGCGGACTGCGTCTTTAAGCCATAGAAATGTAACATGGTTCCACAATTTTACGTTTAATTAATTATAAATGAAAATTCAATTATGATTACAACGATGTAATAATTGTAATTATTTATCAGGAACATGGTTACAATTATAATTGACCCCAACTCTGATCCTAACTCACGACCCTGGGCATGCATGTTGAATATAATAATAACGGTTAACCTCCACCACTGAAAGAAAACATAAAAATAAAATATACAATGTGTGAAGTCCTTCATTACCTTTGAAATTGTCGACGAGCTTGGAGCTTCCCTCCACAACCCCAGCAGTGATGGGGACAGAGGGGATCGTAGACTGCAGCAGGGAGAGGATCTGGACGTCCATCTCACCTGGAAAACAAGGAAGAGGAATTAAATCCGTCAACAGGAAATGCAACAGTTGTTTTGTGTGTTCTTGATAAAGAGTTAAAATTTACCTTAAAAGGTTGACCTTAATTGAGTTGATATGTGTTTTACCAATGTATGGTTACTTACAGTAACCTCTGACGTAAACCCATTGATTTTTAACCTCGACTGATATAGTGAGTCCGAGGAGCGACTGACGTAATGTCATTAACCCCAATTACCTCTTACATAATTTATCTTTTAAGAAGAAAACAAGTTATTATCATGTGACAGAAAAAACTAGTTTCATAATCATTCTATCATGGAATGTACAAATGTCATTACCTCCACCGCTCCCAACACCAAGAACATCCAGGCTGTTTTTACCAGCTGCAATGCTGCAAGATAAATATATGAAATATATATGAAAAATATAAAGTTAACAAATTAACAATCACTCAAATGACTGTTTAACCAAATACCAAAGATGGTTGACTGTTATCACAGTGAGAGCCACGAAAATGTGATCCCAGGGCCACAATATATAATGAATAATGAAGAATGTGAGCATTAACACAGGAAAAAACAAAGGGTTTCTGTCTGTGTTTGCTGTCATTTTGCTAATATTTATCTTAGTTTTTGTGTGTGTGTGTTGTTATGACGCCATTTAGTATATTGTAGCTGTTGTTTTTTTGTTTTCTCTGTAATTTTTTGCCTGTTTTGCAAATAGTTTTGTGCATTTTTCTTGTCATATTGTATTTTTTGAGTAGTTTTTTGTTGATTTATACATTTTTGTGTAATCTTGTGGTCATCTTGTCTGTTTTACAAGTAGTTTTGTGCGTTTTTCCTGTCATATTGTCTTTTTTGAGTCCTTTTTGAATAGTTTGTTGTCATTTTGTATAGTTTTCTTGTCTGTTTTGGAAGTAGTTTTGTGCATTGTTTCTGTCAATTTGTGTACTTTTGAAGTCATTATGTATATTTTTTGTTGTCAGCATGTCTGTTTTGCAAGTCGTTTTACGCATTCTTCTTGTTATATTGTCTTTTTTGAGTCCTTTCTGAGTAGTTTGTTGTCATTTCATACACTTTTCTGTCATTTTGTGTAGTTTCGAAGATGTCGTCTTGTGTGTTTAGCAAGTAATATTGTGCACTTTTGTTGTCATAATGTGTGTTTTTGGGGTAATTGTATGTATGTTTTTTTTCTTGTAGTTTTGCTTTTGAAGTTTTTAATTTGTTTTTTTTTTATTTACTTTGGGTGCCAGAGAAAATGAAACCAATGCAGTTGCAGTTGGTACCTGAGGAACTGTGCAGGCAGGAGGCTGTGCAGACTCTGCATCATTGCCTGGTGCTCCCCTGAGCGTTGCAAGTAGAGCTGGAAGCTCGGAACAGAGCAGCCTTCATAACATGTGTGTGGTGCGTCTGCAGCCATGACTGAATCCTACAGTTACATACAAATCAGTGTAAACATTATAAGTATAGTTGGAAAAAAAAAACAAAACAACAATGAATGATTACCTTGGTAATTTGGCAGCGTTCAAGTGTTGAAGACTCAAGCTCAAGTGTGTGAGTGTGCTGGAGGAAGTTGGAGTTTGTCCCATTGAGACTTGATTATGTAACTACTGCAGACACAGGAGGCGGAGGCTAAAATAACAAACAAGGACACTTCAATTTCCAGCCACTGCTCTTATCAGAGAGCACATTTATCGATATAAACTTAAGCATGTTTATTAGTGAGGATGCAGGAGGCAATAATAATAATAATAATAATAATAATAATAATAATAATAATAATAATAATAATCCTTATTCCGTCGTGCATGACATTATTTGCACAACATATATATATGGAAGTGCAAAGGACGGCCTATTAATGTCTGTTAATTTTAACAGCAAGTTTTGATTTAATTATAGTCATATTCTTTTGACTAAATATCAACTTAGTTTTAGTCAAAATATAGTCATCAGGACTATTTCAGTTATAGTCGAGTTTTAGTCATGTAAATAGCATTTTAGTCAACTAAAACTAAAACATATGTAGTCAAAAATATTCAGGATATGAGTTCATGCATTTTATAAAAATTCAAAAATTTTAGTTTCCTTTTATTAGCCGACAAAAATATAAATATAAATACATTATGATTTTGTTAATGTTAACATTACAAAACACTGTTTTGTTTTGTTTTTTAAATAAGTCATAGCCTCGTTATTGTCATGAAAATGAAAATCGACAAAAACTATGACAAACATTTTTATTAGACAAAATTAACACAGATTAATGTTCAAATTACTTGTTTTTTTCCCTGAATCTTTGGCCAACTACAGATAAAACTGGTCCAAGAGCTTCTTTGGTCCCTGAACTAAAATGAGTTTGACGCCCCTGCTTTACAACTTTGATGGAAGTCTTAATGATGTTTAAACTGATAAAAAAAAAAAAAGAAATACAAAAAATAGGGATTAATGAATGGATGACCTAGAGATTTGTTAACATTGGTTTTTATTAAAGGCTTACACCTCTTTGGGGGGCAGAGAAAAGGAATAATACTATCATCAGATGTGGAAACAAAGCTGAGTGAGTCTGACAGATGTTTTACTTCAATAGATGTACATTAACCCTCAGCAGTAACACAGCGTCTTCTATTAAACAGTAACTGTTGCCCTTTGGCCTTGTCTAATAGTTGAGCTATTAACTGTATCACCTCTAACAGTGGCAGCGTTCCTATGTCTGCTAAATGTTATTTCCATTAATATTTAAGCATGATTTTTTTTGTCATCTTGTGGTCAGTCTGTCACCATCAGATTTATCCACCACTCAATCAAACTTTATTTATACACGAGAGCACCTTCCTCACAAATTCCTGAAGTAGAGATAACATTATAAACAGGTTAATTTAATAAAAAAATGAAAAATAAAGCAGAGAAGGGAATAATGTTTAAATCTACCTATAAAAGCAAGGAACGTCTGTGTGTGTGTGCGTGCGTGCGTGCTTGTGTGTGTGGAGCAAATATCTCCCCGACGCGGTGCGGGTTCGACCTGAAACTTAGTCAATGGGTTCCAAATACCCCAAGTGTGTGTATCTGTTATTTTGGAGTAATTTGGTCATTTCAAAATATTTATTTCACTTCTGGACGGCCCCGAAATGAAACCTATTCAGCTTTTGACCTCAGGGTGTATATATGCATCTATATCTATTTCACTGCACAGCTCCTCACCCGAGCAAGAGTCATGTGTGCGGCCAGAGCCAATCGCTGCGCACACAGCAAAGCAGACACGGACTGTAAACACACGAGTGAGAAAGAAGAAGATAGTTTAGACCGAGACACGGAGCTCTCTGAATAGATCATTTGAAACCATCAGCCACTGGTGAGTCTTTTGCAGACAACTTTCCGAACCCGTTCAATTCTCCATCTGGAAAACTGCGGATTCTCTGTGGTGCCGTGCATGGAAGCTAAGCTCTGACCACTCGGTTCGAAGGTAAAAAATTATTTTTGTTTTTTAAGAAAAGACAGCCGAATTGTAGATAATACTTTAATTTACTGACTCACTCATGTAGTTTGGAGCTTTACGTTTTGTTATGCGCAGTTTTGTTACTTTTCTGATTGGCGCTACAATGTCTATGGAGTTTGGTTATCAGCGTCTCAAACATTTCCCGGGAACACACACACAAGGTATTTATTTATTTATAATAAAAATATACTAAATGAGTAAAATAAAACAAAAAACTAAATATTGATACAAAAAGTACACAAATTGACTCCAGAATCACTCTATAATGGCAACCAAAAACACATGCACAAAAAATGCACAAAAAGAAAACTGAAAGATAAAAACACACACACAAAAAGGCTCCAAAAAACATACATTACAGAAAAATACATGTCACAGCAAATTTGCGGTTGACCTCATTTGGTGACATGAATTATGCTCTGTGTTGAATGATGATGTCCAGTCAGAGAATGATGATTTTATTAAAAAAAAAAAAAAAAAAAAAAAAATGTGTAAATGAAAAAGAGTACAAAAAAAAGGAGAGTCCCATCCTGTGGGAAGAAAAGGCGGCCAGGTACTAAGCAGGATGGTCCAAAAGGTCTTGTCCCCGGCTCAGGATATACAGGACTGACTAACAGTTTCACAGCTTAAGCTTTATACAGATATGAGAAGAAGTCCCAATCCTGAAAGAAAGAAAAAAAAAAGGGAGTCAGATGCTCCCAACAGTGGAAACCTTGGAGGATGATGAAGACGTGTATATTACGAGGAAGGCCTGCGCCACTGGTATCTGTCCTTGATAGTGTGTGTGCGTGTATATCTGCATGTGAGTTTGAGTGTGTTGCACTGTGGATACAATACAATTTGTATTGTTAATCTAACATGAATCAGCTGTTCAAAAGTGCAAAGAGTATTGCAGTCATTGCATATTAAAACATGACAAATTGTACACATGAACACACATTTGACGATATGATGATGAATATAATAATTGCCATAACATACACCAAACAACAAAAACATAAAAATGACTCAATACACAAAACTAAATATTTACACAAAAAATACACAAAATGACAACAAAATAACACAATAAAATTGATTCTGATTCTGATTCTGATTACAGAGTATGTACAACTCTTTGTACATCCAACCTTCAAACACATACTCATTTGGCTATAATTGACAACTCTACTTAAGGCACTTTACTAGCAACCAAAAACAATTATACAAAAAGATAACTTGAAAGATGAAAAAAAAAAATACACATGACCAAAAAACATACATAACAGAAAAATACAACAAAAAAATGAAAATGACTCAAAATACACAAAATTAAATATTTATACAAAAAATACAGAAAAAGACAACTGAAAGATTAAAAAAAAAACAATGACAAATAATAATAAATAATAAAAATGACAACAGAAATGCACAAAAATACACAAAATGACCCCAGAATGGCAACAAAAAACTACAATTATACAAAAACACAACAGAAAGAACCAAAAAAACACATTGTGTACACAAAGTGTGTCTGCTTATGTTTACATGACAGCTGAGGCTTGTTTAATAGTCTCAGTCAGATTTTGCTGCGTACAAGAGGTCAGACCTGACGTGAGATCTGATCACGGCGTAGCGTAGAATCGATAAATACCGAAGTATAAGTGGATTTGGTCGACCTGATTGTACAAACGGTTGATAAATGAGGGCCATTGACCCCATAACCACATTTTGTGCAAAAGTTTAATCTTTAATTAGCAAATGACTCCTTCATTATCTCGCTCGTGGCTGCGTTTTGATTGGTTAAGAGCCCATGTGCTGAATCGCTTTATAATAAATTCTACAATTATCTTCGTCCAACTACCCAGTCTCCTGCCTGTGTTTTCAGTTCAGCTGCGCTATGACTATGGCCTCCAGCGTATTGTTGAAAATAACTTTCCCATTGGACTGCACGCTGCAGTCTGGATGCCGGAGCAAATCCAACACCCCGTCTTTGAGCTCAGGCGAGGCTGTTTTACTGAAGTCCTGCACCTGAGTAAGGAAATCCAGAAGCAGCTCTCCCTTCTCATCTCCCTCAATGAAACACTCGCTGATGTCCATTTGAGATGGAAGTTCGTAGCTGTGGAAGTTCACTCCTTTAGTGCTGAGGATGCTTTTGATGTCTCCTGTGGTCACACACTGAATGATGTCAGTGCAACACAACTGGTCTTTGTAGGATTGGCACACTTTTCCCCAACCGCTCTCTCCTACGAGGTGCGATGGATAAAAGACATGGAAAAGAAACAGAAATCAGAAAAAAGGCAAGAATGTGTTGGAGCAGGTGTCACTATAATGATGTGTGCTCATATTTTTAGTTTAAAGCAGTGCTTTTCAAAGTGTGTGAGGCGCGACAAACAGTATAGTAGTTTTGACTACTGCACTTTTATATTTGTTTTCCATGCTGGTGATTGGTTTAATATAGTTTTTGAATTTTGATTGAGGGAATGTTACTTGTTCCCTGTTAGTTCAATGATTTTGAAAATGTGCTATTAGTCAGGAAAGTGGGGAATACCCAACAAGTTTGAGAACCACTGGAATAAAGACAGCAGACTTAAAGAATTGTCCTACTTGTCTATAATAAAACTGAAATATGATGAAATTAAATTAATTTATAAGACAAAAAAAGAGGTTTCAATGACTTATAGTTCCATCTACTCACCAGATGCTAGAATAATAAGAAGCTTCCCATTCTTGTTGAGGAGACTCTGGAAAAAGCTAATAGTAGCACCTGGATCTTTCACGAAGTACAGCATCTGTCAAATTCAGCGGAAAAAATGACAGCACGTGAATGAATTTATTAAATTAAAAAAACCTCCTCATGACCAACCTCTATCATGTGAATGAAGTCGGCCTTCTTGGTGCTTCTCTTCAGTTTCCATCGCTCCTCAAACTCTGATGACGTCATCTCGTTCCAGGTGAATGTAACATAATCTAAATCTGGCTTTTTGGAAACCAAATCTGCACAGAGACCATTGATTAATAAAAACTAATAGAATACATAATATCTAATAGAGATTTTTTTTATGAAGTAACTAAACAAAATGTACTTTTCTTCTGATTGATAGTAGACAATGAAAACATTAAACTTAGAAGAAAAGCTACCATTTACTGCCCTCTAGTGTTAAATGTCCAATATGACATTCTATTAAAAATACCAGGTTCAGCATTATTTATCACAATGGTCAATCTAAACATTTTTAATTAAAAAAACAAACAAACAAATAATTCATTCTATTTTATGGTATTGTCGTTTTGTGTCATTTTTTTGTGTTGTCTATAAAAACTTTTTGTTGTTGATTTGTATGGTTTTGGAGGCTTTTTTTTGTTGCAGTTATCTATAGGGATGTAATGATTAATCGTAAGGCAGTTAAAAATCGATTAATAGGTATCACGGTTGATATCGATTTTCTGAAAATTGAATCGCAGTACTTCTTTTCAAACAGCCTTCTCTTGTCCAAATGCTGAGGCGGCGGGCGGAATCTGCTACTACTTTCTGTCTGGCCGCCTTCTACTCTTAAAACATGTTAATGTTACATGTTAATAAATGATTCCTTACCCGTTTAGCACCGAAAGAATATCTGTAATATTACGTGAATATCTGTAAAAGTCACGTTTTTCTCTTAGCTCTGTCTGCTAGCATAGCATCTCTTCTTCACGAGCACAGATTAGCTGCATGCCAACCGATCACTGTGTTACCAGCGCCCTCTGCTGGTCCAAATAAATATCTGACATAAATACAGTGCAGACTGTTTTTTTTTTTTTTAAAGTCCAATTGTTAAGACACAAAATACATTTTCAGTTGCACTTTTAAAAAGAAAAAGAACTATTATGCAGTTTTGCATTGTTTACTATAGAACCAGAATTTAAATTAATAGGCTTCTTCTTCATTTGTATTATTCCTTTATTTATTTCATTCAAGATTTATTTTTAGATAAATTGCATTGTTCTGAATAGTTTATCAAGGGATTCTTTTGACAATGAAAAATAAAAAGAAAATAGTACAGTATTTTCTAGTTTTTTTTCCCAAAAATTTTTTCAATCATTATTTGTCTACAGTCCCATTTTGTAAAAATAAATCGTGAAAGATTTGTATTGTGAACCCAGTATCGTGAATCGAATCATACCAGGAGTTGAGTGAAACGTTACATCTCTAGTTATTTATCAATCTATATGTATTTGTTACCATTTTGTAGTAATTTTCTGAATCAGTATTGTCATTTTGTATATTTTCCTCTTATTTTGTGTAGTTTTTGTTGTTGTTTTATGCATTTTTGTTTTCTGTATTAACCTATGTGATTCTGTGTATTTTTGTTGTTGATATATATGTTTTTGGAGGCATTTTGTACAGTTATCCATTTTTTGTACATTTTGTAGTCATTTTCTGTGTCAGTTTTGTAATTTTGTATATTGTTACTTCATTTTGTGTAATTTTTGTTGTCATTTTTCAATCATTTTCCATGTCAGTGTTGTAATTTTGTGCACTGTTGTCAACTTGTTTGTGTTTGAAGTGGCTTGTTTTTTTTTATTTTTGTTGTGAATTTGTGTGTTTTTGGACTCATTTTTTGTGTTTTTGGTGTATATGTACGGGCCACCAGTGAACATCTTCTTTCATCTAAATTATAGTGTTGTTAGTTGATGTCATTGAAAGTACAGCTTCTTTTCTTTGATAATAATAACATTTATGTTACACAGCTAAAGAAATAGCATCTCTAAAGTACCAGGCAGTTTTTAAACCAAAAGAACGTCAGGACCTTATTTTGATAGTAGAATAAAATGTGGGACCACAAATATGAGGAAATGAATTCCTGATATAACGACGCTTTTATAGCCAAGAAATGTGTTCAGAAAATGTGCTGTGCCCTGGGGTTCCCACAGAGGCCATACCTCTGTAGCTGTGCAGCTGCAGGCTGCTGGGCTCCACCACCTCCATATCCACCATCAGCCCTGGATGTTTCTGATGAAGCACAGACAGCATCTCCAGGTCAATCTCACCTACACACACAAACACATGAACAAATGTCACGACTTAATATTAATATTACGTAAAGTATATTCATAACTCTCATTGAATAAATAGGTTTATTTTTTAATTCATTTATAATAGGTGGATCAATTAAATATAAGGATTTCACTTCATGATATTTCAGAAAATGGGCATCATCAGGCAAGGTTTGCATGAATATTATGATAGAAATAAATAAAAAACTACTATAATACAACAAAAAACACATTTGAATAGATTTAGAGTAATTTTAAAGATTTTTTTTCAAAACAGCATTCATGGCTGTACAGTAGCACTACATGATATGTTGACACTTTGGAAAACAGAATAAAATACAAAAGAAATTTCAGTAAGTAAAATAAATAAATAAAGTGAGACCACACAGTATATACTAAGTAACTACATATTTTGTATATTTTTATGCATTTAAATATATATTAAATAAAAGAAATGCAGTCGGACAAAATATTTAGGTGTCACGTAATGAGCCATTACAAGTTTTATCGCATAAATACCATAATTGTTTCAGTTTTGCAGTTTTGAACGTTTAAACATATTGTGGAACATTTTTGAGAAGAAAAATCCATGCCTTACCCATAATATCATCTTTGATAACCCAAAATTCTGCTCTTCCATGGCCAAAAATTGATTAAAAAAACATGTTTTTTATGTTTATGTTTTAGCATAAACTTTGTATATAACAATGCCATTTAGATCTGGCAACCCTGGGCAGATCAAGCAAAAAGTATCTGTTATTTCTTTATTCATGTTAAGATTAATTAGTAGACTGTCAGAAAATGAGTTTAGGTACTTAGGAACATAGTTATTCTATCCCAAAATACATTTATTTAGGTTTACAATAAACAGAATATATATTTAACACATAATATGAATCCCTCACCAACTCATATTCTTATATAAATTAAATAGATTACTTTTTTACATTTTACCTTTGATAAAAAACAAAGTCCCAATTATCATATATAAGCCATCACCCAAATTAATCAACTTCAAAATAAAAGTATAAAACACACTGAATGGAAAAAAACATGTGATGGATCTCTTTTATAATACTATAAATTCATCACAGCTCAAATTAAATGATTGGGTTGTGATTTATAGCTAACGATGCTTCAGAGCAGCATAATGTATGAGGTGACTTTGATAGAAGTTAAATAATGTACTGACAGGACAGATGTTTAACAATCATTCAGTAATAATAACAAGGTGAAATGATCTGATAATATTTATTATTAACCTTAACAGCTGATACTTCTATTATATCTCTCTGGTGTTCTTACCCGCTCCACTTCCAACTCCAATCACATTCAGATCAGATTTCCCATCACCAACACTGGAAAGAATCAACAGTCAGAAACACATTAAGAGCCACTAAACTGGAGAATGAGGGCCACACATTTAGGAGCTTTAATACACAATAAATCAGACATAGGCCCCTGAAATAAATGCACAAAATGACTCCAAAAAAACCTGCAAAATATAAACTAAAATTACAGCGAAACACACGGAAGGAACACAAACCAACTACATAATGACGACAGAAACTGACAGAATGACATCAAAAACACACAAAAACAAAAAAACAAAATGACTCATAATATGTTCATGTTTCATTTATAGTTACATAGTCAATGTTAAATATCTTTTTTTCTTTACGTTCTGACAATCAAAAGTTTTATTTAGATCCACAGAGAATGAGCAGAAAACTACTGGTCTTTTGTTTTCCATCCGGTGTTATTGTAAACTAAAATTAACGCTTATGAAGCACAACAATGACTTTTCCTCTGGTTTTCCCATTTCTTGTGTTGTGTTGTGTGCATCAGTATATTGTGTATACCAGGAACTGATGAAATGAAAAAGGTTCTATGCTGTTTGGTGTGCAAAAAAAAAAAAGCAATAAACTGTTTTTTGGTGCATTATTTTTCTCTCATTAATTAATGAGTTAATCAATTAATGCATTTAAGTCCCAGCCTTTAAATATATATATATATATATATATGAGACTATTAAAATGAGTATAGAAAAGCTAGTCCATGCTTTTGTTACCTCTCGACTGGATTATTGTAATTCTCTTTTAGCAGGCTGCCCGAGCAAGTCGCTTAAGACACTTCAGCTGGTTCAAAATGCTGCAGCACGTGTACTGACTAAAACTAGGAGAAGAGATCACATTACTCCTGTATTAGCCTCTCTGCATTGGCTTCCCATAAAATATAGAATAGAATTCAAGATTCTTCTTCTCACTTATAAAGCCCTAAATGGACAGGCACCAGTCTATCTCAAGGAGCTTGTAGTGCCATACAATCCCCCCAGAACACTACGCTCTCAAAATGCTGGACTACTCGTTGTTCCATTTGTCTCTAAAAGTAGTATAGGAGGAAGAGCTTTCAGTTATCAGGCCCCACTTCTCTGGAACCATCTACCAACCACGGTTCAGGGAGCAGACACCCTCTCTACCTTTAAGGTTAGGCTCAAAACATTCCTCTTTGGTAAAGCTTTTAGTTAGGAACCAGCTCATAGCTCATAATTAAGATGCAATAGGCATAGACTGCCGGGGGGGTCTGGCATGCTCGGTTGGAGAGAGGTTGGAGAGGGCGTTAAGAGAGAGGTCATTTAGGTTAGAGAGAGACCGGAGAGGGTCCCATTCCTCTTTCAAACACTCCCTCTATGTCTGCTTCTTCCCTTGTGTGTTTGCTCCTGTGCTCCTTCTGGCTTTTGTCTTGCAGGTCCGTGGGATCCTCAGTGTGGAGTTACAGAGTCTCAACAACTCTGTCTCCACCCTTTTCTCTGCACACACCCAACATAGCATAACGTGGATGGCTGTTCATCATAGGAATGGGATCCACACAAGGTTCCTGCTGCTTAACAGAAGGTTTTCCTTGCCACCATGATGAATTCATGTTGGGTGTGGGATACATATGTATGTGTATATACGTATATACAGTATGCATATGTGTGTATCCATAAAATGAAGAGTCCGTCCTTAAGACTGCTCTACTGTAAAGTGTCTTGAGATACCATTGGTTATGATTTGGCGCTATACAAATAAAAGATTGAGATTGAGATTGAGAGTTCAGTGCTGCTGTTATAAAGCTAATAAAGCAAAGAAATGCACATCTTTGCAGCTTAAAAACATTGATTTGTTTCATGTGATTGGATAATAAATATGATTTGCTCTTCCAGGTAATGGACCCCCTCCCTCAGTCATGTACCTGTCCAGTATGTGAGGCAGCTGCTGGTGGATGAAGTCTTTCATGCACTGATGCTCAGAGGAGCGCTCTAGGAACAGCTGGAAGCACATCAGGTACCTGCTGTCATTGTTCACCAGACTATTCAGAAAAGATGCCATTGTCACCTTCTGAAAAGAAACAAATGATGGTTATTGATTAATTAAGGCTTTTTTTTTTAGAAACACGTTTCAACGGATGAAGAAAAACACTGAGCAGTGAGAAGAGAGAGAGACGGAAGAACTACTTACTGACATGTGGAGTAGAATAGAGACTGAGGTTTGTCTATGTAGGCCGATTAAGCCTCTCCCACATGACGTCACTGCTTTCCTCTGAGGAAGAGGAGGAGGAAGCGAGGTGTGTGTTTGCACAGCCGAGGGGTATTTCATAAAGGAGGGTTAACAAACTCTGAGTCTATCCATAAACTCTGGGTCAACATACCCCGCGATGGGAAACTCTGGGTATCTGATTCCATTACAGCTCGTATGAAGTGGGTCAATCAATCCTGAGTATGTAAACCTTGGGTTACTTTCGTGCACGCGCGATAAAAAGTCATCATCAATGGATCAGAGATTACTCGAGCTGCCATGGCAACCACCCGGAAGAGAGTGATTTATTCACCCTAAGGGGTGAAATAAGCCAATGTTTGAGATATATGAGCCTGTTCTAAAGGTGCGTTCAGTCTTCAGTGACAATAGTGGCTTAAATCAGCCGTAATTAGTCACAGTTTTTGGTCGCTTCATCACTTAATTGCTTCAGTGATGTAACGAGTGGGGAATAATATGAATATAATGTGTCTGAGGAGACGTGGCAGCAGCATAGGTTGGCTACATAGAGAGCCATCCCGTTACACTGGCTATAAAGACACTGACCTGCCGCTTGATATTGCATCATTTATATTGATTTTTAATGTAATAAATTCACCAGTCATCTCGACGTCCTAAAAAATGTCATAAAAAAACACTAAAGCGGGGCGCGAACCCGTGACCCATCACTTCCAAGAGCAGCATCGCAATTCACTGCACCATCATACCTTCAAAGATACAAGATCTACAGATTTAACAGTATAACAATAAAAAACAACAATCGAGCCTTAAAAGTGGATTCATCTAAATTGTCATTTCATCCTTTACATTCTCCACAGGTTTGTATTCAGGGAACTTTACTACAGACGTCAGTAGATGTTTTAATGCAGATCAACCTCTCAGTATCTTTCACGTAATGCTCTGTTTCCACAATGTTCTAAAGAAAACTACCGTTTGCATACAAAAAAAACAAACCGTGAAGCAACACAACATTAGTAATGATGTGGACACATCTGTGGTGTGTGATGTTACTAATGTGTTTCAGAGAAAAGTGTTAAGGTTCATTAAAGTGTTCAGAAATGGTGTTCAGGTGAGCGGAGCCAGGTAGAAACCCAGGGTTTCTTTGATAAAACCTGCCAGCAACCAGGTTTAGTTCACAGACAATGTTGCCAGGGTAACATACTCAGAGAAGAACATACCTCGCATTTAGGAATGAGATACTCAGAGTTTTCCTCATTTGATCCCAAACATAGTTTGAACATAACCCGCTTCATGGAATACTCCTCCGGTCCTAAACCGATGGTTTACAGCTGTGCAAACATGTGCTATTTACCCTTATTATTTATTTCTTTTTCTTTTCTCTCTTGTCTGCACATGCTGTCAAAGGTCAACACTACAAGAAGTGCAATCATTATGAGACAGCAATGCATGTTTTGTTATTGCAATAAAATAAATGTATTTATTTTAATGCTGAATTGTGACCATCACCAGCCCTCCCTTAGGAAGGGTAAGAAATCTTTTATTAGAGGGAGGATATAAAAAGGGAGAGCAGTGTTACACCTAAGTGGAGAGGGAGGGGGAGGGGAAAGGGAGCAGGGAGCAGGGAGGAGAGACTCAAGGTAGGAAATAGAAAGGGTGGGGAGAATAGATTGTTTTACAGTGAGGGTGAGATGTGTATTTATTTATTTCTGACTTGTTGTAAATTTGTATAAAATTTCAATAAAATAAAATAAATAATGAAAAAGGAGGATGAAGCAAAACAAACAACAATAATAAATCAAAAAATAAAAATAATGAGTTGGGAAATAAATTATATAAATATATATATATATATATATATATATATATATATATATATAATATTATAAATAGAAATGTGATAATTAAATACAAATAGACAAATATAAGGGGAAATAAATAAAAAAAAAAATGTAAATACATCAATAAATAAGTAAATGTAAAAAAAAACAATTAAGAAAATAATTTGAAAATTAAATATAAATAAATAAAAAAGTGGACATAAATGCAAAAAAATATATATAATTTAATATAATAGTTCAAATGAGGGGGTTCTTATTAGTGTGTTTTGTTTTGGGTTGAACTGTTTGCTTATTGTTTGAAATCAATGAATCAGACTTTATTGTTGATCGACATCTACCTATAAAAGCAAGGAACGTCTGTGTGTATGTGGAGCAAATATCTCCACGACGCGGTGGCCATTCCTGTCAAATTTTCTGGCGCCCACTACGAGCCGTCCCACCCGCCCAACCAAGCTTCATTATCCCTTATATTTTAAGACAGGTGTTCAAGAAATCTAAAATACCCACTTGTCAACCACTCACTAAATACAATTATGTGGTTAGAATCTGGTAGGTCAACCTTTATTAACATTGAAATTCTGTGAACATTCCTACTAGGGCTGGTGATATAGACCAAAACTCATATTTCAATATATTTTCTCAAAATGGTGATATATGATATAAATCTAGATAATTTTATCAAATAAAGTCTGACCAGAAAGACAATTCTGGGTTAAATTTGCTGATGCAAAATACTACATAGGGACATTTATTAACAAACAGCTGCACAATATGTGCACTCAGAAAATGATCTAACCGAGCTTTACATGTTGTTCTGAGAAGTAAAAGCAACGACTCCTAAAACTAGTATTTTGATACATAATAAGCTGTATATAACTGTCTAAATCTATAGATATAGATATATTGATATATGAAATATTATAGTTTCCTATATAAAAGTATAAAATAGAAAACTCGATACATCTTGAATCTCGATATATCGCCCAGCCCTAATTCCTAAATTATAAAAACAGCCTAAATAAAAACATAAATGGGTATATGAAGCACATGTGTTTATTTAATATACTTACAGTTTATATACATGTCAACACATATTTAGTGTTAATTTCACATTGCTTGTCTTTAAGTTAGATATTTACATTTTATTTTCATTATATATTTTCTGATAATTTCTCATGCTCACTCATGTGGTTCTCTGGTATTCAGGAATGACTTATTAGACACATTTTGTCAGGTTCTGTTAATTTAGCCCTTGGGGTCCTTTTTAAGTTATTATGTGTCTTTGTTTATTCGGTTTGAATCTAGTCATGTTTAACTCTTGTCTGTGTTTCAGGTTTTCCTACTTGTGGCTCCACCCCCCAGTGATGTCTGTGTGCTTGGTTGGTGCCTGATTAGCTCCCTCATGTTTTCACCCAGGTGTGGCCCATTCCCAATGAAGCTTACCTCACTATTGAGCTGAGTGCTTGGACACAGTATGACTGCGGGATCATTGTGTGATGTTGTTAGGTTCATTGTTGCCTTCCTCGTGTCCTGCTGTGTCTGGTCTTGCTCCCTGTTCCTGCTCCCTTGTCTTGGATTTGAGTGTTTGTTTTTTTGGATTTTGCTTTGAGGAATAAAAACATGGACTGGTTCCAGGAACGATATGCTTCTATCCTGCCTCCATCTCTCTCTGCATTTGGGTCCACACCAGACCGCAACACATTTGTTGCAGACTTTACATCCTTTAACACTTTTTGAAAGCAGTGTATATTTGTGGCGCATGCGATTGGCTGATCTTTCATGATGACTTGCGTTGTTCCTTCCGCTGTGGTAGACGTTTAAATCTCAGTGTAACTGTGTCCCATCCTGATGCTCTTTAGGAAGATAAACTCTGTCACATTTTACAACGTATTTACACCAGTTCTTTATTTTCTTTCACTGGAACGTCTTCATACATCCATCTCTGATCTGAGTTGTTTCCAGGTTTGTTGCAGCTGTCGGCACTAATCTCCCGAGAACTGCCACCCAGGCCATTGCAGGTGGCAGTTCTCGCGAGGCCAGTGACGGTGTTCAGTTTAGTAAGGCATTTTTATTTATTATTACTTTAAAATACGGGATATTTATGGGAAAATACTAATACGGGAAGATGGCGGGAAAGAGGAGTAAAATACGGGAGTTTCCCAGCCAAAACGGGATACTCGAGAGGTATGGGTGTGAATTCGACCTGAAACTTGGTCAACGGTCCCATTGTTTAAACCATATAACTATGGAAAGCCATCTTAGTCAAAATGACGTGAATTTAACACGTGTTTTTTACCTCGATGGCTTTCCATAATATACGCATCGACGACGTGATAAATTCACGTGATTTTGAGCCCTTTGGCCACTTGTGTGATATAAATGGACAGAAGCTGTGTGGAATTACGACCATCAAGGCAAAAATAAGCCTGTAGCGGCACCCGCTGGCAAATCAAACTATCTCAGTACGTGAAACTCACAGCCTTTATTAAAACATATATAAATTTAAAGGCCTTTCTTTATGGAAGCCCAAAAGAGTCATAATTAAATAAATAAAAACATTTTGAAATAAATACAATTTTGATAAATAACAGACAAATATATAATGTGGCCATTAAATTGTTAAATAAGGTCATATTATTATGAAATACGTTTCATTATTCTTAAATATATATTTCCACAATGGTCTTTTTATTTCATAATGTCCTTTTTCAGCAGAATGACTTCAGTCTGTCAATCAAAGCTAGTGGGTTGGACCTCGGTTTGATCCTTTAAAATCGATTAGTTTTCCTGGACATCGGTCATGGCCGTTCTTTGATCGACACAGTGGTAGCAAAGGGAGGGAAAATAAATAAAAGTATTATTAATAATAAAAAAAAATTAAAAAAAATAAAGCAAGAAAAGTGCAGTGAGATGTGTCTGGCTTGAATGTATTCATTTTTTTTTTTTTCTTCCATCACCAGCCCTCCCTAAGGAAGGGTAAGAAATCTTTTATTATAGGGAGGATATAAAAAGGGAGAGCAGTGTTACACCTAAGTGGAGGGGGAGGGGGAAGGGAGCAGGGAGGAGAGACTCAAGGCAGGAAATAGAAAAGGTGGGGAAGAATAGACTGTTTTGCAGTGAGGGTGAGATGTGAGGTTGTAGAATAAATTGTGCTTATTATGTTGTGTAATCCAGCCAGTATGGTGACAAGTGTGAAGCTTAGCTATAATGGTGGTGGCTGTGAACAGGGGGAATGAGTGAATGGTAGTACCTAAAGCAGGTATTTGGGATTAACGTGTCTAAAGTTAAGCCCAGTATGAGTTTTATCCCACATCCCAAGGCGTGCCAGTGCATCGTATACCAGTATATGTGCAAAAAAAAAACTGCTACTGCAAGCCCAGGAACTGCCCTGGGCCCGCAGATGCAGCCAGGCCAGCAGAAAGAGTGGGGGCCAGGGAGCCCCAGGCAACCCCCCCACGGCCGAGCAACCCCCCAGATGCCCCCAAGATCCCAGGCCGAGAGGCAGCCACCGCCCCCCACACACACATCCGAGGAAGCCCCAAGCAGCCGAGCACCCAGTGCATCCCCCCACCGACCCCAATCCCAAGGCTGCAGCATCCAGCCCCCCCCCCACCCACCCACACCCAAGCACCCAACCCCCCGAGGGAAGGGCCCAGAGAGCCCCCCGCCAGAGACCCCAGCAGAGGAGCCAAGGCCCCCGCCCAGAGCCGCGCGGAACGGGCAGCCGGTGGGCCCAGAACCAGCAGGGTCCGGACCAGAAGGACCCGGAACGGAAGCAGCACAGAGAGCAGCGCCCCCAGGGACGACAACCACGCCCATAGTCGCCGAGGGCACCAAGGGGATGCTGCAAGCTGCCCCGCCGGCCCCCAGGCGCACCGACCAGGCACTCCAGAGCGCGCCAGATCGCCTTTCCTTGATGCTGCCCGCGCGATGCGCCCCAGACAGACAGAATGTATTCATTTTGAGTGAGGGAGCGGGTGCATGCGCGTGGCCGATGCGCGTGCGTGTGTGCGTGTCAGTGGAGCAGATGTGCACGTGTGTTAAGACCTGGTTCAGTCCAACACTGTGACCGTGACAGGTAGCGAGGTTAATGTTTACAGTGCAGGTAGTTAATAAAGTACAGTTCTCCAACACATGCTGTTGTTTCTGCGCAGTTCTGAGCATTTAACACTGGAGGAGGAGCTACAGTCAGCTCTGGAGAGCAAGGACCGCCCCTGTGTCCCCCAACCACGGTTAGGAGATGAAAACAGTAAAGGTTTTAACAAGAGAATTACAACATTACTCGGTCCGTGAATGGATATTTATCTGCTTTTGGCGCCTTATGTTCTTTGATTGACAAACCGAACGACATTATTAATATTATGAAATAAAAAGGTCAATGTGGAAAACGACATTATGAAATCAAAAAGGCCATTGTGGAAATAGATATTTAAGAATAATGAAACACATTTCATAATAATATTACCTTATTTAACAATTTAATGGCCATATTATATATTTGTCTGTTATTTATCAAAACGTGAACATAAACTAAATCACAATATATTTATATTTTTGTTGACTAATGAAAACAAAATATCGACTTTATTCTTGTTTTATACAAAATTATTTTCTCCTCAAAATTGGCCCTAATCCTGTTCCGTAGTGCGTGACATATTTTGCACAACATTTATATATGGAAGTGCAAAGGACGGCCTATTAATGTCTGTTAATTTTAACAGCAAGTTTTGATTTAATTATAGTCATATTCTTTTGACTAAATAGCAACTTAGTTTTAGTCAAAATATAGTCATCAGGACTATTTCAGTTATAGTCTCATTTTAGTCATGTAAATAGCATTTTAGCCAACTAAAACTAAAACATATGTAGTCAAAAATATTCAGGATATGAGTTCATGCATTTTATAAAAAATTTAGTTTCCTTTTATTAGTTGACAAAAATATAAATATAAATACATTATGATTTAGTTAATGTTAACATTACAAAACAGTTTTTTAAAAATAAGTCATAGCCTAGTTATTCTCATGAAAATGAAAATCGACAAAAACTATGACAAACATTTTTATTATGAGTTTGACGCCCCTGCTTGACAACTTTGATAAGTCATCATGATGTTTAAACTGAAAAAAAAAAAAAAAAAAAAATAGAGATTAATGAATGGATGACCTAGAGATTTGTTAACATTGGTTTTTATTAAAGGCTTACACCTCTTTGGGGGGCAGAGAAAAGGAATAATACTATCATCAGATGTGGAAACAAAGCTGAGTGAGTCTGACAGATGTTTTACTTCAATAGATGTACATTAACCCTCAGCAGTAACACAGTGTCTTCTGTTAAACAGTAACTGTTGCCTTTTGGCCTCGTTTAATAGTTGAGCTATTAACTGTATCACCTCTAACAGTGGCAGCGTTCCTATGACTGCTAAATGTTATTTCCATTAACATTTAAGCATGATTTTTTTGTCATCTTGTGGTCAGTCTGTTACCATCAGATTTATCCACCACTCAATCAAACTTTATTTAAACACGAGAGCACCTTCCTCACAAATTCAATTGTAGTCCCAAGTGCTTCACAGAACGTTCCTGAAGTAAAGGGAGCATTATAAAAAGGCTTAGAAACTAATGCACACAAAAGTAATTCAATAAAAAAATGAAAAATAAAGCAGCGAAGGGAATAATGTATAAATCAATAAAACAATAAAATTATCATAAAAACAGTAAAAGTAAAAAAATAAAATAACATAGTAAAAGATTTAACATATCAGATAATTCAAAAAATTAAATTATAAAGCACTACATTAAAGCCAGACTAAATAAATAGGTTTCCACCTTGTGCGGCGACGTTCCACCATCTTTTTGGAACAGTTTGAATAGTACCAGAGAATGTGTAGTGCTTCAAAAAAATAATAAAATAACTTGAAAATCTATCAAACAGGCAAACAGTGCAATGATTTTAAAATACTAATTTGTGCTTTCCTTCTGGTCTTGATGCAGAATTTTGAATGATCTGGAGTTGATTTATTATATTCTTTTGTAGACCAAAGTGGATAATATTACAGTAGTTAAGCCTGTTAGTGATAATAGAATGTGTACAGTATTTATTTATCATACATTTATTCTATTGGTGAGTCTTACATTTTGTTTTAATAAAGCTAAATATTTCAATAATAACAGTCTAAAGAACACAGCAGTCATATTTGTATCCTGAATCACATGATGAATAAATCCAAAGCTACATTTTCACATTACTTCACGTAGGCGATTAAAAAAGAAGGCATTTTGTGAACATGTAAAATATAACAGCTGATCAGCTGTTTCCTGGCAACCCTTGGATTGAAGAAGTCGTGGCAAACTATGGTCAGAGAAAATAAACAATATTGATATTTTGTTAATCAGTGTCAAACATGACTCAGCGCTAGCTTTGTGCCCTCGTTACAGCTTTCCAGGTTCATTGGTGCTCACACCATCCAAGCTAAACTTGTTTTATTTTTAATCAAAATGCACTCTTGATAAACCAGTCGTGCACTGATTTTCAACACATTGGCCCTCATTTATCAACCTTACGTGAAAACGAGTGCTAATCTGAGTTCGCATTGGGTCGTATGACAGGACATTTGATGAAACCTTTGTATTTGACCAATCCCAGCGCACAAATGATTGGGTGAAGATAGACGATCATCATTAACATGTTACATCCTCAAATATTCCTGGTTCGGAGGCCCCGCCCACTGAGGTCAAACAAAATAAAAGTTTCCGAGATGAAAATCAACGTTCTTACAGCTGAGGTGGAAAAAAAAAACCAAAGATGTGCTTTTCAATAGTATGAAAACTGGAATTTAAAGAGCACATTTTAAACGCTCTGTGGAAGAGAATAAGGGAGGCAATGAACAGCATTTACGTATTTAAGGTTTGAATTAATCTCTGCTATTTGATCAAGACAATTCTTTACATTTTGGTCAAGAAAAAGTGGAGGAGTCAGGCTGGTGAGCGGTGCTCCTAGCAGAGTTTATTAGTGCGTTTATTGAAGGAAAACCAAAAAAGTGCAGGTATCAGTAATAACATGGGGTTTTTAAAAATAATTTTAGTTTGTTTTAATAATCAGTCAGTTTTGATCTGTTCTGAAAGTGTGTCTGCTTATGTTTAAATGACAGCTGAGGCTTGTTTAATAGTCTCAGTCAGATTTTGCTGCGTACATGAGGTCAGACCTGACGTGAGATCTGATCACGGCGTAGCGTAGAAGCGATAAATACCGAAGTATAAGTGGATTTGCTCGACCTGATTGTACAAACGGTTGATAAATGAGGGCCATTGACCCCATAACCACATTTTATGCAAAAGTTTAATCTTTAATTAGCAAATGACACCTTCATTATCTCGCTCGTGGCTGCGTTTTGATTGGTTAAGAGCCCATGTGCTGAATCACTTTATAATAAATTCTACAATTATCTTCGTCCAACTACCCAGTCTCCTGCCTGTGTTTTCAGTTCAGCTGCTCTATGACTATGGCCTCCAGCGTATTGTTGAAAATAACTTTCCCATTGGACTGCACGCTGCAGTCTGGATGCCGGAGCAAATCCAACACCCCGTCTTTGAGCTCAGGCGAGGCTGTTTTACTGAAGTCCTGCACCTCAGTAAGGAAATCCAGAAGCAGCTCTCCCTTCTCATCTCCCTCAATGAAACACTCGCTGATGTCCATTTGAGATGGAAGTTCGTAGCTGTGGAAGTTCACTCCTTTAGTGCTGAGGAGGTTTTTGATGTCTCCTGTGGTCACACACTGACTGATGTCAGTGCAACACAACTGGTCTTTGTAGGATTGCCACAGTTTTCCCCAACCGCTCTCTCCTACGAGGTGCGATGGATAAAAGACATGGAAAAGAAACAGAAATCAGAAAAAAGGCAAGAATGTGTTGGAGCAGGTGTCACTATAATGATGTGTGTTCATATTTTTAGTTTAAAGCGGTGCTTTTCAAAGTGTGTGGGGCGCAACAAACAGGAGGGAACTTTCATATAAGATCAGTAACACTGAACAAAACGGCTACACGCAAAGAAAGTAATAATGCGAAGTCTAAAAATGTAGCAGAAATAAAAATAGCATTCAATTATTTGACTGCATTAGAAATGCGACCGGGAATCAAATGTAACACGGAACTAAAGTGCAAAAATAATTATTTATGTAGGCATGTGAAATAGTATTCATGTATTTTTGACTACTGCACTTTTATATTTGTTTTCCATGCTGGTGATTGGTTTAATAATATAGGTTTTGAATTTTGATTGAGGGAATGTTACTTGTTCCCTGTTACTTCAAAGAATTTGAAAATGTGCTATTAGTCAAGAAAGTGGGGAATACCCAAAGAAGTTTGAGAACCACTGGATTAAAGACAGCAGACTTAAAGCGGTAAAAGGTGGTTTCAACTCTCTGGGTCGGTGGAGAGTCCTTGCCTCAAGTGGAGGAGGTCAAATATCTTGGGGTGTTGTTCACGAGTGAGGGTCGGATGGAGCGTGAGAGCGATAGACGAATCTGTGCGGCATCAGCAGTGATGCGGTGGCTGTATTGGACTGTTGTGGTGATGAGGGAGCTGAGTCGGGGGGCAAAGCTCTCAATTTACCGATGGATCTACGTTCCTACCCTCACCTATGGTCATGAGATTTGAGTAATGACCGAAAGGACAAGATCGCGGATACAGGCGGACGAAATTAGTTTCCTTCGCAGGGCGGCTGGGCGCACCCTCCAAGATAGGGTGAGAAGCTCAGTCACCCGGGAGGAGCTCGGAGTAGAGTCGCTGCTCCTTCACGTCGAAAGGAGCCAGTTGAGGTGGCTTGGGCATCTGTTTGGGATGCTTCCTGGTCGCCTCCCTCGGGAGGTGTTTCAGGCATGTCCTATTGGGAAGAGGCCTCGTGGAAGGCCCAGGACAGGCTGGAGGGACTATGTTTCTGAGCTGGCCTGGTGTCGCCTCGGAGTTCCCCCAGAACGGCTGGAGGAGGTGTGCGTGGATCGGGAGGTCTGGGCATCTCTGCTGAGACTGCTGCCTCAGCAACCCAGCCCCGGATAAAGTGGAAGAAAATGAATGGATGGATGGACTTAAACAATTGTCCTACTTGTCTATAATAAAACTGAAATATGATTAAATTAAAATAATTTATCAGACAAAAAAAGAGGTTTCAATGACTTATATTTCCATCTACTCACCAGATACTAGAATAATAAGAAGCTTCCCATTCTTGTTGAGGAGACTCTGGAAAAAGCTAATAGTAGCACCTGGATCTTTCACGTAGTACAGCATCTGTCAAATTCAGCAGAAAAAAAATGACAGCACGTGAATGCATTTATTAAATATCAGTAGTGAAAACCTCCTCGTGACCAACCTGTATCATGTGAATGAAGTCGGCCTTCTTGGTGCTTCTCTTCAGTTGCCATCGCTCCTCAAACTCTGATGACGTCATCTCGTTCCAGGTGAATTTAACATAATCTAAATCTGGCTTTTTGGAAACCAAATCTGCACAGAGACCATTGATTAATAAAAACTAATAGAATACATAATATCTAATAGAGATTTTTTTATGAAGTAACTAAACAAAATGTACTTTTCTTCTGATTGATCGTAGACAATGAAAACATTAAACTTAGAAGAAAAGCTACCATTTACTGCCCTCTAGTGTTAAATGTCCAATATGACATTCTATTAAAAATACCAGATTCAGCATTCTTGATCACAATGGCCAATCTAAAAAATGTTAATGAAACAAAACAAAAAAAACAAAAACAAAGAATTCAGTCTATTCTATGGTATTGTCGTTTTGTGTCATTTTGTTTGTGTTGTCTATAAAAACTTGCCGTTTTGTCTATTTTTGTTGTTGATTTGTATGTTTTTGGAGGCGTTTTGTGTAGTTATCTATCAATCTATGTGTATTTGTTACCATTTTGTAGTAATTCTCTGAATCAGTATTGTCATTTTGTACATTTTTCTGTCATTTTGTGTAGTTTTTGTTGCCGTTTTATGCATTTTTGTTATTTGTATTAACTTATGTTATTTATTTATGTTACACAGCTAAAGACATAGCATCTCTAAAGTACCAGGTAGTTTCAAAACCCAAAGAACGTCATGACCTTATTTTGATAGTAGAATAAAATGTGGGACCACAAATATGAGGAAATGAATTCCAGATATAACAACGCTTTTATAGCCAAGAAATGTAGAAATGTGTTCCCACAGAGGCCATACCTCTGTAGCTGTGCAGCTGCAGGCTGCTGGGATCCACCACCTCCATATCCACCATCAGCCCTGGATGTTTCTGATGAAGCACAGACAGCATCTCCAGGTCAATCTCACCTACACACACGAACACATGAACAAATGTCACGACTTAATATTAATATTACGTAAAGTATATTCATAATTATCATTGAATAAATAGGTTTACTTTTAATTTATTTAGAATATGTTAATTAAATATAAGGATTTCACTGCATGATATTTCAGAAAATGGGCATCATCAGGCAAGGTTTGCGTGAATATTATAATATAAATAAATATACAAATACTTTGAAATCTTATAATACAACAAAAAAATACATTTGAATAGACAGAGTAAGATTTTTTTTTTCCAAAACAGCATTCAAGGCCGTACAGTAGCACAACATGATATTTTGACACTTTGGATAACAGAATAAATTACAGAACAAATTTAGTAAGTAACATGTAAAAAATAAAAAATAAAGTGAGTGCAAATACACCAAGTCACTACATATTTTGTATATTTTTATGAATTTAAACATTTTTTAACTAAAAGAAACGCAGTTGGACAGAATATTTAGGTGTCATGTATTGACCCATTACCAGTTTTGTTTCAGTTTTGCAGAGAACGTTTATACATATATAGCCTTATATATAATATCATCTTTGATGACCCAAAATTCTTCTCTTCTATGGCCAAAAACTGTTAAAAAAAAACATGTTTTTTATGTTTATGTTTTAGCATAAACTTTGTAGATAACAATGCCATTTAGATCTGGCAACCCTGGGCAGAACAAGCAAAAAGTATCAGTCATTTCTTTATTCATGTTAAGATTAATTAGTAGACTGTTAGAAAATGAGTTTAGGTACTTAGGAACATAGTTATTCTATCCCAAAATACATTTATTTAGGTTTACAATAAACAGAATATATATTTAACACATAATATGAATCCCTCACCAACTCATATTCTTAAATAAATTAAATATTTTACTTTTTTTTTTTACATTTTACCGTTGATTAAAAAAAAAAAAAAAAATCAGTTAAATTTTGTCCCAATTATCACATATAAGTCATCACCCAAATTAATCACCTTCAAAATAAAAGTATAAAACACACTGAATGGAAAAAAATAAAATAAATAAATAACAGGGTGAAATGATCTGATAATATTTATTATTAACCTTAACAGCTGATACTTCTATAATATCTCTCTGGTGTTCTTACCCGCTCCACTTCCAACTCCAATCACATTCAGATCAGATTTCCCATCACCAACACTGGAAAGAATCAACAGTCAGAAACACATTAAAACCCTATGAACTGGAGAATGAGTGTCATCCACTTTTTAGTAAATATTTTTTTTTAAATCTTTTTTATTTGTTGTCAGAATAATTTTCATTAAGTATTTATTAATATTTTTTAATCCAGATTAAATAAGGCCTGTTTCTTCTATTGCCTGCTTAAAAGTAGGTTCACTACAACAACAAGGTTTATTACACTGGTGCTTTATGGATGTTTATTATCTGTAACACCATAAAGTGAGATTTATGACCCACCAGACTATTAAAATGAGTATAGAGTTCAGTGCTGCTGTTATAAAGCTAATAAAGCAAAGAAATGCACATCTTTGCAGCTTAAAAACATTGATTTGTTTCATGTGATTGGATAATAAATATGATTTGCTCTTCCAGGTAATGGACCCCCTCCCTCAGTCATGTACCTGTCCAGTATGTGAGGCAGCTGCTGGTGGATGAAGTCTTTCATGCACTGATGCTCAGAGGAGCGCTCTAGGAACAGCTGGAAGCACATCAGGTACCTGCTGTCATTGTTCACCAGACTATTCAGAAAATATGCCATTGTCACCTTCTGAAAAGAAACAAATGATGGTTATTGATTCATTGAGGATTTTAATTTGATTTTTTTTACTGTCACGTGTGATCTGCAGGAGGTTGTGTAACAGACGTGTTGTGTGTGTGCACGAGCCCTGAGCGGCGACACAAACACAAGCGCGCGCGCACAACAAAGCAACAAAGCGTTTTAACGGATGGAGAAAAAACACTGAGCAGTGAGAAGAGAGAGAGACGGAGGAACTACTTACTGACATGTGGAGTAGAATAGAGACTGAGGGATGAGGTTTGTCTGTGTAGGCCGATTAAGCCCCTCCCACATGACGTCACTGCCTTCCTCTGAGGAAGAGGAGGAGGAAGCGAGGAGTGTGTTTGCACAGCCGGTCCGAGACCGATGGTTTCCGGCTGTGCAAACATGTGCTCTTGGAGGAAGCAGCATTTAAACGATATACAATAGTATTTTGGAAGTGGAATGATAACTCATTTACCCTTATTATTTATTTTTTTTCTGACGTTTTGTAAATTTGTATTTTTCAATAAATAAAATAAAATGAAATAAATAATAAAAAGGAGGATGAAGCAAAACAAACAAACAACAACAAATCAAAATTTTTAAAAATTAATTAATGAATAGATAAAAGATAAAAACAAAAAATAAGAAAATAAAATAAAAAAAAATGTGGAACTTAAATAACAATAAACAAATATGAGTGGGAAAAAATAAGAAAACAATATGAATACATTAATAAATAAATACATGTAAATAAATAAAAAGTTGACATAAATACAAAAATAATAATATAATATAATATAAAATAATATAATATAATATAATATCATATAATATAATAGTTTGGGGGCTCTTATTAGTGTGTTTTGTTTTGGGTTGAACTGTTTGCTTATTGTTTGAAATCAATCAATCAGACTTTATCGTTGATCGACATGTGATATAAATGAAGCTGTGTGGAATTACGACCATCAATGCAAAAATAAGCCTGTAGCGGCACCTGCTGGCAAATCAAAGTATCTCAGTCCGTGAAACTGACAGCCTCTATTAAAACATATACATTTAAAGGCCTTTCTTTGCTCATAGTGGATGAAATTCCCTAATGGTGTTGTCAATGTCACACATGTTTTTTTAAACGTGGTTTGTTGTTAAATGTTGTAAAACGTTGCTATTTGTTTTAGCATGCGCAACTTTACAATCGGCGTCTTTACACTTTAAAATCCGGGGTTTTGCAAGACGATATGCAGAGTTCCGAGGGTCATGGAATGCAGCATGAGCGTGAGTTGATTGCGTTCCCGCTGCGTCATCATCACAGGTGAAGCTCATTACCGTGATTGGCCTATTTAAGCTGTGAACGACCACTCGGTGGTTCTTTCTGAGCTCCAACGGCTCCCGTACGTCGGTCAACGCTGCACGTCAACTTTACACGATTATCAACCCTGGTCGTCGTTCTCAAGTCGTCGCATAGTACGAGAATCTTTTCTGTAATTAAATCAAAGGTGTCAAACTCATTCACATTAGGGCCAGACACTTAATAATGAATAACTGTAAATTAAATATTTCTTTTCTTAGTGCATAATATTGACACATAGAGGTGTTAAGTTTATTGTAACTGTCCTTTTCAACAATACGAAGGAATCTGTTTGACACTTTTGGTTTAGCTGTTTATTGCTGATTCATGGTTTCACTAACAGAAAAGTGTCATGCTTTGTTTAAATTATGACTTGGCAACATTACTAAACCACTATTGGTGAGTTGTGGTTCACAAAAGTTATTTATAAACTCCATTATGTTTTGGCATTCTTAGTTTAAAGTATGTTGACAAATTTCACCTCCAAAACTTGACAAACTTTCCTTGCGCAACTACTTGCGGAGTCATAAGTTATGAGTTTTTGTGTTTTTATAAACACAACTTTGTAAAAATTGAAAAGCTGAAATTTTAAGCTGAAAAGGGACATTCATGACTCATAACTAATAGTTCCTGCAGCAGGCGATCGTACCAACAAATTTTTCTGAGACACCTGTTCAATTTTCAATGACTCGTGGAACATGGAAAACTTTTTATTCCGAATAACGAATTTCCTTTAGACTAACACATTTTCAAAAGAAACATTGAAGAACCGTGAATGAAGATTACAAATTTGAATGGAGGAATTAAAAAAAAAAACTGAAATAAAACTCCCCTGCCGTTTAAGGACCAAGACCAGCCATTCCAGGACCTTCGTCACATGGGATGTGGATTCATCTGTTGTGCTAAAGTTTGTTGTATTTATCTATCTAAAAACTGCTTTTTTTCTGTTAAAATATTTATTGTACATATAAATATATTTATTCAAATGTGTATTATACCTGTCAAATGGGTTATAGCTAATGTTAAATATTTCTATTGTACTAGCTAATGTTACAATATTCCACTGTGCCAGCTAATGTTAATATTTTCCGATTTGCCAGCTAGTGTTGTCGGTTCTAGCTAAGGTTGAATATTTGTAATGTGCCGGCTCATGTTATCGGTTCTAGCTAAGGTTGAATATTTGTATTGTGCCGGCTCATGTTATCGGTTCTAGCTAAGGTTGAATATTTGTAATGTGCCGGCTCATGTAATCGGTTCTAGCTAAGGTTGAATATTTGTAATGTGCCGGCTCATGTAATCGGTTCTAGCTAAGGTTGAATATTTGTAAAGTGCCTTTAATTTTTTGTATGTCTGATCATTTTAAAACAAAATGTAATTTACTCAGTTGTGTGTAGAAATGTAACATTGTTTTAAAAAGTAATATTACTGATTTAGAAATATACTCCAAGTACCCATAAAAGCAACTCAATTACAGTAACGTGAGAACTTGTAATCCATTACTTTCACCTCTGCCCTTAACCTCTAAACTTCAAGATTAAGATAAATAATTACTTTAATTTTTATTTAAAGAGAGATCAGCCCAAAAACAAAACCAAAAATGATGTTTTTTGACCTGATAATTGAAAAAATCTCATTTTTCTTGCTATTGTATTAACATGTGGAATGGATTTAAACAATCAAACATTTTTAGGCATTTTCTTAAGGTAAAAATTGAAATATAATCAAAATCAGAATGTTTATTGTAATTCATATTCAAACTCGATGCGAGTTTGAATATAACAGAACATACAACATATACAAGAATATCTTCTTGCAAAATCAGGATAAAATAGAATTTAAAAAAATGACACTGACAGAGTTCAGTAGCAGAGATTCCCCTCATGATGGCAGCATCAGAACAGCTATAGCACAGCAGGCCAGTGGTTGAGCTACAACTAAATAATACATTTATTAGTTATTGATCACTGCTTATTCTACAAATGAAGAGTGCTCGGTTGGTTGGTTAATGTGTCTCCAGAATACATCATAATCTGAGATACACTTAGAATAAATACATCGACTGTGTTTTTTCTGTCTTTGTAAAGGCTTTATTTACTCTAAAACGAGCTTGTTGATACAAAGCACACGATTAAAAGAGGAAATATGCATTTAATCATTTATGAGCCCACACACACAATGCTACCATACTTTATTACACTTTATTACTTCTTAGGCAGAGGTAATAAATTTAACTATATAAAGAATAATTGATTGATCAAATGACCATGTGCATTATCATATAGTATGTATGTTATCTCCTGAAATAACTTCTGCATTTGGTTTTTAGACTTTTGATCCTCATTATTCTAATGATGCACTGAAGCAATAAGACAGAAAATATGAAATAAAGTGACATTTCACTACAACTAAAAATATGTTGAAGCGCTTTCAGGGAAACGAGCATGAAGCAGGAAGCTCTGGGACACAATCGATTAAAAATGTAAATTTGTTACACTTAAGAAGCTTCTAAAGCCAGAAAATGAAGAATTTGTGCTTCTTCAATTCGAGCACAGTTTTCATTTCAGCTTTTGCATATTTGATGCGTAACTTGGTGGCGGCAGCAGCGCCTGGATCTATGTCAGGCTTCCAGGCAGAGAGCAGAGGACTGATAATGACTCTTTGCCTCAAAGACACTTCAGAGAGGTGAACTCTCGCTGACATCCAAGCTGCAGTGGAGATGATGCTTTGACGCTCACTGCCATAACAAACATATTAAACCTACAACACTGTCATCCATTAGTGCTAAAGCAGAAGCAAATACAAGCAGGAAAAACACAATAGTAGGAAAACATGTTGACTCTGGGATCCCGCTGGAGACCACACCTCTGTACCTGTGTGTAGCTGCAGGTCAATGTCACCTATAGACACACAAACACGTGATTTAAAACAACAATATTCAAATCTAAGTATATTTGAATCCATGTAGGTCAGATTAAAAGGAAGAAAAAAAAAAAGAGTAATTGCTATCATTAAGGCAATGCTTTATATTAAGTCAAATAGTCTACAGTTTGTATTAAAAAGCCATTATCATGTTTTCATCCAATTATAGGTTCTATTTGTGATGATCAACGACTGTGGTCTTGTCTCTAAAGATGTTATGGGTCTGTTCTACGAAGCTAGATCAGTATATCCTGGCTATCTCTCCATTAGCAGGCTTCACCTAACCAAACATTCTACGACGGAGAGAAGCTGTACTATGAAGCAGGATATGAATGTTTCCTTAAGCTAGGTGATTTCAGTGCACGCTCCTGTGACATGGGTGGAGATTGCAGTGTCAGACCAATCACAATCACGTAAAAACTGTGTAGAGTAATTTACGTCACAATTGAGGAATAATTCTTTGAAAATATGAAAAAATAAAATCCATAATTTAGATAAAAAATGTCAGTGTTGCTGCAGTAAAAACAAGAAGAAAAGAACCCAGGCAGGAAGCTTCTGACACTGTTAATGCGTAAAAGTTTGAGATGATACAATATTAATCCATGGGATGATAAACGGACAGCGCTCTGATCAGTTTCACTTTATTACATCACAGACATTTTGCTATTCAGGTAGACATCCTCAATTGATCACACACACACTGGGATGGGAGCACATTGTTTCACTGTTGTATGTTCCTATAGCGTATATCATATGAATGAAGGGATGAGTTGATCCATCCATACATTTAGATCCCAAATGCAGCTGTCATATCTGCACCAACCAGGATCTTCTAACAATGGGCAGGTCATTTTCCAAGATCTGATCCAGAACAAAACCTACTCCTGACTCGTTTAGGTGTTACCACGGTGATTGAGTCCGGTAAGACGTGAGCCAGCGTCATAGTACACCACACGCCGAATAAATCCTGGAAGTTAGCGCAATAAGAGGAAAACCAGCTTCGTAGTACAGGCCCAATATGTTTAAGATGATCAATTTGTCTTCATTTGGCACCTGGGGAATCTGATTATTAAAAAAAAGTTAATCCAGCACCACACCTTGCTTGTTATAAATAAATACAAATGTAATTTTTTTCATTTTTTGTTGTCCTCCCAAGCTTCTTCTCCTTTGTATTTACCCTTCATCACTCAGGTGTAACACTGATTTCCATTTTTTAATTTTTTTCTGTTTTACCCTTCCCCATGGAGGGCTGGTGATGGTCACAACTGCGCAAAAATTATGTTTTTTGCAAGAACAAAACATTATTTGTCGTAGAAATTGCACTTAGTGTTAACCTTTTACAACATATGCAAACATGGATAAATAGATAAATAAATACAAATTTAACAAATTGAACAATAATTTATAACTGAAATCAAATACCCGGTGTGTAAATTTACTCTACCAGCCATGCACTCCTACACATGACAAGCTGTTTAATTTGGCAATAAATAAGTGAGTAAACAGATCGGTCATCAAACTCTTTTTGGGCTTGTTGATGCCTGTAATTGATGTCATTCTGACAAGCTGTTATCAGTCAGTGTTGTTGCTGTAAACAAACACAACGGTGACCCTGATTTCACATGTCGTGATATGAATGACAGCACTGTGTATGAGCAGGTAGTCCACACTTTCAGCTCTTTAAGTGCCATTTATTCTATCCCATTTCTCTGTTAGTCATGGGGAGGTGAGTGCACATACTTTAATTCATCTTTAATTTTAAGGAAAGCTGTTAAAGCATATGGATATGGACCCAGATCTATATAAACACTGGAAACAAAACTCAGACTGTGATTGAATTAAATGTGGAAACCAAGAGTAAAAAAGGTCTGTCATTTATTCATTTCAATTGCTAGGTGGTGGGGTGATTAAGGATTACATTAAATTTAAATTCAAAGTGTTTATTGTCATATGTGCAGTTAGAAACACGTTTTCCTGTACAATGAAATTACTACCTTGATATAATACAATGAAATTGCTACCTTGCTTATGAACTAAGATATAATAATGTGTTTATACAAGTTAAATCTAACAGTGGAAAATACAACACTGCCAATAGAACTAACAACAGCTGGATTAACCTTGACGTAGAGACAAAACAAGCTGCAAACTTGTGTGTCCAAAAGAGACATTCCCGAGTGGTGACATTATGGATGAAAAGGGAAAAACCTTCCAAACACCTTCGAAAGAGGAACTATTCTTGAACTGGAGGAATGCTAACAACGTCTGGCAGGGAACAAGGCCAACACGAACAACGATAGAGAGGAGGAGGAATAAAAACAAGACAACACTGACTACAGATGACTGTTCAGAACAACTCAAGAATGTTTGACCAGAGAGACATGTAAACCCATGTAAATTTGCGATGGTAAAACAGGGGACGGGACCCAGATAAGCAAACTGCTTCTCTCGTCTCCTTTTTCGGCATGTACAAAAAAAAAAAAAAAAAAAAAAAGTGAATGTAACCATGTCGGAAATAAACTGAATAAATAATAAAAAAAATAAATAAATAAATGTGATGATATGAACCATAGTTAAGCTCTACTAGTGCTGACATTTGGAGGACATGGTACTCAATTTTGGTGCTCAAGTACACTTTACTAGTGAAGCAAAACGTGTCACTAATACATTCTAGCACGCTGAATACCGGTGTCATGTACTGAATGTGCATCGTACTGAGATTATATTTGCGCGCACACTACCGGAAAAGGAATTTTTGCTAAGAAAATAATTCAGTTTTGTTTTCAAAGTGAACTGACACGTGTTTTGTGTATTAGATTAGGGTTAGAATCTCAGTACGGCCGTAAACTCAGTATGTGACACCGGGAACAAAAATATACTAAAATAATGTCAAGATAATCACTGTCCTCCTTGTTTGGCGAAGAAACGCAAGAAATCACTGTAAGAATTAAATAAAAACTGCACCTCTATATGTATCTGTCTACGGGACTTCACAACCCACAATGCAATGTGCAAAAATGTCAACAAACGGAGTGTTTTGGTGAAGATGCTAAAACTATAGAGCTGCATTTTCAGTCTTTTTTTCTTTCCTTTGATGTAGAATTATTTGATTCATGGGGCACATGCTATAATTTTGTCTAATAAAAATTATTGCGTAATATGTTAAGGTTTAATTTATTGATTAAATAAATAATTTTAAGTTGTCTGAAAATTTTTTTTCAAGAAATTTACATTGATCTCCTGACATGTTTCGACTGTCAGCTGCCAGCCTTCTTCAGAGGCATCTGCTGATCACTTTGTTGTGTGTTTGACTTCCGCGTAGTAATTCCAGCAAGTTCTTTGTCTTTTTTTAATAATATGTTAAGGTTTAATTTATTCAGACATGACAGAATTTGTTGTTTTTTAGTTGTGATTTCTTTTATCATCTCGTACTGTTATTTGTTTTTTTGTATAGAATGAGACACTATTGTTAGTAACTAAGCTCAGACTATTTTAAGTTGTTTAAGCGGAGTGTTTTGTTTGCCAACATAAACGTGCATATTTTATTGTGTAACAAAGGTTTTTAGCAGCAACCTTCAGATTAAGCAAACCTGACACAATTTGTTCTAGATTATAATAAAGACAAAAGCCACTGGTGCTTCCTTGGATGAAAGATGTGATTAATTTTTCCACTTCTACTAATTTATTAAGAGTTGAGTTGGGGCTGTAAATTCAATTTAGGTATTTTTATTTCAAAGATGAAGTCTAAAGTTGATATAATATACTTTGGTTGGCCTTACAGATATAAAGTCTCAAGACGAGAATAAGGAAAACCCAAATTGGATTAAAATCAGGACACTGACTTGATCTGTTGGATACGGAAGTGGATTATGGCCAATTTTGATGGAGAAAATAGATTTTAGGCAAATCAAGAATAGTCGAAATGTCGAGAAAAAGGTAAAATGTCGAGATGTCAAGATTTAAGTCAAAATATTGAGATTAAAATTGAACATTAAAGTTGAAACTCAAAATACAAATGTAGTAGATTTGATTTTATTAGCAAACCTTCAACTATTATCACAATATTGTATTTTTAGTTCTTTTTCCACTTTAATCTGAACATTTCAACTTTATTCTTGACATTTTGACTTCTTCATTTGCCCAAAATTAATTCCCCCCTTCAAAAGAATACACAAGAAAGGACTGTTCAGAACAACTCAAGAATGTTTGACCAGAGAGACATGTAAACCCATGTAAATTTGCGATGGTAAAACAGGGGACGGGACCCGGATAAGCAAACTCCTTTTTCGGCATGTACAAAAAATATATAAAAAAAAAAAAGTGAATGTAACCATGTCGGAAATAAACTGAATAAATAAATAAAATTAGCCGTAACCCGCTTCCGTAATTGGACCATTGACGGATTTCTAAGTATAAGCGTAGATGGGAATTACTGCAGATATTTTTTTTTTTTACCGAACTACTGACGAGATTTATATTTAAGAAACTGAAAATTAAAATATAAGTCTACAGTTTGAGATGATGTGGTGTTTTAATTTCAGAAAAATTAATGACTTAAAAATGTTGTTCAGTTTTTTTTTTTTTTTTTTTTTTTTACTAGAAGTTTCTGGTGACCACATATGGGGCCACAACCCCAAGGTTGAAAAACACTGGTTTAGCTTTTCCCATGATGCATTTCAGCGTTGGATTTTCAACAACTAACAAAACTCAAAACTAAACTCCACTGACTTTTTTTGGTTGATCTACTGATTAATCAAAGCCTCGCTATGATACCGTACTCTTGTACTCATAATTTAAACTTCAATATCAATAAAAAGAGAAAAAAGAAGAATCATTAGACTGAAAACTAAGATTGAAGTCTGACATCTGCTTCCACCACCTGCTCCGACTTTAACCACCATCACTGTGACTGTTTCATGTGGACATTTTATTAAATATAAAAACTAATATTTCAATTTGTCACAGTGAAGGGATGCTTTAATGTCACAGTAACCGTGTGAATGTTCAGGAATACAATTTTTAATGTGTGAAATAGCTATTCGGCTACTTTTGAATCATTTCACCTGTGAGGTTGTGGTTTGCTTCAGTTTTTTGGGACTTTTTCTTTGGTGCTTCCACAGAAACAATTTACTGCAGTCATGAGGCAAACTGGGAGGAATGGAGGAAATAAGAGAAGGCTGTGAAGCTATTGTTTATTTTAGTCATAGTATTGTTTTACAACCTTCAGTGTAACAGCATCTCGTAGTGTTCTCACCTGCGGATAAACTCATTTAAGATGATGTGCACGTCTCACAGCACATTACTGAGGTTACTTGAGGTCATCGAGTTTCAAAACTGAAAACACGCACAAGGTTCTCAATAACAATCCTATTTCCTATTGGTTTTTGATGGAAACCTCATAATAACATCTGAATTGTTCATTATTCCTATTTGTTCCATAACTTTTTATAATTTCAATATAAATGACATATTACTAGTGGGTTTTTTTTCTTCTATTTTTCTTTATTTTGTATTTATATTCTTTTATATTATTATTCTTTAAGGCAGTGTTTTTCAACCTTGGGTTCTAGACCTTGAGCCATGATCTAAAAATGTTTGGGAACCACTGCTTTAAGGGCTTAACCGGTGAACTTGTGGACTCTATTTTGTTATGTAGATGTTCATGCACATAAATGAATATTTAATCCATAATTTTAATACGCATTTTTTGTTCATTTCCTTTATTTTTAAGTTAACACATTTAAATTACTTTGAATTATTGTAAAAAATGCAACAAAAAGTATATATCAGATTGTGACTTGTATATTTACTGTTAAACTTTTGTATTTCTTTCTGTCTTGGGCTCACTCTGGCTTATAAGCAAGTTTTTTTTTTTTTAACAATCTCCCCTGATAAATTATTACATAAATCAAAATTAATGTAACTAGCACATGATGAATGACTCATAAATGTAATAAACAGTCCTCCTTTCCAAATATAATGCTTTGTTCCTCCCATATATTCATCAAACTCTTACGACTCCTTCGACGGGCAAAATAAATGAATTAAAATGAAATGCTGCCACTCTCCATCTGTTCACATGTCTGCCCTGAAATCTGCAAATGTGTCTCGAAAGTTTCCAAAATGAGAAGGAATTGGACATGACAAGATCTCTACCAGCGTCTTTGCCACAAATCAGATGGCCACGACACAAGCGTTTAGATTCAACCTCATTCCTGAACAGAAGTGACGGCCTTAAATAAATGCATTAGATGAGACAAAAGATTTAAACGTTGTCGCATCCTGTGCTGGAGAAGATCACAGACTGCAGTTAACATCAACGCTATCATCTGCTCATTTATGCAGTCAGTGATTGGGATTCATGAAGAGGATCATAAGGCTGGGCGATATGGATCAACATTCATATTTTAATATTTTTTCCTCAAAATGGTGACATGATATAAATCTTGATAATTTGAATTCAGACAATTCTGGGTGAAACTTGCTGATGCAAAATGCCACACAAGCTTAAATAACATCACTTTTTTAAGATTGGTTAAAAAAACAAAAAAAAACAAAACATGGGCAACTAGTGGCCCCATAAGTAAATGCACTAAATGACAGCAAAAAATATACAAAATTACTACTAAGAGAAATACACAAAACAACAAGAAAACATAATAGGACAATAAAACACACAAGAAAAACAAATGCACAATGGGACAACAAAAATACATAAATACACCAAAAAAAAAAAAACCTACAAAAATGTACAAATCAGAAATACACAAAAGAATTACAATAATATACAAAAAAAGAAAAAAAATACACATTTGGACAACAAAAATCCAAGAACAACATACAACAAAATCACTGAGACATCCAAAATTACTGAAAAATACACAAAAGAACAACAAAATACATAGGACGACAAAATACACAAAAGGAGGGAAAAAATACACAATGGAACTGGGACATTTATTAACAAACAGCTGCACAATATGTGGCACTTTTGGCTTTTTCTCCAAAAAAGGACATATCGCCAAAACAGAAAACTCAATATATCTTCAATCTTGATATATTTCCCAGCGCTAGATTATCACAGCCAGTATTTCAGAGCAAAGAGAGTGAGAGTGCTTTATTTTGACATGGTCCCACATTTTATTTGCATTTTTCTCCATCTCGCCACGGACACACAATAGTACCACAAACAGCATGTAAACAAAGGGTAATCAAAATTTTCAGATTTCAAATGATTTTGGCCTAAAAACTAGAATGTTCTGCGTCTTTGTGAAAGAACAAAAAGTCACCAGATAACTTCTGAATTAAGGTCATGCTGCTCAAACATTTTGTTCTTAGAAATTAAAAAGGAATACCGCCAAAATAAAGTGACTGACATAACGTTTGCAAGGCCTCTTTAGGCGCTCATTGCCAAAGTGGATCAAGCATGCCTACATACAGTCAGCTCTCTACATAAAGCTGTCTCGACTTGTATTAATAACCACATTTGCACAACCATGACGGTTACATCATTAGCGGTGGAATACATTCAACAGAAGGTCGACCACAGGGAATTGAGTTTCTGGTGAGGCAGGGAGAGAGAGAATCTGGTCACTGCTGGAATAATTAAATATGAAGAAGTTGACTCCCTGCTGGGTGTTAAGGGGACATGTTAAAGCACACCTGATTTCACTAACTGTGACTTATGTCATCATTATCTCACCAAAGACCTGATAATGACTACTGCAGTTAAACATGTGACTTTAAAGCTGTTTAACCACATAACTAACATGTTTTTCAACTCTTTATGTCATCAAAAGTTGTTCTTATCCACGGTAAGAATGAACAAAAAAATACCTTTATCCTGATTATTTATATTTAATTCTTCTTATTATTATTGTAATAATGATAATAATGATACATTTTCTCAAAAGGCACACTTTACAGCAATGCTTTTCAATCTTGGGGTCAAGACCCCCTGGAGTTTAAATGGGGTTGTACTGTACATGTGTCTTTTGTCTTTCTTTTCACCTTTGTTACAATTTCCACTCGGAGTCACTATAACAAAAGTAATTTCTCCATGAGATTATTAAAGTATGTCTGATTCAGATTTTACTGATGCCCCCAAAAACACTACGAATAGCAAATAAATACAAGAAATCCCGTTAAGAATGAAGTAAAAACACTTTTGTGCAGTTGTTGCGTCCTACTACTGGACTCCAAATCCCAGGATGCCATGCACAATTTTTTTTTTTTTTCCAAAGTTCAAGTCACATGACTATATTCGACAACAAACATTGTTATTGGTGGAGTTCATAACAAACTTGCGAGCTGCAATTTCTACTTTGGACATATGTTACCATAGTTATATTTATTTTCATAGTTTTATTTGCACACTCACTGTACTTATTGTAAATACATTCTATATTGTCATGTTTGTAAATGTTTCGGGCAGAGAGAACAGTTATTTAAATTCTCAACAATAAAGCTGACTTGACGAGTTTGATTAAATCGCCGTTAGACGAGTTATGAGAACAACTTTTGGATGACATACAGGTAGAGTTTTTAAAATATGAGTGATCTGGTTAAACAGCTTTAACATCATAACGGTTAGCTGTGTGTTTCAATGACTGCAAATTAGAGTGGCTAGCCAAAGAATCAACGATGATCTGATACATAAACCCACACAATGTCCACATGTGGTCCTGGAGGGCTAGTGTACTGCAGATTTAAAATCTCTTTCTTTGAAATTAACGAGAGTCGTTGACAAAAGCCAAAAAATTAGCTTTCAAATCCAGTGTGTTGCAGGAAAATGTCAAAACCATGCAGGACTGTGACTCTCCAGGAAAAAGCTTTAGGATGACATTGTGTGAATGCGTGAAAAACATCATTAATGTATTAAACAATTAGACATAATAATGTAAGAGTAAACATTGTGCTGTTTGAGTTTTGAGCTCCATATTTACGCTCTAAAGAAAAGAATATCAGTGAGAAAACAAAGACGAACAATAAGGGCCTGTACTATGAAGCTGGATTTCCTCTTAATGCGCTAACTTCCGGGATTTATTGGGTGTGTGCTGTACGACGACGCTGGCTAACTTCTTACCAGGCTAAATCAGCATGGTAAGTTAGGCTCAACAACTATTGGATAATCTCACACTTTTACGCATACTAAGCAGCTTCCTGCCTGTGTTCTTTTCTTTTTGCGTTTTCTGCAGCAACAGTGTTTGTTTCTGAATTACCCGGGGTTTCCACTGGATACGTCTCTGCTGCGCCACGGCACCGATCCGGTTTTTCACCGCTGTCCGCAGTCCGGTAATTCACACTGGTTGCGTTTTGAGTGCGAAGCGGGGCACTTCGGTTGAACAACTGTGATGTCACAAGACAGAGCAGTTCTCACGATATTGATATAATCGCGTGAGAACTCAGTTAAATGTATGTGTTATAAACGCAACAATAAACAGATAAACAGGTCAGTGTTAGTAACGAAGGAGAACAACAATGTTGGACTCTCTGGATTTGTCATTGACAGATTTTTTAGCAACAGCCAACAGAGAAGAGATAAAACTACACCAGTAAGACATGAACTAAATCAAAGTTCCTGCAGTTTACAGTACAGTTACAGTATGAGAGGAAACAATATCGTGGATGTGAATTTGTTTTTACACATTATGACGTTTTGATGTATTTACTTGAAATATAATCTGAAGTGTTTTAATTTGAAAAGTAACCCAATATTTTATTGCAGAGTACGTGCTTAATTTCCTGTTTAGCTTCATTTGCTCTGTGCTGATTGATGCGTCGTGCTCCGGTGTCCGCCAGAAATAGAAGCCCTGCGTATATGTGGCGGAGGGCACTGGACTACTGCAGCTGGGAAGGAGCAGACACGCACCGCAGCGGACCCGGTGGAAATTACCACACATCTCCGGTGACGCGGCGGTGATGTAACGAGCGAAGCCACATCCAGTGGAAATTGGGGGTTAGGGATTTTAATTCTTCATATTTTTAAATAATTACTCCTCAATTGTGACGTAAATTGCTCGGCACAGTTTTTCTCTGATCGTGATTGGTCTGACACTGCAATCTCCACCTCTGTTACTGGAGCGCACACGTAGCCAGGCTGAAATCAGGATCCTCCACTGTTTTTACAATTGTGGCCTAAAAGCTTTGACATGAAAAGAAGAGCTCCGTGCATGTACTGTAAATACAGGCAACCAAGATCGACTGCTCATTAATGCCAACCAAAGTTGAATCTGGCTGCTGCAAAGAACTCCTCTTCTTCATGGCGTCTATAAAACAGCAGCGATGACACTGTCGCGCCTTGTGGTCACAGATTTTTTCGGCTCACGGATTTTGTTTACCTTGACTATTTTTTTGACTTTTATTGATTTTTAGAGCAACCCAAAGCAGCACAAGTTGTCATTTTGACTGAAAAAGCTGCTAAATCATCCTAAATGCTTCACCTCCCATAGAACTCAATGGACTAAAAGGGGCTATTTATGTCACCAATGATGTCTTTTCAACATGGCGGCGCACAGGGTAAAATTGTCCCATTTATAAAAGTTATTAAAACAAATATGGTGCAAAGTAATGCGTTTTGTTAGGCTTAGATCTTCTAATAAAGACATTTCAAAGGTTTTAGGCCACATTTGTAAAAACAGTGGAGGATCCCTTTAAGTGAACGTATTTATATCCAGTTTAGGACAGAGGCAGATATATCCAGTCTATACTTATCCAGCTTCGTATAGTACAGGCTCCAAAGTATGGGATGCTTGTGATAAACACAAAGCAGGTTTGCTCTTTGCTTCCTCCCTTTGCTTGGTTAGAATTATTTGTCCTTTGTAACCAGTTTGCAGTAGAAAAACAAACGGAATCTGATTTGAATCATACTGGTATTTCTTATCTAGACTGACATTAACAGAGATGTGAGCGTGTGCTATTTCCAAACCTGACCTGGACCTACCCCCAAAGTCGTCCCTCATTCATTTCTCCTTTAGAACTTCACTGAGAGGAAGGTGGGTTTTGATGAGTCGTCTGGGGGGAGGAGTTACTGCATTGTTGTTCAAACTAAAGGCAAGTCTGCGTTTTGCATTTCACATTTTTTTACACAACATACTGTAACATGGCATCGTTAACGTCACACAACCCGACAGCAGAACCTCGCATGACATTTAAAACACTAGAAAAGTAAAAGCCGAACTGAATCAGCACTAATGTAGTGCATAGACCGTCTTGTTTATATTCTCACAAAAAGGCTGTGTAGTTGCAGTTTGACCCAAAAAGGCTCATAATACGGTTTTTTTTTTTTTTTTTTTTTTTGTTCCCAGATCTAGGTCTGATGAGGCAAAAGTCAGAAGTCCCCATGTTGGTTCTTTAGATATCTGTTCCAGTTAAGACAGATAAATTCCACATGGAAAACTCCAGTGCTACCTCTTAATTCTCCTCGTAGCAGTTTAAATGAAGAAACTAGGGGTCCGTGTCTTCTTGTCATCTTTACCCACTTTGGTTCCCCAAACTCCGAAGACGAAAGCTGTTTTCGGCCACATTCCTGGGCTACGTTACCCACCAGCGGCGCGTCCGACAAATGCGCTTCCAAATGTGCTTCCAAACAATCTGAACAGAGTGTCCCTGAGCTGTGAAGCCTGGTTTACATATCCACGTCCCCGTCGTAGGCCAGGGTCAGGGGCTTCTGTGGCGGAGGAGATGTTTTACTGGGTTTTATCGGCTGACTGGAAAGAAGAGGGAAAACAAACATGTCTCAGTGGCATGATTTCATCAAAAGAAAAAACAAAACCAATTTCTGATCTGATAACAGCAGTAAACATTAGTCTGAGTGCCATTCTTTTCTTTTTTGTTCTGTTGTTGTCACGCCAACAACAAAGCCTTTGTTTTGTGATGTGGTTTATTTGGTGTACTACGGCACGTACCAGACCAGGAACGATAAAGCGATGATAAAGAGGATCAGGATGAATCCAACAATGACCACAGCGTATACCCACAGCTTCACTCGTCCATCTGTGCAAATAACCGGTTTTTATTAATTAACGCACAATACGTACACATTCACCTCTGAATGACATGATAGAACAGTGTTCATTTTTGTTTATGTATTTTATTTTATCTAGTCATAGTCTAGTTATTGTCACTTAAAAAATGTAGTTAATGAAAACTATAATGAAAATTACAAAAATGATTTACAATCCTGTAGAACAATGGTTCCCAAACTGGGTGCGGCCCCTAGAGGGGGGCACTAAAATGCCCTTACTAAGCCTCGAGCATGAAAATGTTTTTTTTTTCTGTGCATTTTATTAAAAAAAAAAGATATTACTGATAATGTAAATAATGTAATTGCAATTTGTTTGTTTTTTTAATGAGATTTGAAAACGAATGAGTTTTTATTTTCTTCTTATAAATAAATTGTCACGATGGAGATGCCCTGAGAGTTTTTCATTCTTCAAAGGGAGAGCAGCCGAAAAATTTGGGAACTACTGCTGTAGAGCACGTTGACTTTCAAATCATACAGAAAATATCAATTATTGGCTTTTATGATTGATAGAATAGCTTTGCTGAACCTTAAGCATTTTTTTTAAAAAAGAGCTTAATGACTAGTATTTTTTGTTCATTAATTATTTTTTAATTAGAATAAAGAAAAAGTATAGTCTGATTTTTTTATTTTTTTTTATTTATTTTTTTTCCAAAAATTTTAACTTTTTTCACAAATTAAAAAAATAAAATAAAAATCACAATGGAGGAGCCCTGAGAGTTTTTCATTCTTCAAAGGGGGGTGCACCAGAAAAAGTTTGGGAACCACTGCTGTAGAGCAAGTTCATTTTCAAAACATACTAAAAATATCAATTCTTGGCCTTTATGTCATTCTTTATGGCAGGATATAATAGTAAACTCTTTTAAAACATCTGCTCTGAATGAATTTTTCCCTTTCACTAAGTAATCCTAGCTCTACAAAGGCAGGTTCAAAGCCTAAAGCGTTCCTGACGATACCTGTCTGAGCTATAAAAGTGATTTTCCTTTCAGTACCTGGGCCCACGGGTCGAAAGCTCCACTCATTGAAGAGGTCTCTGGTTGGAGACGGCCCCGGTTTCACTCTTCCTGAGTTAGTTTTTACGTTTGCTTTCTTGTTGCTGTCCACCCCTGGGGTTCTGGTGCAATAGTCCAAGAATCCGTGTGTAGTCATCACTTCAGTGTAACCCTTCTCACACCCACACACACCGCTCTGTAGCAGAAAGAAAGTCAGGGGTTAGGGGTTATCGTTTACAGCCCACACAGAATCACAGGCATCATTACTTCCAATTCCTGCAAAACTACTTTGTCCTTTTATTGTGGGTCACCTTTGATAAAACCTTTGTTTTTTCTGCACTGTGGCCAAGCTAGGATAGAGATACTAGGTACTAAAGTAATAATTACAATTATGACGTAATTAGTGAGGATGCAGGAGGCACTGTTGTTATTAGATTTGGTTACACTACTGTTAATTAGAGGGTAAGATGATAAGGAAGGCTAGCAGTAACTTAAAGGTAGGACATTTTGAGCTTTCAACATAAAAAACTTTATTTCTCCTAATTTATGCAATTGTCTAATTTTCATTACATTTCATAGAAAATTATCATCTCCCTATTTTACCAACAAACAACTTTTTACTAGTCATAACATAACTAGGGGTGTCCCGATCCAATATTGACATCTGATATCGGTCCAATATCAGCCAGAAAACGGATATCAGATTTTATCGGATTGCATCTAAAATCTCCGATATAAGCGCTGCGATATGACGGTAAAAAATCACTGAAGTGAACTTGAATTGTTGACTATTGTTCTCTGCTTGAGTAACATCACTTGATCAAGCCTTTTCTAACATTCCACACTACAACATAAGTAATAAAAGTATGTACGATTCTTGCTGATATCGTATTGGCCAATACGGCTGCAATATCGGTTTCGTATCGAAAGTGAAAAAGTTGTATCGGGACATTCCTAAACATAACATTTGTAAAATGTAACAATTGTCAAATTCTACGAAAATCCACTGTGCATTTTTAAAAATATAACTTTCATACACCATATTACATATAACATACCACAACCCATATACCAAAACCAACTTGAGATTTGCGCCAACCACAATGTGTGTAGTACATACAATAATACAAAAAGTAACATAATTGATGATGTACAAAAATTTGCGTTGACACCTCTTTCTGCTTAATTTTTTAGCTGCAGTACCATACATGAACTGTTGGAAGTATCGCTTCACCATTTACATTGTGAAGATTTGCGCAACCGATGAAGAACCAACCTAAAGTCTCAAAAGTGTGGGACCATTTCACTGCAAACTAGGAAGAACTAATATCTGTGACATGAAACTAACAGTATTAGTTTTCTAACTAACAGTTAGAAACAAAGCAGCAGAAAACTATTGAAAGCCCTTGGGAGAACTGTAATGAAAACTTTTGACCACTAGCGGATGCTGAACAGTTAATATGAATGCTTTGAGTGCAGTTACAGAGGAGGGCTCTGAGCTGCAGTAAAACTTCAAAGAAAGTAATTTTTTAAAGGTGAGAGAGCCCACACTGACTGACGTCAACGTGATTATTAGTTCTGCGAAAATTAAAAGTGTCATCTGTCAAAATTCATTTAACTCTGATCAGAACACTGAGGGTGGATGAGATCAAAGTGCGGCGGCGTCTCACCGGCGTGCAGTGGGAGAAGGGCTTGGTGCACGGAGGATGACAGCGCCTGAGCGTGGTCGGCCTGCTCTGCTGGAAACAACCGCCTGCAGCAGGAAGACAACACACACACACCTTATTTACGGTCCTTTACCCATTGATGGCTAAATTAATGTACTGTCACACCTGATTAATGGCCTGGCCTGCCATATCAGTCTCCCTGATCAATTTGTGAAACATTTTAATTCCAACATGGAAAATTACATGTCAGAATATCAAAGAGTAATGCCCTCGAGCACTCGCTTATTCACGCTGAGCCTCTATTTGCCACAAACACTTTCTCTTTACTGTGATAAGATCACACATCTATCCACTATTTACAGCACATCACATGAAGCAGTCCCACAGCAGTATTACCTTTGTTCTGTTTCTCCACGCCCGCTTTACTTCTCACAAATACAAACGTGTGATTATATTTATATGGATTGAAAGCCCACCGGCACACAGTCGGGCTTATTGATTACTTATGTTAAGGAGGAGGGGAGGAATCAATTGGAGCCTCGCAGAGAACAAACAGATTAAAGACTGAAACAACTTTGTGTTTCGTTGCTTCTTAGTATGTTCGGCAATTTTACATGTGTCCAGATAGACAATGTCAGAAGGAAGAATAAGTTTGATTTTGGCAATGATACCTCAGGTATTGTCGATACAATATCCAGAACAAATTTTGACGCATAATGTGGATGTTTGCTAGTTCTACAGCATTACATGCTGTTGACTTTGCTCCTCTACACTTGGCTCTCATTCAGCGTGTAATACTACTATAGTTAATGACAAATATTAATTAGTGCCGTATTTATTTGTCTTAGCACAGAACCCCAAAAATGCATTAAGATTTGTTACGCTTGCGTAAGTGTGTTACATCTGCACATAAGCAGCACTTCCAAGTTTAACTGAAGTGTGTTAATATAAGTTCCAAAATGAAGAGCATTTATGCGAATAGATTGCACCTAGCGATACTGATTTTTTTTTCATCAGCCTTAGCCGATGATCGATACGGACTGCCGATTTTCTTGAGCCGATATTTGGAGCCGATACTACTTTTGCTCCCTCATTTTGCATCGAGTAATTTGCAAAATTACTCGATGATAACAAATGGTACAAGTCTGAATTAAAAAAAAAGTTACATTTATTGAAATTAACAAAGGCGAGGTAGAACGACACCAAGTAAAAAATATTCAACAAGAATAAAAAATAGTGAGGAATAATATGAAGAACAATTTGTCTCTGTCCTGAAAATAGCTTTGACAAAGGTTGGCCTGACTGAAGTAATATTTTATTAACAAGGTTATTGAGTATAAAGGTATATAATTATAGTATTAAACACAAAAAATCATGATTAATAGTCCATTCCAACACAACCCCAGAATATAAATTACCAGAGGAAAATAACATGACGTCAGATGCGCATTAAGCAACAAACTGATCAAGTTTCTGTTCTAAATAGCATCATTAACAGGAATAAATATTCAAACAAGTAGTTAACCGCTTCTCAAAGTTTTAAAAACTTTCCTTCTGTCAATGAGTGAGAAGCAGAGAGGGAGAGAGAAACACACATGCCAAACCTTCAGCCAGCTGCTCGTTAAATAAAACTGCGACAACAACACGGAACGTCAGCTAAGTTAAACAGTTAAAAGATGCTTTGAAAGTTACAACTTGTCGTTGGGGTTGAAGAGCTTCGTTCACGTTCTGCTAGTGGGGGGAGGGGCTCTGCAGCCCCTCCCCCCACTAGCAACATGGAGCAGCCTCTGGCAGCCACTTTGTATATAAATGGATTGGCGAATGCAGTGGCACGCATCGGTCGATGTAGATACACATGAAACAAAAATCAGCCGATGAATTGGTTGATCACTACTCCTAATACTTTGCGCGCTATAACAGATTCACCCAGGTTCATACTTTAAGGGGCAAACGTGTTTAATACTAAATGGATTACTAACATTATTTTGTGTTTGACAGATGCAATAGCTATTGCACTGGGTTAGTAGATCAACCACAACCTCTTAGCGTACGTTTTTGAAAATTAGGCCCAAAGAGTAGGTTACATTTTTGTGTATGCTACCATATGTATTTTGTGTTTTTGTCACTTCAGCGGCTCTGTGCCAAAAAAAGTGTATTTAGCTTTTAATCTTCAACCACCTGCTGCGCAACGGTCTTAATGAATACATGAAAGTCTCTCAGAATTGTGTGATATTGTTGATCATATCTAAAAGCAGTCACACACGTCGGGCAGTGCGAGGAATAAAACTAGCACTGTGACAGTCATCTGCGACCCAGCCTGCTTCCTATTCATATAGAAGTGTGTGTGTGTGTATGTGTGTGTGTTCACGAGTAGCTCCAAGAGACCATTAGGGGTTTTTGCCGGAGGACAAAGCAGAAGTTCACCTGTCACGTTGACACCATCCGAGCGCTGACACCACACCACCCGCTCGTTGTTGCTCCATCCTCCCGACCTCCACTGGTAGCTGTGGCATTTTCCTCCTGTGAGACAAAGACGACACTCATTAGCGCAGAGAATTCCACTTCCTGTGAACACGAACCCTTGTTTTACCCCCCGTGCTGCACTGCTTTCCATCTTCAGGTGAGGCACATTATGCCTGCAGCAAATCAAAAAAAAAGGAGGAAAGCAACTTCAGAGGAAATTAGATGAAATTGGTGCGAAATATATGAAAGAGATCATTTATTTCTGCTTCAAAGGGAAAGAGCTTCATCATAAAGTGGAGGTTTTGTAGATAAGTGATTTTGAATAATTTAAAAAAAGCTACTGGCTAAATTCAACCTGTTGGAATAATTTATTCAACTGGTCAGATCATCAATTTAAAACAAAAATAAAGAAGAAACATATGTTAAAATTTCAAAACTGCATTTTGCTAGAATACTGTAATGTAAAAAAAAAACAGTAGTTTAATCTAATGAAGTTCATAAAGAAGAGAAATTAAAATTTTTATATGTAATTTCATTTTCTATGTGGTTGCAATAACTGTACAAGCTAGTAATTCTTAATATTACCATCATATACTGATATTAATATATATATATATATATATTACAAATATCACATAATTGTTGGTCCTCATCATAATTATAGTGTGAGTAACTTTACATTAAAAGCTGTAAAGCAGTGTTTTTCAACCTTGGGGTCACCTGAAAGCTTAAGTAATTGATAAAAAAAAAAAAGGTTAAAAATATACATTTAAAATATTTTAATTATTCTTTTTCAAATGAACACAATTTCACATTCTCAAGTACACATTTAAATGTTAAAGTTTAAATGAAATGCAGTGAAAAGACAAAAAAAGAGAAAAATGCAGAAAAATAAAATAAATTTGTAAATAAATACAGTATAAAAATTTGAGCTGGTGAATCTTGTCACTTTGTGCACAAATTCTAGCTACTTTGTATTTGCAACACAGTATAACAAACATGATCAAGAAGCAATTCTAGAAAGTATTTGGGTCACTAGAAATTTGTGTCAAAAAATGGTTGAAAACCACTTTAGTAAATGGATCTAAAATGAATCAAACATTCTTTTATTTACATTTTAAAGTTGTTTAATGGCAGTTGCAATGTCTGACTGACTGCTCATTGCATAGTTTCCTTGAGCTGAACATGACAGATGAACTTAAACTTTGGGCTTTTTAAAAAAATCTCCTAAGTCGCACTTAGAGCCAGTCATTTAGAAAGTCTTGAAATGCCACAATTTGATCCTTTTGCCTCCCAGCAGACAGAAAACCCAAAGGCATCCTCAATGTAAGAGGTCGTCTGATGAGTGCTCAGTCACAGCTTAAAGAATATACTTTCTCAACTTATCAAATCTACTTTCAAAGACGGCAGGCGTTATCAGAGGATCCTGATGTGGAAAGGCTGCTTCTACACTACTTGTTTTCTAAATACAGATTCACACACCACATGTTCTTGATATTTTGGTAAACAAAATTGCTTTCTCGTTTGGTTCCAAAGTGTTTGTGAGATGCTTTCTATCACGTTGCTCTATCGACCATTTTGTCTCAGGCTTATTTGTGATAAACACAGGTTTGAAGGACTTTTTAGGAGACTGTAAGTAATAAGTAGCATCAAGTGAGACTGATCTAATGCTTTTTAATTGTTCAGCTGATGTGTGTTGTCTGTTGACGACTTTAGATGGTCAACGGTTTCTGCACTTAAATATTTTCTTCAAAAATGGAACCCAAAAGGAAAAACAAACTTGTGCAACAAACTTGTTGCACTCGTGCTTGCTAGAATGCAGAACCAGCAAACCTGTTGTGATCCAAACACTTTGGAACCAAACGAGAAAGCAATTTTGTTTACCAAAATATCAAGAACATGTGGTGTGTGAATCTGCAGAGTCTCCGTGCTCGAACGAGCAGGCTCAAGAACAGTTTATTCCACCAGGCTGTCAGGAGACTCAACTCCCTCCCTGCTCTCCCTCCCATTCGTCCACTCATCCCGTTTCCCTTTCCTGCCCCTGCCTCCATCCCCCCTCCGCCTCCTTCCACCCTCTGCCCTCAGTTGTCTACCCTCCTTCACCCCTCTGCCCCCTCTGCCCTCCACCCCCACCCCTTCATCCTGCCACAGTCTGCCCCTACAGGACCTGGCATCACCCCCCTCCACCTCCACCCCCTGCGTGCTCCACTAATTCACGCACCCTAAACTCTGCACAGCCGTCATTGTATTGTTATGCTATTTGCACACTACCTCACTTTTTAACTTCATCTGCACTCTGTTTATATTATTAATACTGTAATTTATTTATATTCTACCTCATAGTAATTTATCCACATTCTACCTCATTGTTGTTCGTTATTTGTTATTTGTTGTCCGTATGTCTTTAGTTAAGTTATTTGTTGTATAGTATTGCTAGTTGTTTTTTTTTTGTGTGTTTGTTGTGTGTTTTAAGTGCTCTTTTTATGCACTGCAGGTTTGCACTGGGGGTTGGGGGGGATTGCAATTTCATCTGTGCTGTATGTTTAACATGGGGCATATTTGACAATAAAGAACCTTGAATCCTTGAATCTAAGGAACTAGTTTAGACAATCGTTAAAATATAACATGTTTGGGTACAACAATTTCCAACAAACATCAAATATAGTTGTTACAAACATGAGCTGCACAGACTCGTCACATTCAGACTGTGTGGATCTGTATGTGAGTATGTTTCTAGATTCAAGTTGGACCATGTTCAACTTTTCTGTTAGATAAAAGACACAATTATCAAATTTCCTCAAGTAGAAATGAATCGAACCGCTCCAAACATAACACTGTAACAAAACATGGAAACGAACATGATAATATGCAGAAATTCAACACAAAACGTCTTATGTTGCAAAGGATACTTACCTAGTCATGTTTGCTGTTGTGATTAAAGCAGTAAAATCCATAGGTCCTCTTATTTTCCTTTCACTTATTTTCAAATGTTCTCCTTTCAAAGTCAAAGGGAGAAACACTTTCTTTTAACAAAAAAAAACTACAAAACCTGAAGTCTCCATTTATCAATCGGCATATGCAGATTGTAATTAGTGAGTTTGTAAGTTGTTTTTTTTTAACCTTTATTCAACCAGGAGACTCTCATTGAGGTTAAGAATATCTTTTTCAAGAGAATCCTGAAATAAGTTGCGTTTTAAGGTTCTTGCTCAAGGTGCCACAGTTATCTTGGCCACCACTGCCCCATCCGTGATGGATTATAATCATGACTCTATTTATGTGTGGAGGTCTTTGTTATGAAATAAAAAACCATGTTTGCTTTCATTATGACCTTTCTAAGCCTTTATTCTAAGTGTTCATTTTTAGAGTGGCAAAAACCCTTATGTACTCTGGCTGTTGTGCTTGTTCCAGTAAATGATCAGTGTTGATAACATTAGAGCCATTGAGTACTATTTAATATAATAAGAAACCAGAACTGTAAAAGTGTTATTTATGTAAGCTGAGCCCCTTTTAACACATTCTCATCCAACACACACATTAGCACCTCAAACACTCGTATCAGACCAAAAAGAAGGTGTTGTTTCTACGGTTCGGTACCTTTACACGGCTGCGTCTCAAAGACTTGTTGTGGGCAGCTGCCCTGATTTTCCATGACCTGAATGATCACAGCTCTGGAACGAGCTCGGCGTCCAGTGGTTTCAAAGCTCCGCCCCTCCAGACAGGTCAACTGGCAGGAACTCCACGACGACCACTCCGTCAAATGACAATCTCCTGAGGGACGAAGAAGTCAAAAAATACATCACATACGGAGAACTTGTCCGCTCTGCTAGAGCCATGATTTATATTCAGGTTGCCCAAACTATTTTATGCATTCTTTTATTAGCTCCCCTGCTAGCTTCTGGAACATTTAAAAAAAAAAAAAAAAATCAACAACTTCAAAATCCATCTGTGCCTGATCGTACACCAAATGCAGAAACAAATTACCCAGGCAGCCCAGTGGGTATTCAGACGTAATAGACCAGCCAGTGTGATAAATTATACAATATGACAACACGATTGTACAAGCAACACTTTAGACTGTTGCACCAACTCACAGAAAAGGAAAAAGCTCATTTGTTTTCTTCATCAATTAAACTGTTTTTAAACAATTGAAACACCGGTCACAGGACAAACTGAAGCACTTGTGGTGTGTGTGTGTGTGTCACACTAATTCAAGACACAATTCAGCGCCAAAACGATGAACGTTAAAGAATAAGTGGGAAATTGTCAAAATAAAATACATCTGATTTTTAAAACTTTATTCTTTCTTCACCCCGGTTGTTGTGACAAATTATTTTTTTTGAAAACACTGAGCTATAAAGATATTTGATGGATTCATGGAGTTTTACACAAACATCTAGTCAGACAGTGAATCTTAAAGCTATAATTAAATGGCACAGACAGATGGTAAATAGTAAATGGATTTGACCAACCAAACCAAAGTAATTTACAATATCACACTTATAGGCTTAGACATGTTACTTTATCTTTGGGTTAATGTTTTCAGGCAATGACCCCCACAGTATCATTCATAAGTATGATAAATATCATCTCTTAACAATACTGCGTCTGGATTTTGATCTTGTTTCCCTCAACCAGCCCTGATGTACAATAGATTTCACATTATTGGTTTAATCGTGCATAAGTGTCCGGGTTCCAATTCTGGACAAGCCCCCATATGTCAGGACCAGCTTGAAGCTGTTACACAAAAAAGTGATGCAAGGGCAACGTACTATCATACTCTTATTTGCCACTACCAACACCAAATGTCTTCTGTGGGAAATAGAGAGAGACAGAAATGGCTGAACATCTAATTTAAATAGGGGAAGACTCATCCGTCAAATCAAGATCAGATGAGATCTTTCCTGTATCCTGACTTGCCTCTGGCCCCCGATCAGATAGGATACGTTCAGGCAGCAGGTCTTAATGCACAATTTGGATTTATTTCTTTGGGAGAATTTCAATTTTTGTGTGTGCTTGTTCATATTACACATTAAATGTGACTTCTATCAGTTTAGAGTAGGAGTGTCAAATTCATTTTAGTTTAGGGGCCAAATAGGGAGCAGTTTATCTTAAGTTAGCCACAGATTTTAGGTAAGGAAATTAGTAATTTGAACATGATTGTGCTCTAGCTTGCACTTCCACATGTATATAAATTATTGAATATGACATATCAGTCCCTGCAGGATCTTCACTTTGTATTTTTTTTAGATGTGGAGTAATTTGACAAAAACGTTAGTTATTTTAACAATTTTAAAATAAAAATTACTACCATCATGTGATTTATCATTTTAGAATGGGGAAAATGTGAGCCCTGCTAACATTGTGGAATTTCATTGAATTTGTGAATTATTTTGGCGATATCTACAACTGAATTAATTGGTAATTTACACAATGATTCATGGTTTTTCTAACCTTTTTACTTTCTTGTGTGGACCAAAATGGATGCTCTAAAGGGCCGGATTTGGCCCCCGGGCCTTGAGTTTGACACGTGTGATTTGGAGTATTAACTGATAAATGCCACCTGGCCATTCAGAGAGCGGTCACGTCACAAAAGATCAGAAAAAGTCAAATTTGGAAAAAATCAGATTTGTGCTATTGCAGATGCATAGAGGCAAAAAAAAAAAAGAAAAAGGTTTTGTTCTTACATCTGCAGTCTGAATGTAGCCATAGGAAAAACACAAGGAGATCTGACAGTCTCGATAATGGAATATATGATTATTTTTTTCTTCTCTCTCCCATAAATTTCATTTTTAATACTTGGTTGGATAATCATGCGATAATATCACTTGCAGCCACATCCCATCAGCCAGAACATCCATTCCATTCTCTGCCCTCAACACCCATTAGAGACTGTTCTTGGACCGAAGCAGCTCATTATCTTTTATCTTTATATGGATACACTCAATCAGATCGGCTCCCGTGCTGCAACATCTGTGGAAACACACTGTGGCCACAAGCTACTGTGCACTCCGAGCATTCACCAAAACACACACACACACACGCGTGCACACATCATACATCACATGGATGTTGACAAAAGCTCCCCCAGGTCCCCAGAAACCCACACGTCCGCACAAACACTCACACACACACATCTGCTCTCTTCATCAAACACTGGAGCCAAGTCTCAGAGCAAAGGCGGCTTGAGAGATGAATGGGTAAGAAGGATGAGAGGCGAGCAGGAGAAAGATGAACAGGAGCACTAGCTGCAAGATGGTGTCCTTTCATAGGAAAAGAAAAGCCTCATGATCCGGTTGAAAAACATCACATAATAATACTCTTGTCTCGAATAAATACACATTTGTGTGTATTTTGCATTAGCGCAAGGACGATCCAGGATTTTAACGTACAAAGGTCGACGTGGACGTTAGAGCTTGTCAGCCGAGCACTGAAGGCAATACTTACACACGCCGTGGACTTCATCTTATGATATGATCACCTCTGAAAAAAACAAAGTCGCTCATATCTTTGTGTACTCAGTCAGTGCCTGGAAGCTAGTAGCTATCCTTTATGCTCTCAATTTGTCAACAGAAAGGTCTAAAGGCAAATCCAAATTCAGCTTTTTTTTTTCGATATATGTTGTTTTTATATTGCTTATTTTGTATTTAAATACTCGTTTTAGGAGTCGCAGCTTTTGCTACTTCTCAGAACAGCATGAAAAGCTCAGTTAGGTGATCAATTAGGGCATCCTAACCCAGACCTTCCCCTAAACTAAGCCACACTACAGATCTCACTCACACGTGCTGCCCCTAATACGAAGAAAGCCAAAAGTCGCACATATTATGCAGCTGTTTGTTTATAAATGTGTCTGTGTGGCATTTTTCATCAGCAAATTTAACCGAGGATAGTTTTTTCTAGTCTAACTTTAATTTAATAGAAAATATCAAGATTTATATTGTATATCACCATTTAGAGGAAAAATATCGATATGAGTTTTGGCCCATATTGCCTAGCCTAGACTGTGTGCTTTATTTTATTTTTATAACTGAATTTGTTTTCATTTATGTAACTAAAGGTCACTGGATGTCACTGAATTTCAATTTAAATTGTACTTTTAAAAAAAAAAAACACTTTGATGGTAAACGGTAATTGGACTTGATTTATGCTGTATAGCACTTTTATGCCTACATGGAAGTAGTCCCAAAGTGCTTTAATATCAACTCATTCACACACCAATGGGACTGAGCTGCCATGCACGGCACTGGTCAACCACTGGGAGCAAATTAGGGTTCAGTGTCTTGTACAAGGACACTTCGACGCATAGACAGGTATAGGTATAGGTATAGACTGGGATCGAAGCCCCATCTAATTCGGCCCGTAGGAGACATTAAAAATGACAAAGAAAACATGAATTATTGTGTAAATTACCAAATAATCCAGTTATAGTTATTTCAAATTCGCCAATTTAATAAAACGACAATATTTTTAGGAGTTTGCATTTTTTTCCGCTTAGTTTATATCATATGAATGCAGTCATTTTAATTGCAAATTGTGGAAAGAACACAATATTTCCACAAATCTTGCAATTCCTCTAAATTGCACAAAAATTGGTAACAAAATCAGTAATTTTTTAAGTGAATTGAACCAATATTGAAAACTAGGGCACAATACTGTTAAATATAAATGTAACCCTCTTTTGTTTGGCGGTCTCTACCACTTCTGCACGTGCGCTAGTCATTACTGAAATCTTAGTGAATTCAACCAGTAGGTGAGGAAACTGCATCACCAAAGGATTTAGGGACGCAACTGGTCTAACACACTTTATTTCAGATCTTAGTGAATCTGCCCCTGAGTGCTCTTGTTTTGACATTATATTTACATTAGAAATCACTTCAGTTGAAGGTGTGTGCAATATTCTCTCAAAAAGGATAGACTTAATAGATAGATTGTTGCATAATGTAGCGTACAGTGGTTCTGTGTATGCAGAAATAACTTGTTGCGTTCCACTGGTTATCGAGTAAACCCAACCTTGTAATGCAGAGCTAATATGGTCATTAGCTCTTGTATGCCTTAAATTGATTTTGTAATTAGTAAGTAGATGGAAATGTCAACCAATTGAAAGTAAGGACAGTGTAACAGCTCATGGCGTCAGATGAGTTTGTAGTTCAAAACAACAACATCGATTATGCAGTAACTCAGTCGAAATATTTATTGACTAAGTAAACGCACAATGGCTGGGGATAATAGATCATTCAGATGGTGATTAAAGCGTTTTCTCCTTTGATGAATACATAATGATCATATGAATTTCATGCAGGTCGTGTGTTGAATAACAGAGGGTGTGGGGAGGAGTGATGAGTCTTGCCTGGGCAGGGAAGGAAGCAGGGCTGCTCCATGTCCTGCTGGATGTGCTGCATCAACGCGTCTCCACAGAGCTCCTCCGTCACCTGTTGAGGTGGGGTCTCGTGCACGTCTCCCCAGTGGACGACGCACGTTAGATTCCTCCTCCGATAGCCCTCGCCACATTCCGCTCCCTGCAGTAACACACACCAACAGACATAGCAACATGTTCTGTAAAAACCTTAATTTAACCACATATAACAAGGTAATGTAAACAGCTAAAATCACATTAGGGTCATTTCAACACATTTTCAAAAATTCTGAATTTTCTACCAATTGTTCCTTCATAATTCAATTGGCACACTGTACATTTTTAGTTTGATCGGATGAACACTTTGAGATATTGCCAATTTAGTGAGTGGGGTAGGTCGATTTTCATGCGTCCATATTTTTCTTCCATTTTCATTTCCAATATCTCAAAATTTACACCACATCGGAAACTGAAATTTGATATACATATATACATATATATGTTTGAGAATATACAAACATAGCTGCTATACATCATCCTATCTGGTGGACATGCCAGAATCAAAATTGGAAAAAGGTTTGAGTTTGAACATGTTTCAACTTCAGTAAACAACTTAGCATAGGCCTCAGCTCCCTGTAATTTGATCAGCTTTGAGCTATGAACATAGACTGTTCACATCACTAATGATTAGTCACATGCTGTATGCATTGGTTCTTGGTGACAGTCTCTTGAAATCCAAAAAATACTCATTTTTTTTTTTTTTTTAACCATTTCATTGGCCCATAACTGCATGTGGGAATGTAATAAAAAATCTGATCTCAATTTATAATGTAAAAATGAGTCTTTCTTGGGATATAAAGCGTTTTTTCTTTCTGCGACTTCATTTTTATTTTGACCCCAACTTTGGCTTATGTATCCACTTACTGATATTGAAAATGAGGCCATTGTAGCTTGCTTCTGTCTTCTAATCATTTATTGTTCATTAGTTTTTCACAGTAACATACAACTTGTAAACATTTCTGAATTTTTTGGACCGAAGTGTGTGAAATGACATGGATTGACCCCTTAAATCTTCTGAGAAACATTTAGAAAACCCTAAATATTCATACTGGATGCTGAATACCTTTTCTAATGAACCAAATTAATTTCCAAAGGTTTGGACATTTGAATCACACCACCTGTTAAGTGGCTCGCACTTCTTGCGTTTTCTTTCTGCTGGCACATTCACCAGCTCCTCACTGCCAGTAACAGGTCACTGAACACATGTCCTACCATTGGCATACATGGTAGTCTGGCCATGCAGGCGAACTGGGCTGCCTTATTGAAAAAAAAACATCACTCTGTGGAAGTGACATGCGTGGACGAACACCCCTGCTGCAACTCAGAAACTCCGAACAGGAGAAGTAAGTAGAGGAGAGAGATGTGCAAATATGGCTTTATTTGAGATATCTGATGTTTTATTGTTTTTCTTGGCAAACAGGTTGTGTTTGCTCTTGTTCAGCATCGACCCTGAATCACAGAAGTCTGTAAACACATAAGCAGACAAAAGGAAACGATCTCGCTAAAGTGGTTCATGAGTTGTGGATTTTTCTGTTTTTATTTAGTGAGGATGTACAGTATAGCAGGGGTGTCAAACTCATTTTAGGTCATGGGCCTAGTTAGGTCTAAGTTAATGTCTAGTGGAACCTGCCATATTTAAGCAATAACTAACGGATATCAGTCCATAGAAAATCTTTACTTTAAATTTTCTTGATTGAAATTTGGAGTCGGAGTTCTCCAGCACTTTTCCAATTGGGCAGTTGGATTTATCCGGGTTCCGATTACAATCGAATGCACCATTAGTCATAAGTAATATACTTTATATCTGCACAACAGGAGCTCTCTGCTTTCATGATGTACTGAATCTGAGGGGTTATACTGTCTCTGAAGGGTTCAGCATATTCATTCTCACTTTCATTTTCTTTGGGAAATGTAGTGCTTCATGACATGCTCCAAGGTCAAGGTATGCGGTCCGCTTTAGGATTGACTCTGGGAAGAGGCCCCCCTGCCTTGCATAGTCCTGTGGGCTGCGCCAGTGAAACAACCAGGCTTCTCATGACCTCTTTATAGGTGCACCACCCTCCCTCCTCCTGTCATGGCTGCATTAAACTCATCTTAAACTTCCACAAACACCCTCTAAAAAGCAACGCAAATCATCACTAACTCCTAAACACAGTCACCAGTGCCCGTTTAACTTTGCTATGCCTGTGAAGCTCTGTCCGTGTTTCGTGTTGCGCAGCGGTGCCCCGTGAAAACGTGATCAGCTTTAATCATCTTCCCCTAATCAGTGTTCGAACTGTCGTGTCTGGCTAACTAAGAATAACTCAGTCCATGTTGTCCTTTAGTTCTTTTTATTCCAGCCTTTTGTCCGTACCTAGGTACACATTCACAGTCAGCAAGCTACCTCAAGTACAACAGTTATAGTGGGAACTCCCGGTTTACAAAATAAAAGTTCATTGGAGCAACGTTAGAATGTTACATTCTAACAACATCTCATCAGAGCTACAGAAAATAGGATAATATAAATTAGGTTAATTTAAACTAAGTTGATTAAAACTTAATCAATAAACCTGCTCAGATTCAGTAAACCATTGATCCTTGAGAGAAAATTGGGTCATATAAATAATTTAAAAGGAGCGGTCGGAATAATCCATGTCACTACAACTTATATCTACCTTTTAATAATATAGTTGTATATTTTAATTTATTTTTGACTTACACTTTTGTTTAATTATGAGGTTTTTTTTTTATTTATTAGTATATATTTTGTTTCCTCACAGGAGATAAAAACTAATATTTTCTTTAAAATTATATATAATTCTAAAAAAATTTAATTTAAAAATATGAAAAAACAGAATTTGGGAAAACATAAAACGGAATTTGGAAAAAAATAAAACACATTTTATAGGACCCTAAACTGCAGAGAGATTTAAGCGCAGGACTTCAAACAAAGCGATCTAGGGAGAAATAACATGGGGCGCAGACCTAGTGTAAGGTGGCCTAAAGCTGCAGATAGGAGAGAGTGGAAAACAAAATCTCAGATTGATCACCCTGTAGCTGTCCACCTTTGATGAGGGTGTCTAAAAGTTTAAAAGGCAGAAACACCCCCTGATTCAAAGGAACACTACATCCTTCCCATATCTGAGACACACCTCCCACGCAACTCTCAATTGGTAAACCTCATGTGACTACCATCTTTTGGCACAAAGGACAGTTTAACATCACGTCCCATGTTTAATAATTTTTCTTTGAGTTTAATGTGTCTTTTATCCCCCAAGTCGTTTTTAAGAAATACACGGGATGTGAACTTGGTATTTTCTGAGTACACACTAACCTACATCTAAGTCTTTAGTGGCATCTTTTTAGTGAAGCGCGTAATACTAACAAAATAGGTCATACCTCTATGGCACATGGCGACCAGTCGCTCAGCAGCCACATATAGCACGGCCTAATGGGACAGGGTTTGGTCTGAGTGAGTTGGTTCGAACATGGAAAACCTTCATCGTGAGCCTCCTGTCGGATCCTCCGGGTGCGCACAGAGTGACCTACAAACCAACAGTGTGATCTTATCAGCATCATCATCATCACCACAGGCGTACATTACATTAGCTGTCAGATACATGTGAGAGATTGTAAGGAGGAAAACCTAACGTGATACTGATAATGCGTCAAACCACTGATAAAACCATATATCTGAGAGGGTGGGAGGAATAAAAGTATAATAAATGTGTACAAATAACAGTTAACCTGTAAAAGTTGAATTCTTCTTGTTTATCGTGTGAAAATAACATTGCAATTGTGAAACGTGGGGGTGATACGTCCGTGTCACTGTGCTACTTTATGTTCAGATCAGACTATTTCTCCAACAAAACAAGTGAGCCATTAATAATGTGACAAAACATGTATTAGATAAAATAAGCAACCTCCAAGTTTTGCACCGTCGGGACTCCATCGAGCATCCAACAGCTGGCAGCAGCTGGTTGTGACTGTGTGTGTTTTTAGCGTCACATCAGGGGAGGCGCAGAGCTCGATGAGCCCCAGGCAGACAAAAAGGACACTAAGGACTTTGATGTCTGCTAAAAAATCCTTCCTCGAGGAAACTTCAATGCTCCCTTGGAAGTTACAACAAAACAAGATCGGAGCGTCTTGGTGACTGACGCTTCTCACAATGGGTAAGAATGAACTGAGAAAGTCACGGCACAAGTTTGTCACTTAGAAGAGTGAGTTTTCTAATCCAAACCCCCAGATGAAAGCCAGTGTAAGTGAGATATCACTGGTTTGACGGCTTAGCGATGGGCGTGTGCACACTGTGACGGCGCTAACTAGGGAAGAAAACACTGCGTTTGCCTCCTTTTATTGTATTTCAGGTACATTACTCCCATTTCTGCCCCTTCTCCATGAAATTTGAAGGCCTTTCCTGCACATTTTTACCACTTTAAAGACAATTTCTACACTTATAAACCCTTTCCACCATTTTCCGCCAGATGCCTTTAAGAAACGAAGAATATTTTTAGAACAATTTGAGCTTATTTTTACTATTTTTCTGCAACTTCTGTCACTTCTTCTTACCATATTTTTGCACCTTTTTTAATGCATTTTTGCTACATTACTCCCATTTTTGACACTTTTCTGCACATTTTTTCCACTTACAGGTAATTTCCAGCACTTATAAACCCTTTCCACCACTTTTCCCACTTAATGTTGCATATGTTGACTCAATATTGTCACTCTTTCACAATATTTCATGCTTAATTTTTTTGGCCAATTTAATCACATTCACAATTTGTCATGCCCAATATTTGCCAGTTTGAACCAATTGTTCCTACTGTTTAATTTACATCACCCCAACCCCACATTTCTGCCACTTTAAAGCCAACATTGACACTTTGAACCCTTTTTACCACCTTTTCTGTCCATTTTCGACCACTCTAACTTGCAACTTTCTGTGGTTTTAAAATTCCATTTTACCACTTTTTTTACCACCACTTTTCCAACCTAATGTTGCATATGTTGACCCATTATTGTCACTTTTAACTACTTTTCACTGTATTCCATGCTTATGTTTGCCAATTTAACCACATTCACGATTTGTAATGCCCACATTTGCCAGTTTTAACTTTTTTCCCCTACATTTTTAAATACCATTATCCACAATTTACATCTTTTAATCAATTTCTGTGTTTTTTTTAAAAATAAATGAATCATTTTTGGTCACGTTTAACCCATTTGATTTCCACTTAAAACAAGGATTTACATTTTTAAGATGATTATATAATATGGTGCAAATAATGTTAATAAACTTCCTGGTGGATATTATACAGATAAATAAATACATGAAAGTGGTTATCAGAGATTCATAGAACAATGGACCATCATTTTGCTGACTTTATGGATGGACCCCAAAAATCTCTCCCCTTTATTCTTCCTTATAGATGGCCCTGTCTCCACATGACTGTTCTTCAATGTTCATGTCTGTGTTCAACCACCTTCAGATTCTCTGGCACCTTTATTTTGGAAAGGTTGAGAACCACTGCTCTAATTAACTAAATAAGTTATAACTTTTGCAGGCGAGGAAGAATCGATGAGTGCATTCAGGTTAACCTGAGGACACAGAATATGATTTTCTCACAGCGATGCTAAACAGACCAAGAGGGACGATCCCTAACGGTTCATTTCCAATGATGAAGAGGTAGTGTGTGTTTTATTTAGGCTCACTAAATCATTCATCATTCATTCGGTTCGTTAGGGTGAGCTGCGTGAAACCACATTTTTTAAACTGTAACCTCACGAAGCAAGAAGCTCATATAGCTAATTAAAAAAAAAAAAAAAAAAAACAGGCTTCATGCATCATAATAAAGTGTGAGTAATAATAGGTGCATTAGGTGTAAAAACTCAGCACAATGTTAGCTTCATAATAAGGATGAGGATTACAATTCCTTGTAAATATTTTAATGCATTTAAATGTATTCATCCACATTTGAAGAGCTCAGAGGATTAAGACGAAGCAGACAAAATAATGAGGCGCCCAGCATGTGGTCGTCTGTTGCTGTCAGTTTACGTCCACTACATTCTGCTCGTTATGTTTACCTCGGCTCCCACAGGTGTCCGAACAATCCGCCCACGGCGACCAATCGGATAGGATGCAGCTGACAGGACATTGGACCGCACAGCTCTCCGACAGCCTCCACTTGTTGATTAAGCCGTGCTGTTGGAAAACAAGAGGCGAGCTGAGAGGAGGGCCAGGCTAATTATTTCCTCTGACAAAAGAAAAGAAGCAGCGCCATGATCATTTGTGCTTTAAAATGGGGCCGCGGTTCACATCGGGACAAAGAAAACGCTCCCTCTGATACCAATACTCATGGGTTTGATACGTCTTTTTTTTTTTGACGAACTGTACGATACCAAATTACATTTCTGATAAACAGCAGAATTCCCCATTAAAATTCATTGAGCACAGCCACACGACTCAAGAGACGTCAGGTTGTGCAGGAAGACGATTAACCAGATTTGAACTTAGAAAATGAAAAATGTTCTCACATTAAAACATTCCTAGCAGCTTTTTTTTCCCCTCTGAATCTTTGTCCCTAATCAACCAGAGTTCTTTGGTGAATAAACAGAACATTTGAACTAATTAGCTAACAGAGGGTTTAAATATTGTATAAGATATGGAACACTGCAGAAGAGGCAGATGGACCAAACTATCCATTATGTGTTGGAAACAGTGGCATCTTTTTAGTGGAACTTTTCCAAGCATAATACACTTTGAGTTTGGTTTCATATTAATCACCAAGTCATTTACAGATATTTACACTGAATAGCTACAGTATACCTTGCAGACAACTATCAGAGGACTGCAGTATTTAGTGCTGAATGGAATTAAATTAAACATTGTTATGACGGACTTCTATTTTACATCTTAATAAATTAAACCTTGACGTTTAGAAGACAAAAAAAACAAAAAAAACTAACCTGATCATTAATCATGAAACTGCAGTGTAATGTAGATTCAAACATGAACTGTACTGTACATGCATGACCACTAGGGGGACAAATCCCCAAGTGTATCCAAGAGAATGAATTAAGGAAGACGTGCCAAAAAAATTTGCTTCAATTTCCATAATAAAATGTACTTCATTCAATTAAATTTTATTTATTAAGCGCCAATTACAACAAAAGTAATCTCGACGCACTTTCTAAATATAAAATTTGTAATAAAAAGGAAAAAAAAACCCAACAAAAAAAACATTTTAAATAAAAAAAGTGTTTGAATACAAATACATACATTACACCCCCACAAAATACATTTAAACCCTTTTTTTTTTTTTTTTATTTTTTTTTAATGCTTAAAACAACTTTTTCTTTGATTGCAAAAAAAAAAAAGAAAAGAAAAGAGAGACACAAATCTACCTCCGTACACAAGTCGCTCTATCCCAAACATTGATGCGGCTGTGGCTATAGCTTATCTACATGAGGGGTTCTCGACCTTGGGGTTGCAAGACACTGGGAGGGGGTCACCAGATGCCTTCAAGAAACTAAGAATGTTTTGAACAATTTGAGCCCATTTTTGCTTATTTTTTACTCTTATCACTTTTTCTTGCCATATTTTTGCTCCTTTTAATGCATTTCTGCATCATTACTCCCATTTCTGCCACTTCTCCATCAAATTTCAATGCCTTTTCTGACATTTTCGGCACTTATAAACCGTTTCCACCACTTTACCTAATGTTGCATATATTGACCCATTATTGTCACTTTTAACTTTTTAACCTTATTTCATGCTTATTTTTGCCATTTTAACCACGTCCACGATTTGTCATGCCCATTATTTACCAGTTTAAACTTATTTTACCTCTTCACACCTCTCCTGCGGCACAATCTTGCCATCGCTGCGAACACAATCCAGAAGGCGGAGCCGAAAACCTTGGCCACAGATGGCGTTTTCACTCAGCGTGCACGTACTCCAGTCTGCACACAGCATCGGTAAAAATACAAATTACAATCATGGAGTAGTTATAGTTGTAATTGAAAAAAGGATGTTGCTTTTGAAATCATAATAGAATTGTGATTGAGTTCAGATAATTGACTTCGTAATTGGCATGATCATATAAAAAATTTAGTTTACAATTTAATTAAATGCAAAACTGGGGAATCATGTTACAGTTCTATGGCTTACAACATCAAATATTTTGTTAACAATGATCAAAATATATTTCATTTCAAGTTTACCTGTTATTTCACTTCAGGATGATTTTACCATTTAAAGAATATATACAAAAGGCTCATACGTCCACACCAAAAATATTAATGCCAATATTTTCATGGATAAGTAAGTCTAAAAAGGTGAGCAAGAGATTAAAAAGAAATTTCATGATAGATAATATTTTTATTTGTATTTTACAGCAGATTTAAGACATGGGTCAAAACTGAACCGTTAGCATAAGAGTTACTAACACAGAAAGCTAACACAAGAGGAAGGATACGTTTTATGGGATTATTTATAAAAGGCACAGCAATTGTGATTAATTGCATTTTAAAATTGATTTCAGGGGAAAATAAGAATAATAACGTTAATTGTAATTGGGGAAAAAAACGCTGATCAATGTAATAGTAATTGAATATGGATAATTGACGATGTAATTTTAAAAATGAAATTGACCCCCAACCCTGGGTCGTATCAATGTTCTGTTAGTTATCCTGCTTTTACTGCTGCAAAATCTACACACAAGAACAAATTGTATGTCAACACGATTACAACTATGTAAATGACGAGTGGGAAAATGCACAAAAGGGGGAGCTTGGAGTATCACAAAGTGTTGCCTGCTCGGGCAGAGAAATTCTTTGAAGTTGCAACTCGTTCCAGCCGTAAAGCACTTAACACCAAAAACCAATCTAACCACACTTCACAGTTGGTATAAGAAACTCCCAGGTGGGTGTGATAGTGCTGTGCAGTAACGGAATGAAAAGCTCTGCAGTATGCACTTCATGTCTATATAACATGGATGGCAGGGTTGTCAATTTCGTTGATCAATTATTATTCAACTCAGATTATATTTATTTATCTTTTTGTAGAGTATACTTCTGTTTTTTTCTTGTTTTGCCCCTCTACTTTTACTGTCTTGGATGATTTGTTGTTGTTTGTAATTTTTTTCAGTCTGACTCTTCATCTTCAATGCCCTTACTGATGGAAGGAGGTTTTCACTCAAAATCTCATGATACATGGCCCCATTCATTCTTTCCTTTATACAGATCAGTCGTCCTGGTCCCTTTGCAGAGAAACAGCCCTAAAGCATGATGTTACCACCCCCATGCTAGTAGGTATGGTGTTCTTTGGATGCAACTCAGCATTCTTTCTCCTCCAAACATGACGAGTTGAATTTTTACCAGAAAGTTCTATTTTGGTTTCATTTGACCCTATGACATTCACCCAATCTTCTTCTGGATCATCCAAATGCTCTCTAAAAAACTTCAGATGGGCCCGGACATGTACTTGCTTAAGCAGAAGGAAATGTCTGGCACTGCAGGATTTGAGTCCCTGGCGGCGTAGTGTGTTACTGATGTTAGCCTTTCTTACTTTGGTCCCAGCTCTCTGCAGTTCATTCACTAGGTCCCCCCATGTGGTTCTGGGATTTTTGCTCACCGTTCTTGTGATCATTTTGACCCCACGGTGTGAGATCTTGCATGGAGCCCCAGATCGAGGGAGATTATCAGTGCTCTTGTATATCTTCCATTTTCTAATAATTGCTCCCACAGTTGATTTCTTCTCACCAAGCTCCTTGCCTATTGCAGATTCAGTCTTCCCAGCCTGGTGCAGGTCTACAATTTTGTTTCTGGTGTCTTTTAACGGCTCTTTGGTCTTGGCCATAGTGGAGTTTGGAGTGTGACTGTTGTCACAGGTGTCTTTTATACTAATAACAAGTTCAAGCAGGTGCCATTAATACAGGTAACGAGTGGGGGACACAGTAGCCTCTTAAAGAAGTTACAGGTCTGTGAGAGCCACAAATCTTGCTTGTTTGTAGGTGACCAAATACTTATTTTATTTTCATTAAAAATCCTACAATGTGATTTTCTGGATTTTTTTTCTCATTTTGTCTCTCATAATTGAGGTATACCTATAATGAAAATTACAGGCCTCGCTCATCTTTTTAAGTGTAAGTACTTACACAATTGGTGGCTGACTAAATGCTTTTTTGCCCCACTGTAGTATCTATTTTGGTGTATGATATATCTTCAACATTTATTGGCCTGTTGTGATTATTGTATGTGCTTTCGTGTTTGTATGCTATAGTTTTAGCATCGTTACATTTATATTTTAGTGCAGTGATTATAATATCTTATGTAAAAGCACAAAAACGGACAAGAGATGGAATATAGCAATAGCTATAAACTCTTTGTACAAAACATTAGTTGTATTCACAGTATTGTTACTCTTTGTATCGTCCCTAAATACAATTCTATTATATCCTAACTTTAACCCACTAACCGCTAACTTTTCTAACTACTCTAACCCTTACCTCTTGTATTAGTGTGAAGATTCACTCAGGTATTGATATGAAACATATTTTAATAATTAACTACATGTCGCTAAATGCTTGTTTATGTGGATCTTGTTGGGTTCTTTCTTTCTTACTATGGACTATTTTTTATTTATTTTACTTTGTTGCAATTTGCGCGATATAAATAAAAGTGAATTTGATGTGTAAAAGCCATAGAAATGTAATGTGGTTAACCACTTTAATGCCAATTACAATTACAAAGTACATTTTTTGAACTCAATTACAATGGCAAAATATTTCAGCAGTTATGATTACAATTGTAATCATGCCGTAATTTGAATTATCAATTACACAATTACAATTATAACTGACCCCAACACTAATGGATGGATCCAATGGTACAGTTTGAGATTCTTGCCAGGGGGGCAAAAGAAAAGAGATTCATGCCAACAACAATGTGTGTAACATATACAATAATGCAAAAATTATTAGTGACTTATTTGATCATGTTAACTCCAAAATGTGCGTCAATGAGTCGTTTAATGTTGCTGGGTGCAGAGTCACTTCACCATTTACGTTGTGAAAAAGAATTGTGCAACAGAAGAAGAACCAACCTAAAGTTTCAAAAGTTTGGGACCATTTCACTGAAAACTTATAATACACACCTGAGGTAGAACTAATATCTGTGACATGAAACTAACAGTAATGTTAGAATCAAAGCAGCAGAAAACAATTTTATAAAACATTATCCACCCCCCCCGTTCTCTTTGTTTCAGCACAAAAATGTTAATGAGACGTAATAGGAAAACGCAAGCGCTGTCATACTTTTGACACTTTGAAGGTAAAAGCGTGTGACCACTCTATCAAAGGCTCCACACTTCATTGAATTTGAGGAAGTGATCTAAGGAAAAACTTTTAAAAAAAAATGCTGACCTGAATCATACGATGAGTCAGCAACACAGGAATGGAAAGCACAGCATTCATTCCCAATGGAAACCAACCACACGTGTCCATGTGATAAATGATTGTGCACTTCAGTACACTGAGATCAAAGCTGTCAGCAAAGATCACTGCCTCAGGTAAGCGTCACTGGGAAACTGAATCCAAGCTTCAGTTTCCTTTACTAATTGGTTACCATTGAAAATTCATTTTTCACCACATCAGCAGCACGCGGCTCCTGACAGCTTGTTCTGAGTGCTGTGAATAATACCTTTTATTGAGGCAATTTGGGAGGGTTTTGTTTCACCCACCTGATAGTTTGTACTCGTAAGTGAAGCAGGTGCTGTTGAGGATGCAGAGCTCTGATTGGAGCAGCTGTGGACATGCAGTGCTGTCGGAGCCTGGGAGGCGAACAACACTCCTGCTTCTGTTCCTGGAAGCTCCTTGGTCACACTGAAGAAACAATAGAAATCACAGTCATTTCTAAGCCTTCCTTTGTTGGAAAGGAAAAATAAGTGTTGCAGGATTCTCAACAGTCTCTCTCTACAGTCTTTCTAAACTTAATGCTGACATTAACTTTGGCACAAAAATGTTTAAACCACTTCAAAAATCCTTTATGATCTAATTTATAAAGTTGGTATGAAACATTTATTTTAAAAGGAAAAGCTTGGTGTTAATTTCTTTCTTTCTTTTTCAAAAAGATGAATGCTTTATACAGTGTGTTATATTTTATTTTATTACTTAATTGTGACCATCACCAGCCCTCCCTATGGAAGGAAAAAAAAACATTGCACCTGGGAAAAGGAACAGGTGAGAGGGAGTTAGGGTTGGACAGTGGAAGGGTGGTTTTAATTTCTTTCTAAACCTGCTACACATTCCCAGCTGTTCTAAAATCTAAAACAAATACTCTCTAATTCTCTTTTTTCAACCCACATCAGACATCGGCAACTTGTGGCCTGCAGGCCACATGAGGCCCTTAGTTTAATTTCCTTCTGCCCCCCAAAAAAATACATAAAAACATATTAGTGAAAATACAAACTACATTAAAACTACAAAATTAAACCGAAAAAAAATCCCAAAATGACTCCCACAACGCAAAAGAACAAAAATATTTAAAATGAAAACAAAAACACAAAAGAACAGAAATACACAAAATGACTACAAAACACACGAAAGAACAACAAAAATACATTAGAAGACAACCCAAATACGCGAAAATTTTGTTTCCATTAAGAATGTTTAGATCATGAAATCTTGACAATGTGGTCCTCCGATCAGACAGTCTTCATTTTGTCAACTGTGATGTACGTTTTCCATACCCATCCTACATAATTAAATCTGTGTATTCACCTGTTGTCGTCATAACTTTGTGGAAAAGTCACCCATTCAAAATAACCTTTTAAAATAACATCCAACATTTTCACAGATTTTACTCTCTAAATATGACCTTTATCTTCTAATGACATCCTTTTACATGTTTCTTTTTTTTTTTTTTTACTGTATCTCATCACATTGTGTAAAAAAAGACAAAAAAAACCTATAACAGTGTAACGATAAGTGTTAGACTGCACTGGATGACGATGTGCAAAATAAGTGTGAATTTCACGATTTATCATTACTTCTTTTTTCTAATTCACTGATAAATCTCATTGTTAACCCCCCCCCCCCCCCCCCCCAAGCAAAGCAGAATCTAGGACACTTGTTTAAAATTCAGCATCATGTGAACATACACAGTATATATTACGGTAGAGTCCTTGGTGGGCTTGGAATGTAAGAGGACAAAGCAGAAAAATGAAAAGGCGATAATACCTAATGAAACAAGCATCAGTTGTATTGTTACTCCAGTGGAAACAACAAATGTTTTCTCAAACAATGTAATGAACATCTGTGAGTCTATATCATGCAGTGGAGGAGTTGTCAGCTTGGTGTGCGACTGCGAGGACAGATTTGACGGATACAGGCCCGTGCATCCAGCACCATTGGTCCCTTTGGGGCCCGATGCACCACCACAAGCCCATCAATCATTGTCAGCGGTTAATGAGGGATCTGTGAGCGCATCTCATGAATCAGCTGCAGTCATTGTACCTATAATGTGTTCACACCAGGTTCATCACATGACCACACACACACACACACACACACACACACACACACACACACACACACACACCTGTATGCTTTCCAACAACTAAACCTCCAGTTGTAACCAGATTAGTGTCTGTTTCTCACATACGAGCACTTAAATACTGTAAAACAACCAGAGCCATCACAGATCTCAGTACATCTAATTTATATTCACATACTTTAAGTAAAATCCACTAAGTCCTCCGACAAAAATTGTGACTGATTTGCTTTATCAACATTTAATTGTCAGAAATGTACTGAATAGTCTTTTCTGGTCCTCGTCGTTATCTGTATATTTAGCTGTAATCCTCCTCAGAAGTGCTAGAGCACGTGACAAACTCCAGGTCCGAGGGCCCAAATCCAGCTCTTTGGAGCATCTAATTCGGCCCACAGAATAAAGTAAAAATTACAGAGGAAACATGAATAATTGTGTGAATGAGACTCAACAATATTTGCAGGGACTCATTGTTTTCTCTGTGCTTATTTCACATGATTGCATTGATTTTTAATGTTAAAAAATTGAAATAAATTCTTACAAAATCTTAAAATCTTCCACAAATTATTACAAAATATTTCCCTTAATTTAAATAGAAATTGGTCACAAAATCTAGGAACTTCTAACTAAAGATCCTCTTGGGACTCATATCTGTCACTTATTGCTTTGATATTCTCTGTTTCTTACATATTTTGTATTTTATATATACGTAGAACTACAAAATAAGGTACAATGTTGAAATTACTCATTTTCACACAAAATCTATGGCTCACTTGAGATAAAACCGCTTCGTATTTGGCCCCCAAACTAAAGTGAGTTTGACACCCCTGTGCTAGAGGAAAAATATGTAAATGGCCAAAATATTAACAAAATTAACTTCACATCTTTACATTATGTCTTAGAGAGAGATTGTAACACAATATATAATTTAAAAGTCAAATCTATATGAAAATAGTCACTATGATTGATTATTTTAAAGTCTAAATAGATGTGTAAAAATGTTCTGATCTACAGCAAATGGAAAAAAAAAAAGATTATTGTTGTCAAGTTACTATTTTATTTAAATTTCTGAAGTTAACCGCTTTGATGCATATATGTGCATCATGTCATGCATTGCCGCATGTAGCCAATGTTGTTGGTGATTGCAAAGCTTTCAAGACTGAGGATGAAATGTCTCCTGAGAAATGTTCAGGCAATTAAATCTTCTGGTGAGCTTGTTTTCCCATCCTGCTCTGCCTGACTCCAATGTTCCAGTCCACTGAGCTGCCATGTCTGACAAGCTACCGCTAAGCTACATGGACATTTGATCACTAGCCTGTAGCTTCGAGGACGTATGTGCTTAGTAGTTATTGTAGCCTGAGATAAAATCTTTAAAGATTTTTCCAACACTTTTGAAAGACAGTTTTCAGCAGAGTTAAGTTGAAGTGTCGATAAAATTCAGCAAAAGTTGGTTAGCTTGTATCTGAAGTTGGATAATTTTATTCTGTAAACAATCAGCTAAAAGAAATCAATACACCCTGATATTACTTTGTGCCATGGGTATTATTTAGTTTTTGCCTATTACATATATATTATATCTGTCACTGATCTAGTGCCACCTATTGGTAGGAGACATGTACAATGTAGTATTTGTTGGTTCAAACAGTCTGTTTTGTTTGGGCGGATTCTATAGCGATTTTTTTCTGCCGGTGTCAGGGCGTTTCCAATCAAAGTCTAGAGCGATTAGGTTTGCAGTGAATGCAACCGTGCTCGGCGTGGACTAAAAACAGGAAGTGTGGGAGATGACGTAGAGTGCACAGGATTGTGGGTGGTCACAAGAACAGGTAACAGCACAAAATAGGGCTTTAAAACCACCAAAAGCACGACAACTTGTTGGTGCTCTATTGTTGAATGTTGTGAAAAAACAAACAAAGAAGGAAGACGTTTCTGCGCACTCTTAAGCGCTATATATCGGGATTCAAGATATATTGAGTTTTCTATTTTGGCGATATAGAAAATTACAATATCACCTATTTTGATATATATATATATATATATATATTTTTTACAACTTATTTTGTATCAAAATACTTGTTTTAGGATTTGCTGCTTTCGCTGCTTTTCAGAACAGCATGAAAAGCACAGTTCGATGGATTGCAACGTGTGTCCTAACCCAGACCTACCACTAAACAAGCCATACTACAGAACTCACTCATACGTGCTGACCCTTATAGGAGAAAAAGTTAAAAGTGGCACATATTGTGCAACTGTTTCTTAATAAATGTGCTTATGTGGCATTTTACATCAGCAAATTTAACCCAGAATTGTCTTTCTGGTCATATTTCATATTGACATTTTGAGAAAAAATATAAAGATAGGAGTTTTGGTCTATATTGGCCAGCCCTAGCTTTGACCCATAGATGAGAGCCTTTTCTTCAGGTTTCTGTTTTTCTGCCTAGATAAGTCTCTACTCTAGTAATGACTCCCTCAAGCAGTTAGATCATGCAACTTCACCAGAGGGTGTTTGGAGCATATCAGAAGTTGTGTTTTGAACACAAACCGAGCCAAACCAAGGTGATAAAATGATCATCTGTCCTCTGTCCATTCGGACCGAGTCCAGGACTAAACCGGTGTTAAAGCACCCTTAGCGAAACAGTTGGTGGGCCAGAACAATTCTGCTTGGAGGTTGCTATAGTCTTTTTCATGTAATAGCTGATAATGATAGCTCTACTAAAAAAGTAATCCCAAGGACTTTTATGAATGGTTCTCACCGCAGGGCAGTTGCTCCAAGCTCCCCAGGGTGTGGTGACACAGTCGTCAGGGCAGGCCAAGTAGCAAACCTGGGCTCGGGCTGGCATTTCGTCCTGATCGCACAGACTATCTTCCACAGCGCCGTCCTCTCCGCTCGGTGCTCCCCTCCTCACACACCTATCAGAGAAGCACACACACAGATATAACTAGTCTCTAGGGCTTGAATAAATGGGCACAATTTTTTTTAATGTCACGCCTCATTTATAAGTTTCAGACTCAGACTAAGTTGAGACAAATATTAAGGTGGTTCTTTAAAAAAGAGTTTCTACAAGTAGGTCTTTATGGATGTTGAGATTTCTAAAGTGTACAAAACTGAAATAGGAGTGAAGAAGTTAGTTTATTGCTTTTATTAAAAAAGAAAACCACAAAATATCAATGAGAATTATATTTTCTTTCCAGTTTGTTGTCAGCATGAGGGTAATTTCCCATGTACTTCACTTTGTGCAGAAATATGTTAATATTGGTGATTTTTCACAGATAAAATGAGGGTTTTGTTTTTTTAGTTTCACAGGAATTCATTGAAATAATTAGTGTTGCAATGATACGCAATTAAATTTTCTGGGAATAACTTTTAAAGCACTGATTGATTTTTCCATTCCACTTGTGTGAAGATGACTCACCCTCTGTGCAGCTTATTACTGCTAAGTAAGTACACCTTTTCCACCTCCCTAATGTGAAGGTCATCCCTCCAAAACGCATTGAAAGGGTCCTGAATAAGAAGTTGAGTCAGCTGTGCTATTAGACTTTGAGAAAAAGTTCACTGAAAAAAAGCGTTAAATGATTGCTTGACTGGAATAACTTTAAAAATCATGAAAAGTCTGTTTCTTTAACCTTCCTACTATCCTTGGGATCAATTTGATCCCATTCAATGTTTATCTTTAGAAAAACAACAGTTGATTTTTTTTATATATTTCATCACTTTTCCTAATTTGATGGCTGCAATCAATTAAGCATAAATTATGATATTTTTTTAATATGCTGAACACATCAATCCGATTGGCGTCAATTTGACCTTAACTGGTTTTAGCTGTACAAAAGAGTCCTTTATCCAAATAATGTGTTTATTACAATCTACACGCTCTCTCTCTTGAAAATGTCCTCTAGGAAAAGGTTTACTGTCAGTGAGGTTTTAGAACAGCTCTTTCACAGTAGACGTGATACGGAGGAAAATGTCTGAGAGAGAGGACTTCATAGTGAATAACCCCAAATATGTTACAAAAAAAGGAGATAAAAATAAGGAACTAATGATGTTTGAGAGGAAAGGGAGGGTCACCAACATCAATCAATTCTTTGAGAGCCATAAATCGCACAACAAATTAGAAAAGATATGGATGAAAGATTTTCAAGATACAGTAACTCTAAAAGTGAAAGTTTGATGTGATGATGGCGCTGCAGGAAAGGTCATATCATCACCACAAACAATAGGGTTCATATTCTTGTGGTCATTAATGTTGTCTGTAAATTTGAGAAGATTTGGATGAAAACTATTCAAAATAGTAAAATTATCTTTAACCTTGTATGACAATTTTGAAAATGTGTAATATGTTTTTTTTTTGTGTGTATTTAATTAAAATTATAAAGATATGACCAATGTAATGTATGAACAGCAAGTAATATATGTAATGTTTTGTTTTTTGTTTTGTTTTTCTGTAGAGAAACCACCTGCATCAAATATTTTGGTTATTGTATTATTTATGTATTCAACAAATAAAACTAAAAAAAAAGTGCTTGACAGAAAAAAATTGGTCAACAATTTTCTGAACTTTTCTTTCTGGAGGCAAACACCCCTGGGGTCAAATTGACCCCAAGGATAAAATGTGTTTGAGGATAATAGGAGGGTTAAAAGTGATGAAAACTGGTGCACAGGCTGATCTGAGCTTTAATTGTTGAGCGATGTGCTTAATGAATTCAAACAGGCTAATGTAACATCATCCCAATGTTCACACTCCGACTGAACACTTGATTTACTTTATACACAATAGCACCATTTCCTGCTCTAAGCATTTGCTCTCTCCTGTGGTGCTTAATCCAATACCAAGGTCAACCCTTCGACACTTTCCTTTGTGGCGTCTTTAAGTAGCACTAGGCACTGCACAAAAAATCCACCAGCACTCACTGGGAGGCAGGGGGGCATGTTTGGTGCTTTTTTCCTCTCTAGTTGTAAGTATGTGGAGAAGGTGAGGTGCCAGCTTCTCTGCTCTGTGTGTGTGTGTGTGTGTGCGAGCGCGTGTGAGTGGCCATGCCAAGCTAACCAGGTCACTGACCTGATCTTACGGCTTTGGACTCCTTCTCCGCACGCGGGCAGGTCGTCCACGGTGTTGATGGTGCAAATAGACCAGGGCTCCATTTTCCACTCGTAATTGTTACATTCGCTGTAGCAGGGAAGAGCCTCGTACACCTGGAAACAAACAGATAAAAAAGGTTTTATTTTATTTACAATGCAAATCTACGCCAAGCACGAAATCTTCTTTTTTCTAGATATTAGCAGTTATCTGGTACCATGATTATTCACATTTTAAAGGCTTGGAAGAAATGTCAGTCCAAATTAATAATAGTTTATTATGTCCAAATGTATGATCACCCCCATTTTTATGAAAAATCACATTGAAATGCGCAATCTGGATTCAATGGTAACACTTGAAGTTTTTTACATAAGGCTAACATTACACTTTCATTTTTATGACATGACACCTGTCATTAGCATAAATAAGGTGTCATCAAGCCTCTCATTAAGTGTTATTAACCCTAACCCTAAACCCAACCTTTGCCCTAACTTTACCTAACTATTACCCTAACTCCAATAGATCCCTCCACCTAACCCAAAAAATGCCAACATAGCTCTAAAGGTGTCATAATTTAAAGAAATATGTCATAATTTAGCAAATAACACAAAATGATAGCCTTCATGACACCCTATTCATGCTAAAAACGGCGAATGACGTAATGTCAGCCTTATGTGTAACCGCGAGGTTGAAAAACACTACCAAAAGTTCTTTTGACATAATCCTGCTAATAGACAGACACACTGATAAATAAATAAATAAACCCCAGTTCAAACATGACCTCCTTGGCAGTGGTAATATAAGCATCAATGAATATAGAATAAATTCAATATAAGACCCTATAATTGACATCACCTTCTTTCATCCCAAATTATCTCACAAGTTCTTGCAGTTCCTTATTTCCTCAAACAGCACTGGAACACTTTCACTGCACTTAATGCGACAAATACAATACGCTAACACACATATTGTACAAACAATGATCTCTCTGGGAAATAATAGATTAAGAACAAAATTAAAGATAAAACCTCCCTTTGCTTCCAAGCATTGGTTCCTCATACACCACTTGCTTGTATTCACGTATCGATGCATTTATTTCCAACATCACGACATTGAACACTCCTGGTGAGATTCAAAGTCTGAACCGTGTTTTATTGTCGCCGTGGTTTTTCTTGTTTGGGGTTTTAAATGAGAATGGAAACACTGGAGGCATACAAATATCCCTGGTTGTAAAAAATAAATAAATAAAGAAAAGAAAAGCCTATGAGATTTAAGCAGCATGAGTTGTTTGAAAATAATGACCAAGGCCCTTCAGCCACTGTTGTAATTGGCTGGATTTTGGCACTATTCCTTTCTGTCTAGTAAACCAGGGAACATGGCGTGCGTGTGTGTGTGTGTGTGTGTGTGTGTGTGTGTGTGTGTGGAGCCTAGGGAGAAAACTGCACAACGGTGCCTGTAAACACATGTTTACTCTCAATCTATGTAGCTGCCTCTGTAAAAAGGTTGGACTCACGAGGACAATTTGGGGGAAAAAAAAGTTGTGACAAAAACGTAACGTCTATTGGTAAGAGAGTGCGTTTGTGTGTGTGTGTGTGTGTGGGATACGAGCGCAGAGTATTTCCTCCCCTGCGGCGCTGCACAGATGCCTATTACACACCGTCATCATCTCCCATCTGTCCCCGCAGATGCCCCTGCTGGGTAAACTGGCAACAACTCTTCTTCCACTTTGCCCACTAAACGCAGAAGACAGAACGCCGTTCCAGGGTTACAGCGAACTTTTCCTCGCCAGCGAAGCAACTTTCCAGTCGCTTTTTTTCCTGGATACAGACACCGTTTATTGACCCCCCTGTGGACTTTCCGGGTGGTGAGCTATGACATCGTTACCGAATGGATGCAGCGTGGCAACAGCTAATGTCCGTGGATGCAAAATGACTGTTGATGTGAGAATGAGAGTACAATGAAGTAGAAGGGAAATAATACATAACTGCTAACTCACATATGGAACCAAACACAAAAACTTTGGCTTAATCCTACTTTGATATTCCACTTTATTGAAAAGTAAAAGTTCCACCAATTTAAAGATGTGACAACATTAAGTTTCTATTCTTAAACTAAGATTCTGTGCTGGTTTTTACTCACAGCACACTCCATTTAAAGTCTGGAGGAATATTCATCTCTATTTCTAAATGGCCATAAAGGGATGTGAAATCTGCTCTTATATACAATATAAGGACTTATAAGAGCACCAGTGTTTGTTTGGATACAATCATTCTCCTGTTTTTCCCTTAATGTCCTAATGGAGAGAAACATTTCTGCAGCTGTTTTTTCACTGTTATTGCCCTCTTTTGTTCACTTGATCTAAATATTTTACGTCACAGGTGGTAGACAGTAATTGCAGAGTGAAAATGTCTGGCTACTTGTTAGAAATAGGCTGTGTTTCAAAACAAAAGCATCTATTCTTGTCTTCCATTAGTTTTTTAACACTTTTGTAACTAGGGCTCTTGTTTTGAAGTTAACCAGAAGTTTTGTCAGTAGCACAGTATATATTCATTGAGTTTGTAGTGCAGAGTGTGCCATTTCTAACACAGCCGTAGTGTTGGATAAGTATATAAAGATTATTATTATTCCATTAATTGTAATTAGAAATTCAGATATCATCATGCATAGAATCTTACATCCCTTGTTTAAATAATTTACCCAACTTCGAAAGTTTGTTTTCGGTTGTTTCGGTTTCGGGTTGTTGGTAATAACAAAGATCTCCGGTGAAAATAGTTGATTTGCTGACATATCAGAAAAGTTTCACACATTGCATTGTGTGATTATTAGTCCTGTAGACGGATGTATAGAAGTGTTTACTTTGTTCTTACAGTGATTTCTTGCATTTGCGCCCAACAACTCTGACAAATTGACTTCCCAATACATTTCTGGTGTTTTCACTGAAAGTTCCAGCAAAAACAAATGCGGATGATTATTTTGGGGCTTGCATGGAATGATCCGAATCCTGCCAAAATTTTATGTCTCACGGAGTGAGGTGATATCACGGAGAATACAGGGAACAAACTAGAACAAGAATTGAGTCAAATAAATTACTGTCTTTTGTCAAAAAAATGGGGAGACCAGGCACTACAAAATTGAAAAAAATCAAAATGAGGAAGTAGATACTAAAAGGCCTTAATTGTAATGACCAAATAATTAAAAAGCCAACCAATATTATGTCCTTTTCTGGCAAAGAAACACAAGAAATCAGAGTAAGAATGAAGTAAAATGACTTCCATGCATCCGTCTACGGGATTCCACATCACACAATGCAATGCACAAAACTTTTCTGACATGTCAAGAAACTAAGTGTTTACAGTGGAAATCAAAACAGACTTTTGATCTTTTATATTTGTTTGTGTTTAATGTATCTTTAATTTATTAGTCTATGAGGAAAAAAAACTATTGTCCCTTAAAATTGTCCATTAACATCTGCGATATGTTGTCTGTGTGCATCCGTTTATGTCTAATGTTTAATGTGACGTTGATGGCATGGCCTTGCTAACGGAACTAGAAATGGAAATGTTTGCTATTCTCTAGGCTACTGAATAAAAATGTATTTCCTACATAAATCTGGCAGTTTCTCCATTTAAACTACAGACTGAAGGGTTCAGAAAGGTCTTGCCATTAACACAGACCTGGCATGCATCTAGCCTTCAGTAGCTACGGAAAGAACATGTGTACAAAATGAAATGCACTGACCTGAGCCTGCGTGGATGTCCGTATTAGAAGTGCATGACAAGCCAGAAGTTGGGCAGGGGAGAGAAGAACAATGATAGGAGCATTAGTTTAGATTTTGCCCACAGTTTGGTTTAGTAGTTACCTAGTCTTTCCTAAAATGTGTAAAGTACAACAGGACTATGGGCTTGATAGGTTCATATTCCAAAGGTGGGGGGAGGTTTAAGGGATGCAGTTGGTTTTAACAGCTGAGCTGAATCTGAAGACTTGCAGCTGAAGGCGACACCAAATAATTATTGAGTCTGGACGTCTTATGGGAATTGGGAAAAAGACATTAACGAGCATATCCTTCGCTGAGGCTGAATATGTCATCTACAAGCTTACTGAATTTTAGATATGTGAATGACAAATGACCTTTTAAGCTATTCTGAATCATAGTATTTAAAAAAAATGCTTTTCAAGAAATACTAAGTAGTAGTTTCTGCCGAAAAAATGATAGCAGGATACTAGTAAACTCACATGGCTAATACTGACATAGTGAAAAAATAAACTCTTACCAAAAAAAAAAACACACACACAAGATGCATCCACTATCATTGAAATCTATGCCTTAGATCTAGCGTTACAAATTATATCAAGTTATCACGGCAAATATCTCCTAAAGCAGGGATGTCAAACTCAGTTTTTCTCAGTTGAGGGGCCAAATACAAACAAGTTTAACCTCAAGTGGGCCGCAAATGTTTGCTACTTTGCATTTCCATCTATAAATGCAAGTATGTATGTAGAGTATATAAAGCACTGACAATATACAAGCAATGGGTGACAGGCAGTGACAATATTAATTAAACTTGGGGACATTTTGTCTAATAATTTGAGGATTGAGCAGGATTTCTGAAAAAATAGGATTTTTTTCAACAATTTCAGAACAAAAATGATGGGAAAACTGAAAACCAATGCAAATATTGTAGAGTTTCATTAAATTTGTGACAAATTCAATGAAACTCCGCTTAAATAATTAAGTTTTACTTCCAAATAAATCTGTTGAATTGTTATGTTTTTTGTAAGTGTAATATTTATGTTTGGATGTGATACAGTGATTTAAAATTGCTGAGCTTAAGTTACCGTGGAAATTGCCAGATATTCTATGTCCCTTTGCAACCTTACTGAAATATCCACACTTAAATTATTTGGTCATTTACACTGTTTTCTCAGCCATTCTTTACTTTCCCCTGCTGGCCGATTTAGATGTTTCAAAGAGTTTGACACGTGTTCCAAAGGGAAACATATAGACAGGTTTCTATAGAAAAGGTACTGCTCTTTATGATCTAAAAGTTCTATTGTTTTAAAGGTTACCAATAAGAAATACAACAAATAACTCTGAAACAGCCTTTTGGCTTGGATTTAGTTGATTTTTTTTATAATTGCTGCTATTTCTGTTTTCTTTCAAATGTTACAATTTGTAAATGAATAAGTTTGGATGTGTCTGGCTCAGCTCATCATTTATTTGATTAAATACAGGTGAAAGGGGGACACTTTTATTTAGTAAAGATTCTGGCAAGAGAAGACAGATGGTTTGAGAGAAGTATGAAAAAGGCCATCTTTAAACAGGATGACAACTGAGACACAAATGATCAAATAATCCTGTCATCATTTATTTATTAAAGTGTCACACAATAGAAAATCAAAACTATTCAACTCCACAGAATAAAACCCATATTTTTAACAAGTCACTGTCAGAACTTAAGACACAAAATTATTTAAACATGCATAAATTACAATAAAATATCCAGAAGAACAAAAATACACAAAAATGCTTTTAAAACACAATAATGCACACCAAAAATGCCTCTAAAAATGCAAAATTACACAAAATGACTTATAACACACAAAATAAAAAAGAAATTAAAAACTACAGAAAAACATATAAAATGACTACAAAAATACATATAAATAACAGAAAATTTGCAAACCAACAAAATACACAAAAATGCCTTTAAAACACAAAAACACACAAAATTACTTTTAACACAAAACAACAGAAAAACACAGAAAAAACAGCAGAAAACACACAGAACAACTCATAAAACACATTAAACGACAACAAAAGTGGTGGTCACAATTATGCAATATAATACATTTATTCATTGCAACAGTAAAACATGCATTGCTCTCACAAAGACATTGCACTACCTATAGTGTTGGCCTTCAACAGTGTGTGCACACAAGGTAAAAAATAAATTAAAAAAATGACAACAATAGTATTTACACACTCCTGTCTGTTTTATGAAACCTGTAGCAACAGATGTGGCTTACCCCCAACGCTAAGACTCGGGTACAAAGAAATGATTCAACTCAGAGGCTAACTAACCCTAGCTACTGCTAATATATAAATACAAGAGCCAGAATCACACCTACACAGACACAAACTGTATCTATTTTGAGAGCAACAGTAAAGGACATGTGAAGGACACATGAAGTGCCAGCAGGCCCTTCACACAGGAAGTCATTGTATTGTAAACAGAGTGTAAATGGGACACGGAGCCTTGAAGCCAAGCGTTCTCTTCTATAAATCTCTTTTAACATTCCATCGTGTGACTGACTTCAAGCAGACTGTGCTATTACTGTCAGATGGTTTGTGGATTGAAAAGGAGAAAAAAAAGCATTTGCTCTCTTTGAGAAGCACTGTAGTAGGTTTCACCACCACGTGAGGATGACCTCTCTAATACACTCAGGAGAGCATCAATGATTTGCACTACAAATGCACACAGTCCGAAGTATATCAGTAAGCCTATGGCTCACACAAAACAAATACATAGAAATAAGGACAAACTAATATTGATTATGTCGTCTTCGATGAACAGAGAATGTAAAAAAAAAACTAATAAACAAGAGTTGGTAGTGGATTACACATTATTAACATGTTATTTGCACCAATATTTGTATTAAGTTGAGGCTGCTTTCACATTATGGATAGTAATCCTAAACCTGGGCTGTATTTGAAGTGGCATACTAATGTACTACTCATACTACGTTTGACATCAGATTAGAAATTATTGAAAGATTGAGTGTTAAAGAAATACCTGGATGTATACCTGTACTATATGGGGACATTTTTTAAGTGTGTGCGATGGGCACACTAGTCATACTCAATCGCCCCATGATGTATTGCGAGTGGAACGTAAAAATGTCGTGGGACTGGCTTTAAGCTAAAAATCAAACATACCCTTTTCAAAATAAAAGCATCTCTTTTTGTCATCCATTATTTTTTGAACGCTTTTGTAAATAGGGCTCTTGTTTTGAAGTTAACCAGAAGTTTTGTCAGTAGCACAATGGCGGATCTACGAAAATATCTCAAATGTCGGAATGAAAGTTTTATGGATCCAATGAGCAGGTGTTGATATTCTACTTGGTCACTTTCTCACTTAAAATGCTTGGGGACTTGGGTTGGGAACCGGAGGGTCGCCGGTTGAAGACCCGGTGCGGACAAAATACAGGAGTTGTTCTGGTAGCTGAAAGGGTTCTAGGGCATTTTTGATCTCAAACGTATCGACTCTGTCATTCCTTTGGAATAAATCAACTATGTCGAGAGTGGTTAAGTGCAAATTGGGCAAGACGCTTTGCACCCAGGCATTCAGCTTAGCTTGAATAATCTGAATCGACCGCATAGACACAAAGAGCCATAACGTATAGTAAACCGTTGAGTTTGTAGTGTATAGCAGTGGTTCTCAACCTTTTCAGCCCGCGACCCCCAAAATAAAGGTGCCAGAGACAGGGGACCCACTGTACCTGAAGGTGGTTGAACGAACACAGACATGAAGATTCAATGTAATTTAAAAAGTACGAACAATTAGTTTAAACTGGCAAATAATGGGCATGACAAATCATAAATGTGGTTAAATTGGCAAAAACATGCATGAAATATGGTGAAATGAGGTTAAAAGTGACAATAATGGGTCAACATATGTGACATTAGGTGGAAAAAGTGCTGGAAAGGGTTTATAAGTGCCGAAAATGCTTTGAAAGTGGAAAAAAAAATGACTGAAAATGCATTGAAATTTGATGAAATGGCAGAAATGGGAGTAATGTAGTAATGGAGCAAAAATATGGTAAGAAAAAAGTGATGAAAATAGGTCAAAATATGGCAGGTTTGGTGTAGTTGCAGAAAAAAGGGTAAAAATAAGCAAAAATGGGCTCAAATTGTTAAAAAAAAAAAAAAAATAGTGTCTTGCAACCCCAAACGGGGTCCTGACCCCAAGTTTGAGAACCCATGGTGTATAGTACGAGCACAGCCCTGGTCCTGCCTGGAATGGACAAGGAACAGCTGATAATTATAACATCTTGATTTGTCTCACATTGCTCCTTAATTATACTTAATATCTTTTGAACTCAAGGGGAAAAATTATATATCTTAATGTCCACTTAGTTTATCTAGATTTTCATCAGTCCATCTGCCAAATACAAGAAGCATGAAAAAGCCTTTAGAAGATTTACAATGTTCACACTCCCTGAACCAAACCCTACACACACTCCACTGCAGAGCTGCCACCTGAATTCCTGTAACTACACACATTTATTGGCTGTCATGTTCCTTCCTGTTCTCACCCATTTCTTTTAACTCAGTGCCAGAAAGACAGGGAAGCATTAGAAGAGACATTTTACAAGCACTTAACCTTTCAAAGTAATGATAGGTGCGGTCAAGCAAATCAAAGTAAGACCTTGCTTTTACAAATTAGTTTGAACTTTATCCAATGTTTCTTGAGATGGAAAAAAAGGGGTGCTTTACATATTTGGTATTTCAGTTCTGACAAGTTAAAATGTGAAACTGCTGAATGATTAAATACCTAAACCTAAACTGCATTTTCTGAACTTATTCAACAACATATCAATGACATACATTACAATTATGCAAATATCATGTATTTTTTCATATGTAATCACATAGTTAGACATATGTTGTCAAGTACAATGTTAAACAGAGAGGTTTCACCTGATGTGTATTGTGACTGTTAGTAAGAATGCTAAGCATGCTAATTGCAGGAGCCAGAATTTAATAAGATACTTAGTAATCAAACCACACACTACCATACAGTTTACTTCCAAAAGTTTGAGAGTGAAACAAACATGGTTTTTCATTAGTTTTGCTGCTTCTGTATTCTATATCGACGTATAATTAAGAATCAAAGACTTATTGGTAAAAACGAGGAGTTTGAACAAACCAAGAGTCAGTATTCATAGTGTTCATCTGAGGTTTTTCTTCTTAACCATATCCTGACATATGGTCAGTAATGTTTGCATGTTTAAACAATTTAATTGCTTTTAGCAAACAATTGCTAAACATTGATTTACACCAAGGCTACTAAATCAGACAGCACTCGACAACGTATAGTCGTAATATAGCGTTTAGGAGAAGTTACAGTGAACGGTGAGTTTTTGTATTCATGACACATAGTCACCATTTCTTTTCAGGGAAAGTTTCTTTCAGATGCTCCAAACAATGAGAAAAGGGTTGGACCTGGTCTCCAGAGTCTAGCCACAACACATCACCCCCCGACTTGTAAAGATCCAAGATCTTTTGAGTTTAGTTTCTGTTGATCTTTCATTTCATTTCATTGGTTCTTCGGGTTGAGGGTTAAAGTACTGGTAAGGAGGTTGACCTGTTGTTTTGTTTTGGCTCACATTTTATTCTAGTTCCCGATTTATTTAATGTTACTGTTTCCACCCAGTCTCTAGCTGTGTTCAAAATGGCACAAGCTGTACTATACACTACAAACTCAATGATATACTGTCTAATATCTAGTATACGTATGATTAGGATGATGAGCGTTCCAACCAAGTATACTTCCAAGTTTCTCAAGATGCATTTCGAACCTACAACAACAAAAACCTGAAGCACACTGAGGCTAAATATCTCTGTTGATTCTCCACCTTTGAAAGTTCTGAAAACATTTTAAGTAAGAAAGTGACCAAGTAGAATTTCAACATGTTGTCATTTGATCTATAAAACTTGCGGAACCACAAAAATTATAAAAAAAAAAAATACTAATGGAATACAAGAAGATGCATAGATCTCCTCTTTCCCTTTGTTCTCTCGCTGGTGAAGCCCATTGTCATAGCTACACTCACTATTCAAGGTGTGTTTGTTGGTCGATTGTCTTAGATTACTCCTCCTCAATTGAGTCCCTGTTCTTATGATTTCTTTGTGTTCTTCTGGTTTTCCTTGGTTTATATCTTTTCATGGATTTCGTAGGTTTTATTAAATATTGACTTGTATATTGTGTTACTGCTCCTTCCTTCAAGGAAGTATTTTGTCATGTTAAGAAATAATCTTAACCCATTTCGTAAATGTGTCAAATCTTCATTGTTTGACTTGTATCATACTTGTGTCATTTGTGTTTAATTGAAAACAACAATAACAGTATATAAAAAAAAAAGTTACTAGATGATCGATTTGAGGTTCTCCAGATGCAGACAGGCATCTTCGAAAAAAAAACAAAAAACAATATAGACAAAAAGCAGATGGCCTTGAGTTCATTAAGTGTGATAAGATAATTCAGAAGAGTTCAACCAGAGTTCTGTATCAGCCTCAGTAATGGCTTCTCAACAAACAGATGAAGCTGTTACAACAGTTTTTCAGCGCTAAGTTGAAATGGTTGGAAAATGGCAGAATTTAAACAATGCGTTAAAGGACTCATCAGTTATAAAACCCAAGAAGATCAGCACTAGAGCAGAGACAACATTAAAGAAGATAAGAAAAAATGTGCAGTTTACTGTGGTAACCAGTACGCTACAAACACTTTGATGTTCTCCCACAGAAGAAGCAACCAGGATACTGAACATGTGTTGATAACTGAACCATTACATCTTAGCTTGACAGTTTGGCCACAAGGCCTGACACTACCCACCACCAGTAGATCTGTGGGGAGGCTGTGAAGAATAAATCCTTGACTAATTAATGCCTAGAACAAACTGCCTGGTTGACTAGTTTCTTTCCTGCTTTCTTTTTTTTTTTAAAAAAACAGTCCCATCAGCCTGGAGCATCGTCAAGCCTGATGGATTTTTATTCACACACTTAAATGTTGCAAGAATATGAAGCTGATGGAAGCAAAGGCCAAGCACAATGACTATATGTTAGTGTTATAAAGTTTAAAGGAAAAATCTGCATTGATACTAGTTACAAATATGGTGACACACAAGCCACAAAACCAGCAAAGAATTTGAGAGTTTTAACCCTGCTATTATCCTTGGGGTCAATTTGACCCCATTCAATGTTAATCATTCAAGGTTCAAGTTTTTTTAATTGTCATTTCCATGTTTCCATGATTTCTTTGGCTTCATATTTCATGACTTTTCCTAATTTGATGGGTACAATTGATTAAGCATAAAAGCATCATGATGATATTTTTCCAATGTGCTGAACACATATTGCACACATTGGTGTTCCTTGGGGGTTTGACCCCAAGCTGTTCTAGCTGTGTGAAACTTGTCTGCATGACCCATGTGTGACCTTACATCCCCACAGAAAATGTTTACTGCTACTGAGATTTTGGAACAGCTCTTTCACAGTAAAAGTAGAGGAGAATGTGTCTGAGACAGAGGACTTTGTTGTGCATCACCCCAAATATGCTACAAAAAAGGAGATAAGAAAAGGTAAATAAATGTGTTAATTAAAGGAAAAGGCTGGGGGGTGGGGGTAACTACATAAATCAATATAGTTCATTCTGTGAAAGCATAAGTCTTTGTATAAATTACCAAATAATTCAGTTGTAGATATCTCAGTAGCGCCAAATTCATAAATTCATTGAAACTCCACAATAATTGCAGGGGGGTGGGTCTCTGTTTTCCCGTGCGTACATCACATCTGCAGTTCTAAATTGTCAAAAGAATCTAAAATCCTGAATTTTCTCTCACAGTCGTATAAAATTGCCATACATTACAGAATTAATTCTCATAAAACCAAGATGCTATGAAATGTAGGTCCTGCAGGGTCTGATTACCTATCACTTGGTGGATGGTTATTGTCGGTGCCTTACATGCTGTATCATTGATTATTGTTGTAATCACTTGTTTTCTCAGCCTGTAATTTGTGGCCCACTTGAGATCAAATTGGTCCGTATTCGGACCCCTGAACAAAAATGAGTTGGACACTCCTGCTTTAAAGGATTAACCAATCCATCCTGAGGGCACGTTAATAGTTTATTCACAAGCTTGCAGAATTTAAGACCATTTGAGACACATTTTGGATGCATGGAGGAGAAGAAATGTTGAAACAAAATAACTTTTAATGACTATAAAGTTACATTCTGCATTCGCTGTGTGTATGGCTAAACTCATTACTTTGTCAGAACGGAATAGGACACAGACTTTTAGAGCCAAACTCTAAATAGCAAACTCATCATACCAGCTCATCATATCTATCTAGGCCAGAGAAACCTACAGTCCATCCAATGAGAATGTGGGAATGTCATTTTCCTACCCCTGAGAATGTGTGGAAATGAAATGTTGAATTCTAATTGGCATATAGTGTTACAAACCATTATAGCCTAACAAATAGGGAGAATGTGTGAGGATACTCTGCCAATAACAAGTCTTAAAGGATTAGTGTGTTCCTGCTAATGACGGTGGTAATTATAGATCAATTTTGTTTTTCAGGTTTTAATTCTTTAGATGGCAAAGCTTGTAAATGTATAATGTCTTCGAAAAATATTGAAGGGTGAGTTTAATGAAAATAGAACATACAAAGTAATTATCATTACACACAGACCATTACTAACAGTGCAGAGAGTTTAGCTCTTCTGTTGATGGGAAATGAAGACAGGGGTGGACAAGAAACAATCGTTGAAGAAAAATGGGAACTAACTAGAAATTGTCACAGACAACTGTCATCGAAAGGGTACTTTATTTTTATATATATATATATATATATATATATATATATATTAATTGGTTTATTTAACAGCGACAGTGTACATTAATATCCATATCTTTAGTTCCTGGACAGAATGTTCAAATGTCACCCTAAAATAATACAAATTACAGGAAATATCCAATAATATATACAGTGAAAAAAGTAACTAATCACACTTTTTACATATTATAAAAAATAAAATAAATATATTTACAAAAATAAAATAAAAAAATAAAAAGGAACAGTATATATTAATTAAATAAGTCAAGAACAAAAAGAAGAGGGAAAGCAAAAGTTTAAAAGCAATACATAAAAGGAAAAAGCAAATAGGGGATAAATAAAAAGGTTAAGTGCCTTTTTGTCAAAAAAAAAAAAAGAATTTAGTTATTTGACTTGCAATGTGATATCATAACTGTTCCGTGGTTGATTTTTCCTGTCATGGCTCCATGGTCTTTAGTTTCTGTGGGATTTTTCCCTCGTTAGACCAATATTTGAAATGAAATGATAGATAATAAGTGCCTGACAGGCACACACGTTGCCACACAGATTTAACTCCTCTTCAGTATCCTACAGAATTTGCTTCCAGCGCGCGACGCCCAAGCGTTTGGCAGCAAACACTTGTGGGAGGGAGTTATGATGATAAAAATTGAAATGTCTCCTGTAATTATAGCACCAATTTGCGTTTTCCTCCGGGAGCTCGGCTTTGACACCTGTGAGTTCTCTATGGCAGTCTCTGGTGGGCATATAGCGTCTCCAGGAACACGGGCTGTATACAGTGCTGATGCAAATTTTGTTGTGCACAGGGCCACCAAACATTTGCTTAAATCTTTCGAAGACATGAGCAATTTACTTTTTTCCCCCCTTGAAAAAAAGTGGACTGAATGCATGCCACAAAATGTGCCTAAAATCACCAGTTAAAAAGGCTTCCTGCACAGCCTCACGCTGTCAACGGAGGAACCCAGGCTCTCATCAACAGTCAGAAACTGCTGTGCATGGAAAACAATTTTCACATATTAAAAGAGGACATGCTGGTATGTCTCGCTTTCTGTATAAACCTTAAAATTGCTCTATTATAGCCAGTGTTGCCATTTTTTTCCCTCCGTGCCACTCCTACCAACCCTTTTTCCAAAGAAGTGATTTGTCGATTTCCCTCTCAGTTAAAAGCTTGTTTCATATTCGGTTCCAACTGAATGTGAACGCTTCTGCCTTTGTGCAAAGTTTGACAACAGCTTCCACCTTTGATTGCTTTGCAGAGAACAAAACTATAGTCAGATCACTGACATAGTCAATCTGCATTATTTCTTATTTCTAGAGCAATACAAAGGGCTTCACATGGTAATACACACTCCTAACAAACAGATACACAGCTTGGCTGTTGCACTTTATTATTACAAAGGAATTAGTGATTGCATTAATCTTGTAGAGATACTAAAATAATCTTTCAAACTTTTAGCTACAGGTTGTTGAGGACAATTACTAGATAATAACAAATGTGTCAAGCCATATTGCTGGGAGTTCCTTTCAGTCACATTTTACAAGCACAAAGCATATATTAAACGTTGTCTACTGACAATAAATGAACTATTTTTGTCTTTGTGTTGGTAATTAACAATAAAATAAAAATAAAAAAGAAGAGATTGGTGATGTTATCGGCCGATATTTGCCTTAAAATCTAAAATCGCTTGACATTATTATCGGTTTTTCTATCGATAATGAAATAATCAATATGAGATGTTGTTTGACACAACACTCTTTCCTTAACTATCTCTTTCCTTAACTGAAGTTAAAAAAGTTGTCTTACTTTGCACGAATGATGTGTGTTTTTGGAATACATCATGCGGAGCATCACATTAAAAGCCTTAACCTGTTATTTCCATGGAGAGATATATTATGCGACCTAAAATGAGGTTATGGGGGGGTGGGGTCATTGTATATATTGGAAATCAAAAATTCAGCTAATAACAAACATATCTAAAAAACATTTTTATTAGATATTTTCTAAATGGTTCATTTGAAACAAAAAAATTGCACAACAATCTGTGATAAAATGATGAAAAATAATTCTGTATATTTAGCAAAAATATTTCTAATTGGCCCTGAGAAAAGCCCTATGCCTAAAATATTTCCCACTGTGCTTTAAACAACACAACAACTTTTTGCCATCTGTCCAGTGCTGTCGAATGCAATTTTCTAAGATAAATAATATAATTTCTGCCACTTGTTCATAACTTTGTTTTGTACAACTAGCATGTTGCTAAACTGTAATCTGTTTTGTTGTCAAAGTGTGAAAAGCTGCTAATGTTTGCACTGATCCTTACACGTTCCCTTTTCCACTCGTACACAACAGCCTGGAGAAGAGTTTTCCTTCAGAGTGATGTTTCAATTATTCATCTTGATTTACTCGTTAATGCTCACAAGGGCTTTCCAATTAACGGCACACTATGATTATTTTACAGATCACTTCCTACAACTACAGTTGTACCACAGTTTGACACGGTGGCCATTTCTGCTCATTATTTTTATGGTGACACACTCTCTCTCTATCTCTATCTCTCCCCTTATCTTTCCAGCTCACTCAGCCGTATGACGAGGGGATGATTTGTGGTACTCTGTAAATTCCATCTCTGTCATACCGACTGTGGCTCGCAGAGAAACATCTGCTGGTGGGAGCGAGGGTAGACTCCGGCCTTGTGAAGCGACTCATGAACCCTAGGTTTATGATAAGACAGTGACTGTTTTAAGGAGAGGAGGCAATCCATTAGGACTGAGAATATATACTTTATCACTCCTCGCACACTAGCGCAGACTAAATTAGGAACCAGGGGTGGAATGCAAGTGTGGAGGATGTGCGACGACTGCTTTTACTCAAGGAGAAAGTAATATTCTGTGACACCATGTCAGGTCATTTAATTCAAAAGTGGAGGAAGGGGAGAGTATGGTAACACAGGGGAACTATTGCCATTGAAGAAGCATAAAAGTTACATTTTCCACACACACCTGGGACGGATGTTTTTTATTCCAAATGACCAATTCAGTAATACTCAATATAGATCCATGAGGACATGAAGCTACAAAGAGCTCCAACTCCAAATGTGAGGGCTATTGCAGGGCTTTACAACAGGCAGTGTATAGAGCTGGGGTTTTAAAAACCACTGGAATTGGTTAAAAGTTGTACATGTACAATGTAGGGAAAATTAGTTCAAACTGGTAAATATGGGCATTACAAATTGTGAATGTGGTTAAATTGTGGTTAAACATGTCTTGAAAGTGGGAAAAAAAATGTGCAGAAAAGACATTGAAATTTGATGGAGAAGTGGCAGGAATGGGAGTAATGTAGCAAAAATATGGCAAGAAAATGTGACAAAAACAGGTTCAAATATAGTACATTCAGTGTAGTTGCAGAAAAAGGATCAAAATAAGCACATACACCTGGGATGGATGTTTTTTTATTCCAAATTACCAAGTCAGTAATTCTCAAGATAGTTCCATGACGACATGAAGCTACAAAGAGCTCCAACTCCAATTGTAAGGGCTATTACAGGGCTTTACAACAGTGGGTGTATGGACCATGTCAATGGAAATGGGGTTTTAAAAACCACAGGAACTGGTTAAAAGTTACACATTGTGGGTAATGAAAATTTTAAATGTAGAAAAAATATTTTGTACTGGTAAATATGGGCATTACAAATTGCAAATGTGGTTAAATTGGCAAAAAAAAAAAAAAAAGCATGAAATATGGTGAAAAGAGATTAAAAGTGTCAATAATGGGTCAAAATATGTGACATTAAAAGGAGCGAAAATATGTGAAGAAAAAGTGATGAAAATAAGCCCATACACCTGGGACAGATTACCAATTCAGAAATTCTCAAGATAGATCCACGAGTACATTAAGCTACAGAGCTCCAACTCAAATGTAAAGGCTATTACAGGGCTTTACAATAGGGGGTGTATGGACCATGTTAGCAGGCACTTAACCATCTGTACACAAACCAGAGCATATTAGAATATTTCTCACACAGCCTGCCTCATCTACATACTGACCTCTACAAACTAGAGTGTCCTTTCAAGCCCATTCAACCATAGCGGCAGTATTCATAAAACACTTTCCCTCTTTAAACCATGACCCCCATGAGAGTCTGCAGACACAAAATATTCAAAAGAAAAAAGACTACGGAATATCAAAATTTCCCAGCTGTCCACATCTTCCTCTCGCTTGCATTGTTCTTCTTTGCTTCCGTACGTATCGTTACTAAACTTTTTTATGTTAACGAGAACACGCACGACACGTCTTCCAAGGTCAATGTGTTGTCTTGACAGTTGTTGACAGAAAACAAACAGGTCACCCTTTGGGGGTCCAAATGGCGTTTTGGTAATCAACCTTGTTACTTGAATGTGAGGTGAATGCAATAATTTTTCTACAATGACATTTGACTGTAATGCAATAAAAATTAAAGAAATAGGAAAAAAAAGGCGAACTGGCACATGCATCCGAGCACCACTAGCTGTGTTTCCATTACCCTTGGATATGCGCAAAATCTAAATAGCGTGGTAACGGAAACACCTGGATCTTGAATCACACTGAAATATTGCTAAAAATGTTTTATGCTTTCATGAGGAGGTTTTTCAGACGTTTCATTATTGAAATATATTGCTAAAGCACTATGGAAATACTTTTTCTACATTTACATGACCTTCAATGGAAACACGTTCAAAGCGCAATTACACTTTGCCGACATTTAGAAATGTCGCTTTAATTTTGCTGTAATGTAATGGAAACAGCTACTGACAGAGTTACACCTGATGCACCTATGCAGACATCTTTGGCCACACATTTACATTTCTTCCTGCTTTCATTTTTAAAGGATAATATACTCCCATTGTATTTTAGTTTAAATTATCAATTAAAGCTGCTGGAGACGAAAAAATCAGATAGAAGTGTTTTCCCTTCATTCTTAATGGGATTTATTGGGTTTGTTCACCATACAAGGAGCATAGTGGTTGGCTAGCCTCCATTTTTCTTCTAGTTAGTTCCCAGTATTTCCCGTGGTATCACCTCACTCTGCCAGACATTTAATCTTGGCCAGATTCAGATCTTTCCAGGTAAACCCCAAAATGAACATCCACCATTGTTTTCCATTCAGTTACTTCACTTCTATGCGTTCATCCAGGGGACTCAACATCCCACAATGCAATGCACCAAACTTTTCCAACAATGTCAATGAGTGTGTTTACAGTGGGGATCAAAATACACTTTTGAATGACGATTTCAACCTTTGACGTTTTTTTTTTTTCAACTAAACATTCTTCAATTTATTGATCTATGAGGCCAACACTATGGATTTATCTGATACAATTGATTAATTGTGTTTCCAGTTCACAAAATAGGTCAACAAAAGCTAATAATGATCACAGCCACACAAATTCAACATCGTTGGGGTATTTCAGAAAAGAGGTTCAACAAACTCTATCCATAAATTAAAGTTAACTTTAACTCCGAGTATCTGGTTCCATTACAGCTGGTATGAAATGGGTCAATCAACTCTAGTATGTAAACCATGAGTTACTCACATGCACTAGCGCGATAAAAAGCTATCATCAATGGAGCAAAGATAACATGAGCTACCATGGCAAAGCGCCGGAAGAGAGCGACCGTTTGGAAAAAAAATAACGTAAAGCAGCATACAACATTTGTAAAGATGTGAGCACATGTCCGCCTTGTGGGATGTTACAAATGTGTGGTCTGAGTAGAGTGTCAAGATATATGAAAGTGTTCCTTGATAAGCGGTGGCGTTCCCAAAGATATTCCTCAGGAAATTAAAGAATATCCATTCTTGGATGAAAACACCTCTCGTGACTTAGAGCATCTTAAATTATTTGAGCCTCAACATCGACAACCCATGACTGACAGGTGTTCAGGTGGGCGGTGCCAGGTTGAAACCCGAGCTGGTGACATACTTGGAGGAGAACTTACCTCTTTTTCTAGAACCAGAGTTTCCCTTATTTCAGCCTGAACATACTCAAAGTTTGAGCATAACCAACTTTCTGAAATGACCCCCAGGTCTCCTGCACTGGCCTGAATCCAATGTTCAAAAACAACTTTGTATCATCTTACCTGGTTTTTTAAATCCAGCTTGGGGCATGGTCGTCCCCCATTGAAGGCTTTCTCCCTGAGCCACTTGGATCGGGTCTTTAAGCCACCGCCACAAGTCGCGCTGCAGCCCGACCAGCTTGACCAATCACTGAGCTTACAGTCCAGCGGACAAGGGATGTGGCAAACCTCCACCATGTAACCTGGGAAGAAAAACTTCACAGGGTTTGAACTTGGTCTGCAGAATGAAGCCCAAAGGATCCCATTATTAATGTCAGACATACATTCCCCCAGCAGACCTTAGACTTACAGCCACAGACACTCAAAGCTAATTATGTGACTAATGAGTGTTTCATTCCTGCAATATGCCAGAGGTTTTTTTTTTTTTTTTTACAAGGTTTCTGTAGAGTTGTTATTTTCAGTTAAACATCTTTTACATCCAACGTTCATTCACAATGATAATAAAAGTATCAAGGATTTTACTATTTTATTTCCTTAAATTAAACTCTAGATAGTTGTTTTTCTGTGAAAACGCACATTTATTTTCATCTGCCACAAGACAAAAAAGTCAACGTGAGAAGTTTCTGAGTAATTTTTTAAAGGTGCAAAACCATTTTGATGAATTTTTCATTGTAAACTAACCAGACTTTCTAAGTGTTAAACATGACTACTCCCTGAGTGTATTCAAAGGGAGGAATAATCATGAACATCAAACACACACTAACAGTCTGAAGGTTCCTCTGTTTAAACACAAGGACTGAGTCGGTTAAAATGCATCCAGCAGCGATTTCAAATTGCCTTCAGATGGTTGGGTTGATGAACCTAGACATTTTTGAAACTCGTCCAATTAAGGTCAAAGTCAAGGTTGACTTTATTATCATTATTATGGTTATTAGGGATTTTGCAGCCTAAAAGAATACATCATGCATTCAGAGCAACAGACAGGGCAGCGTTTCAATGACATGGACATCTTTGGAATTTTTTACTCTAAGCACACCTGGTTAGAATGGAATGTAGCTAAGGATGTAACGATTAATCCATTCGATCAATGAATCGATGTATATTCCTACGATCCAACTACATTGATCTGTGTTCGGCAAATTGGCCTTCCGGATGATCGATCTAAAATAATTTTAAAAGGTAATCATTCGATTGCATCAATACAAGGAAATAACGCATTGGATTTAAGCACATCAAACTGTATAGGGATGTGTTTTAAATGTGCTTTTAATATTAAAGACATTACGGCCGACTCTGTCACACGCCAGCCGAAAACAAACAAAACAGAGAAGCCAGTGTACGAGAAATTGATCAATCCACCTTTGGGGTCCAGTGTGTGGAAACACTTTGGCTTTAACGCAGACGGTGATATTCTAAAGGTGCGTTCACACTACAGTCACTTAAAACGCCCGTGATGAGTCGCTAGAACATTGTTGCGCTTTCTGCTCGCTCCATCACTTCATCGCTCCAGTGATGTGACGACCGGGGAACTTTATGTGTCTCTCAGGAGTCGGAGGCAGCACTGAGAGGGCTGCTGCATCGAGAGGATTGTACACTTCTTCTCCGGCCGTATGTTTACAGCACTTATCATAGACAGCGCCGCCTATACTTAAGTTTTAAATGATCTACTTACGGAGATCTACTTACTCAGAATGTAATTAGAATTTAAAAGGCTTATTCAAGGAGTATTCCACTTTCATTTGGCCCCAGTACGTTGGGGAAGTGTACAGCCCTGCAGCCTCCGGCTCAACAGACAGTGATGGCTGGGGGAGCTGTCGCTTGAAGTCGCTGGAATTGCACAAGTCGCGTCGCTTGAGGTTGCGTCATTTACATCTATCTTTTATCTATAAAAGCAAGGAATCTCTGTTTGTCTGTGTGTGTGTGTTCCTCAAATATCTTTGCGGATCAGGATCAGACTGACCTGAGAGTTTCATTAGCATTAGCTCTGGAAAAAACCCCAGGCTTCACCACTATGTTAAAATGAAAGGTACCAGATTCAACCACTGCTCATTTAACCTGAACAGATGTTGGTGCCACTTCATTTTTAGATTTAGTATTTTGGCAAAAAATTTTTTAAATCGATTTCAAGTTACTGAATCGTTTCACATCGAATTGTTCTAAATAAACCAATATCATCCCTGAATCGAATCAGCAACAACGAATTGTGATTCAAATCAAATTGTTGCTAAAATGAATCGTTACACCCCTAAATCTAGCATAGGTTAAATGTAGACGTTTTTACATAATGAGTGCAGATTATGATAGTCGTACCTGACTCAGTGCAGAGTGTAGGGTCGACCAGATGCCCTTGCTGGTTGATACATGCCACAGCGCGATAACGAAGACCTTGGCCACACTCCTTCACCTCCCTGTGGCTCATCCAACCGTGCAGCGACCCAATGACTGTTGGGTGAGGAAGGATGCACGCAGACCAATTCCCATAAGGCTGAGACAGGAACGTATCACAGGGACATGCTAGCGTCTCTTCCAGTGGGTGCAGCTTCTCATTTAGGCAGTGATCTTTTTTTTTACTGCGACCTGGAAGAAAGAAAGACGAGCAAAGCATTAAAAAATAATACTATATAATATTAGGTTTGAACCAGCAACTCTCCAGTCTAATCCTCACTTCTCCAACCTTTAGCCAGCTCTAAACCATCCCTGAAATCCAGCTCTTGCTTCCTTTTGAAAAGAGTTTGAATACTTGTTGATTTATACTGAGTTTGATGGTAAACATGTAAAAATATTCATGACGACACCAAACACACAGCATGAAGGCTCAAACATACTCAAAGCTCAGTTTTTACGTCAGCGCTGTTTTCTCCACGTAGTTGGTGTCACACAAAACACTGCTCGGCATTGTATTGACCCACATTAAATGTAACACCTTATTTAAATAAATAAATATACTTTGTAGTAGAAATATAAGTACAGTAAGTCGCTATCCTTTGTAAAGTTGGAAGACTTTCACTCTTTAAGAAAAAACAAGTCAACCACCTTCATTAGGCATGAAAAAATCTGTCCTTGAAAAGCTTTTAAAAGAAACAACTTCAAATCTCTAAATCATTGAAACAACATTAGAAATGTTGTCTCATAGAAGTTAAAACTGTTACCAAAATAAGTAAAACAATAATTCAATGCTTACTTAGGGATAAACAAAAAGCAAATATGAAAGCACACACAATTTATTAGGTGCTTAAAACAACTCGGATATTTGCAGTCATTTATGAAAAGTTTGAAATTAAAATATGTAAAATATTTTATTGATCACATGTTTTGGTTCAAGTATTTTCATTTGGACTGTTGGACACATAAAAAAGGTCATGTCTGGGTAATATGGGATGAAATGAGATGCAGCTCAACTTTTTAGACTCAACTTCCATTTCTAGTCTTTCACAACAACATAGGAGCAATAGGAACGACCATACTGTTACAATATTATGGAATGGCATATCTACTAATAATGGCTTTTTAACTGCCATTCTATTTCTTTTGCCACCTGGAAACAGCCAACTCTTGTATCCAGAGGAAGTTTTGCACATATTTATATTAAAGCACCATTATGAAAAATAAGAGTAATAGCTGAGTAAAATCTCATTTATTTTCTTTTTGTCTGCCTTCAGTTGAAGTAAGGGAACAACAAACTTATTGCTAGTGTTATTTATATTGTTTATTTAATAATCTTAAAATCAATCCTCCTTTTATGTTGTGTTTGAAGGCGGAAACAAACCAGACTAAAAACAAACAAACAGTGCATTGATTAATAACAGGTGGCATTTTATTTTATTGCTGTGTTTTTCTTGCTTAAATAAAATGAAACACATTGATCCTAAATCCACAAAGCCACTTAACATTTAAATTAATTGCAGTCCCCAAATGAATGGGCAATTTATGCGACAGACACAATCATCCTCCTTAATGTGTGCAATACAAGCACATTAACATTCCCGCTGAATTTCTGGCCTACAACCAGAAGCAGACAACTATAGTAAATTACATAACAGTTGTTGGCTAACCTTGTCATATATGTGCATCCTGATTTGTTGTTATTTGAAACATCCTGGGTGTCCTCATACTACTGCGGTGTGCAGTCAGTAAACACCCCATCTGTTCCTCAAGTGGCTGTGATTGCAGAAATTCCTCACAGAGTGTGAACTCACTGCAATTCACTGGCAATCTGTTCAATCTCCACCACTCATGGTGGTTGAATACAAAAAAAAAAAAGTGCCAGCACCCACATCACTTCACTTTGACAACCCCATTAATGGTGATTGCAACACACAGGCCAACAAGCACTTTGAACAATAAACACCAAACTGTGCCGTCTTCTACTTGTTCCAATACGTCACAGAGCAATTAAAGGTGTTTCTTGGCAGCTTTTTAACTGAACTGAGGCTCCATTGAGATTTGTAATGCATTGGATTGTTTTTATTTAGGACATTATTGTTAGACTGATGTATGGCCTCCAATTTTCCAATTAAGGGAAAACCCAATTCTGCTCCATTTCTGTTTTATCATATTTCCTTAATTTGAATACTGATGGGGCAGTGATGGCGTAACAGTTTAGGAATCGGGCTTGTAATCAGAGGGTCACTGGTTGGAATCCAACTTGGGCCATCATCACTGTGGGATGTTGAGCTTGTCCCTTAACCCTCACCTCCAATTTCCACTGGATGTGTATGTATCTGCTGCGTAACAGTAACGGAGCTGATAGGTTTCCATTAAAGCTGATATCCGGAGTTTCTGAGAAACGTCTCGATGTCCTGCCCTAAACCGCTCCACTTCCTCCCTCTGCCTCTACCAATCTACCAGAAACCACACCTTTACTTTTCTGCACGCGCATCGCGGAACATAACAAAAGCATGTGTGGGACAGGAAGTAGTGCACAGACGCAGAATAAAATATTCGGTTTATTTTCCAAATAAATTACTCTGTGTTCAAGGCGAATCGTATTTTCGACCCGCTTAGTCCGATTCAGGGTCCCGGGGGTCTGCTGGTGCCTATCTCACGCTAGGCGGGGCTATATCCTGGACAGGGCGGCAGTAGATCGTATTTCACATATAAATATTGACCTTATCCATGGTTGAATCACAATAATCTCCATAAAGAGGAAGATCTACAGGGCAGGACCGAGTGGATTTCCTTCTGCTCCAAGGACACAATGAAATGTTTGTATGGCTTTGTGGTTCTCTTTGTATTGACGACAACTCACTATATCGCATAATTACACGTGAATTAGCGAAATTTCCTGAATCACTGCTGCAACAGTTACTAGAGGTGTCCCAATCTGATATTGATATTGGATATCGGTCCGATATCAGCCAGAAAACAAATATCGGATTTTATCGGACTGTGTGTAAAATCACCAATATGAGCGCTCCGATAAAATGTTCCGCTCCAGCACTTCTATCCATAGGTGACTACGTTGCTGACTATTGTTCTCTGTTTGAGTAACATCACTTGATCAAGCCATTTCTGACATTCCACACTACAAGATAAGTGATAAAAGTTTGTATGATTCGTGCTGATATAGTATCGGATCAATGTTGTTATCGGCTGATACGCCAGGCTGCAATATCGGTATCACATCGGAAGTGAAAGAGTTATATCGGGACATCCCTAACAGTTACGCATCACAGACTGAGGAAATGGATATCTATTGGTTGAACCCAATGGGTATAGAGCTTTCATTTTTTGTGGGGTTTGTGCTTAATTTCGATCGTTGTACTACGTCAGGTTATGTGTTTTGATTAGTGCAAGAAAGACGCACATACAGTACCATCTGTCGCGGCACATGAAGCTGCTTGTCATGTTTATAGTTGTATGCAGAACAAAGTACTCGTAAATAAAGTTCTTTTTTCTGTATTTTCTTCAGTGAATAAACACTTTGTAAAGCCTATTATTTAATAAATGCTATTTTTTTCTGATCTTTCACACTCCATTCCCTAATGTGGCATTCATGGACTGCACAACATTTCTACAAATGCACTTTAGGAGCATGACTGGATTTTTCTAAAATAAATTCCTTTCAATTCACTTAGCAATCAATCATCACTTATACAGATGATTAATAAATCATACAAGCTGAGCTTTTTCTTGCATTATAATCAAGATTTTAAGGTAGCGAAGGAAAAAGTAAACACTAACTTATCAACTTTGTGCAACAAATTAAGAACTCACAGGAGAAAATAATAAACTCAGCTATAAAACGTGCTAATAAATTGAAACTTAGATTAAGTAACTCCATTGAACATTAAATATGGAGTGCTTCTTTCCACATTCAGCCCACAATTATACACTTGAGACAATTTAAAGTACACGCTGACCATGAAAGGAGTCTGAACAATAAAATATGCTTCAGTAATAATGCTGGACAGTTTAGTCAAGCCACTTATCACTGACAAGATCATCTATATATGAGCAGTGAGAGGAAAAAAAAAGACGTACTCAAGAAAGCTAATTGTGGCCAGTATTAAAATAGAATGAAAGATGGGAAAAGTTGTTACATTTCTATCAGTTTAAAAGCATTTTTGCAACATATAAATGTGATTATACCCTTAAACATTAATCAAAATTGGGCTGGAACTTCAACACATTAATTGCGATTAATTAATGAGTTATTTTTTTAGTTTTTTTGCCTTGTCTGTACATGCTTTTGAAGGTAGTCACTACATGAAGTGTAATCTTTTTATGACAGCAATGCCAATTACATAAATTATTAAATGCATTTATTTAATAGATCAATGAATAAATGCATTGATTTAATTGGAGAAAAATAACGCACAAAAAAAAAAAAAAAAAAAAAGGCGTTAAACTTTTTTTTTTTTTTTTAGCACTCCAAACAGTGCGGAACTGTTCTCATTTCAAAAGTTCCCGGTATACCCATAATGCTGATGCACAGACTATGATACAAGACGGGAGACTGCTGTGCTTTGTTGGTGTTAATTTTAGTTGAATTAAAAACATTGGATGAATAACAAAAGCCCAGTTGTGAAAGACTTTGCTGATTACAGAAGCTTTTGCAGGCTCCGCTACCACCTCAATGCTAAACATGTAGCAGCTCGCATGGACATCTAGCGCGGGACATTCGGACAGTGCTAGCTGCAACATGCTGCGAGCACGCCGTATCTCCAATCCACACTGGACAATACGACAGGGTTCAAAGCCAAAATTAATAAGTCCATGACTGACAAATGAACAAATTCACTGGGTAAATTTCGGTGTTCAATAATCTTATTGCTCAGAAAAGTATTCTTATGGTTTTTGATGTGCTAACTTACAGCACTACATATGGACCTAATGTTTTATTTCATTTGTATTTTCTATAATTTGAGGATTGACAAAAGTACACATCAGTATTTCCCTGATTGTCAAAACTAAAGGTGGAAGCAGCCCTTGGGACTCCATCAAATACAGCAGAATGTAAATGAGTTTCAACCTTTTGATCTGCTAAAATAATGTAATTTATTTAAATGAAAATACCTCAACTTGAGGGGTTTTCTCAGCATTTTTTAGGTGAGACAAAAAAAAGAGATTAATTAGAATAATTAATTACAAAGCATAATTAATTAATCGCTTCATTTTTTTTTTTTATCTCTCTGCAACACTAATCAAAACCTTTTTTTTTCATTGTTGAGCAATGAGTAAATTAATTGAGTTGATCTTATCCCATGATCACTTCTAAGGAGAAAAACAGACTCACACAACATACACACATTTTCTAAACCGTCTTCTTCCTACGCTCGGGGTCCTGGGGTCTGCTGGTGCCTACAGTAACAGCTAACGTTTACTCTTTCTTCCTTAGCACTGAATACTAGAAAGCCAATGCAATCTGCTCACAGAACGTTCCCCACCAGGGAAAAGAATGAAGGCAAACATCACCATCACTGGACTGACTCTATATTTAAAACAGTTTAATTACAGCAGTAAAGAAACTTCCTAAATGTTTGTATGCTATTAAACCTTTATAGTAGGGTTAAGAGTGTGTGGAGGGACACAGCGAGATTTGAAAAATAACGCACATAAAACAACTGAACTAAACGTCAAGTATGCACATAAACTGTTACAGTGCAGAACAGGCTGTTAAACTGGTCAAAAAAATCCCTATAGGAAACATAGAAAATGCCTTTCTATGGTTTGAATCCTAGGTTCCCAAAGTGGGGTACGGGTACCCATAGTGATATGCAAATTGTCATAGGAGGAACATGAACAGTATTATTAAAAAGTAAAATTAAAAACAACATTGGAAAGTAGAATATAAATCAAACAGCAGTCAGGAGCCTTTATGCATTGCCACAAATTACACATTAGCCTCAGACAGAGAAACAATCTCTTAGAAAAAAGCACAAATATTCTAATCAAAGTTGTAGCATGTTGTTTCACAGTTTCAGATTGATATAGTTGTTGTATTAACTCATTCAGTGCCAGCCATTTTCAGATTTTCTACCCCCTCGGTGCCAGCCGTCTTTTTAGCCTCCTCAGAAGCAGTTTTAAATGTTTGCTTGCCTCGGCCATGACCAGGAGTAGAACAGGTGGAAAAATACTAGCAAAAGCCTTAGCCAAATGAGTATATCAGAGCCTGTGGTCACATGTCTGCCGTAAAGTTATACGTTCTCCAGGCATTCTCCAGGTCACATGACCAAAGACGGTCTGTCTCTTCAAACTTACATAGGCGGTATTTCAAGAAGGAAGCCCTGCTCAGAGCATTCATACTGTCAAACCCTGTATATTGGCCTGAGGAATCCTTTAAAATAACTCATATGGCTCAACTATTTTGGTCACAAAGTCTGCAGTGTGCCTTTAAGTGGAGTTTCATCGAATTTGTCACAAATTTAATGAAAATCCACGATATTTGCAGTGGTTTGCAGTTTTCTGATGCTTGTATAACACAATAAAAGTCATTTTTACTCTCAAATTGTTGAAAGAAATCAAGATTTTTTCCGAAATCCTGGTTAATCCTCAAATTATTTGACAAAATTTCCCCCAATTTAATAAATATTGTCACGACCTGTCACCTATTACTTGGATATTATTTGTGCCTTATATACTCTACATACACACTTTAATTTTTTCATGTAAATGCAAAGTAGCATTAATATTAAAATTGTCCATTTCCCCACCTCTGCGGCCCATTTTAGGTCAAACTTTTTCGTATTTGGCCCCTGAACTAAAAAGAGTTTGACACCCCTGATATGTTTTAATGTTCAGGGATGAATATTTTTATTATAAAACCACAAACTAAACTGAAAAACATTCACATTAAAACCTTGAAAACTATTTTTTTCATATCGAATGGAAAGAACACACTGTGTTTGTGAGCTCAGACAGAATTGTTACACAGCCGTGTTATATAAAAACATTTGGTTTAGAGATGCTGCCAACTTTCTTCAACACGTAAATCCCACACTGGGTTCCTCCCCATCAATTGGTCTGACAGAAAATGAAGGTACCTGTAAATTTGGCATGATGGAGTTTAAAAGGTGACCTATGAACGCCAACACTCTTCTATAAGAAACATACTTTAAAGCTTTGGCTGATTTCATGTGTAGGATTTTTAGGAGCATTTCAGAGAGAGTCAGTGAATGTTTACTTAAACCCCTCTGGCATCAGATAAAATATTCATAAAGACAAAAGGTATCCAGGCTGCTCTCCAAATGTGGTGTGTGATTCAGTTTTTGTCACCTGAGAAGCCAAATTCATGCCTGACATAACACTACAGGGGGAGTGGATACATGGAAGGTAAATGCCAATAGTGTTTACCAATGATTTTAAAAATGTATTGAAGTGTAGAGCAGCTTTGTGTCTACAGGTAGCACTACAGCAGTGCTTCCCAACCTTTTTTGGAATGTGACCCCATTTTGAAATCAAAAACCTCTGGTGAACCTAAAAAACATTATGTTTTCTAGAATTTTTTTTTTTTTGTTAATCATGTTTGTTATACTGTAAAACAGGAGTGTCAAAATCATTTTAGTTCAGGAGCCAAATACAGACCAGTTTGATCTCAAGTGGGCCACAGATTTTAGGCAGGAAAAAGAGCAATTTTCAACATTAATGTGCTCTAGTTAGCACATCCAGGTATTAAATTACACATAAAGTATAAAAAGAGATAATATCCAAGAATTAAGTGACCTTAAACTTAAATTCACTTTTATTTCCTTGACATTAATCATAATGAATAAATTGTTGTTTTTTCTCAAATTTGAGATTAAAAAAATGACTAATCATGTGATATAAGTGTGGGAAATGTGTAGATTTACATCCATGTATATTTGGAGGGGCTGAGATGTCTACAACTGAATTATTTTGTAATTTACACAATGATACATGTTTTTAACTTTTTCTGTCATTTTTACATTATTTCGTGGGCCAAATTAGATATTATTTAAGATTGTGTGTTGTTTTAATTGGATTTGAAAATATGTTTTTAATCAGTTTATTTGATTTATTTCTTTAATGTCTAGACATCTTGGACCACCCCATTTAGACTGAGCAGAAAATCAAATTTCAATTGTACTTATTTCACACTGTTGTGGCATGGTATTTCAAAATAAAAGTCAAATAGGATCATCAAACACCATAGAGTGTGGCAGCCAATGGGAGGTTGGGTGCAAACAAAAAGAAAAAGGAGGTTACCATGGTAACACATCCATGCAATTCAAATTGGATAGCTGATAATTTAGTTAAAAAGAAGTCTGCTAATACTTTCTTTCTGGCCGCCTTCTCCCCCAAAAAAAAATAAAGGAATAATTTTTCAATCATCATTTGTCGACAGTCCCATTTTGTAAAATAAATCGTGAGAGAAACGTATCGTGAACCCAGTATCGTGAATCGAATCGTATCGGGAGTTGAGTGAATCGTTACATCCCTACTGGATATGCATATCAAAAATACACAACACTCTCCCATTATTTCAAACCTATACATCATTTGTTTTCGACTAGCAGGGAGCCGTTGAAAATCTAAAGCTCACCTGTAAGTGAGCGCCTCCGACTCATGAAGCTGCCACATCCAGAGCATTCAGAGAACCTGGACCATGCAGCTAAGGTGCAATCATCCCTGCAGGGAACTCGACACTGTTGAATCTGAGACGGTAGGGGCCCGGCCCACTGCAGGCAGTCTGTCACATTGGCCGGTTCGCCACTTTCCCCGACACAACTGACTCCTGTAAATACACACATAGCAAGGAAAAAATCTTACAACTACAGAACAGACAGTGCAGTCAAAGAATAAGAATATTATTAGCTTTCAGATGCTAATTATCTATCTATCTATCTATCTATCTATCTATCTATCTATCTATCTATCTATCTATCTATCTATAGCTGTTGTTATATTTTAATTTAAAAAGCCTGTTGCTGTTGTAATCAGAATTGAATTAAAATTGAAAATTGAATCTTATATTATCACATTAATGAAGGTGAAGTGTAGCAGATCATTGCTGGTCTATACTGGTCTTTGATTCTGGCCAGTGTCAGAGACTGAGACAAGACCAAGACCACAAAAATGTGCTTTTAAGATCAAGACCGGTCTTGAGTACTATAACAGTATAACCAGAATGACCAGCCTATTCATTACTGCATTTGATCAATAGGCATAGTTTTTTTAGCCACTGAAACTATTGTTAATTTGCCAGTTGTAAAAAGATTGTTTAAAATCTAATACTTTTTGAACAAATCAACATATTAATAAGAAGAAATATATAAAATTCAGTAATAGCGGTAAAGCAATCAGTACATTGCTCTGACTGTCTGAAATAACTCAGGTGACATTAGTACAAACAATCTCTGCCCTCATCATCATTAAATAATACAAGGAGATCCACAATGTGAGAATGACTGATTTTGTTTCTTTTTCTTCAGTCTGGTATTTAATATTTTAGTTTGCATGCTGCCAAGCTTGAAGAAAATCATTTAGTGAGTGCTCCTCCTGCAAAAGCCAGAGGTAATACACGGACATAAAAGCCTATTAGATTTAAGGTATTGAAATTAGAAACGAAAACAAAAGGTGTGGTCCTTACAGCCTTTGTTAGGAGTCATTGATTTCCTTTATTCATGAACAGCCAAACCTTTGGTTATTTTTGTTATCGGTGCAATAGGATGTAAATAAAACTAATGACAAAATCCTGACCCAGCCTCTAATGTATGGATCACTTTGAGGATTCACATGTCTACAAACATGCCTTTAATCCCTTGTATTGATTTCTATTTGACTTTTAAATTTTGACCTCTGACAAATCCTGTGTGGTTTCAACAACATGGCTGCTGTGTGTGGGTTTGGACATCTGCATACAAAGGGATGGCGGTGACAATGATAGCTGCATTGTACTGTATGCCAGTCATTTTTAACCTTTTCCGAAAAGGTGGTGAAATGAGATTTTAAAAAAAACACAGAAATTGGTTAAAAGTTGTGAATTTGAGTGGACGTAAACAGACAAAAAAGTGGTAAAAAGAGTTAAAAGTGTCAAAAAGGGTAGTGTAATTTAAAGAGTAGGAACTAAACTGACAAATAATGGGCATGACAAATCATGAATGTGCCTAAATTGTCAAAAATAAGCATGAATTTTGGTGAAAAGAGGTTAAAAGTGACAATAATGGGTCAACATATGTGACATTTGGGGGCAGATTCACTAATATCTGAAATAAAAGGTGGTAAACCAATTGCTTCCCTAAATCCTTTGGTGACGCAGTTTCCTGACCTGCTGCGAGGAATTCACTAAGATTGCAGCAATGATTAGTGCACGTGCAGAAGTGGGGCAGACCGCTCTATTTAAATTAGGGTTTTGTACGTGTTATGTTGAACATGGAGTGTGAAGGAGAGCTGAGTGCGCGGAAGCGAAAAAATACATTTGAAGCAGCAAAATTGGAGGTGTTAGTAGAGGAAGCTAATAAAACAATGATGAATAACAGCAAAGGCATAGATAGATAGATAGATAGATAGATAGATAGATAGGTTCTTTATTCATCCCTCAGCGAGGAAATGTGAGTGATGGGGGTGCATGCGTGTGGCTGATGCCCATGCGTGTGTGAGAGAGTGAGCCGCGGAGAGATGTGTGTGCGTGCAAATGGGTAGAGTCCGACAGGCGACCAGGACAGGTAGCGAGCTTATGTTTATAGTGCAGCCAGATAATAATCTAACAACAAAACGGCCAGTTGTTTTTACGCGGTACCATCTTTAACAAGCGTATTGGAGTGATCCCCGGAGGAGAAGCAGCCTCCAGCCATGGAGAGTGTGGATCTCCGCTGTGTCCCCCCAGGAAAAGTTTTTACACGTTCTTAAAATTGAATTCATTCATCCCAAATATACTAACTCGAGGTCTGAAAATGCCATCCCTCGGTCGTCTTTCCTCTCCCCTGCCCGGTCTCCTCACATATATCACTGCGCAAAAAGCTTTGACAGTTACCACCTGGTTGTGGGCCGTGCTACATTTATAAGGAAAAACAGAGGCAGCAATGAAGTCCAGGTTTGATTAATTGAATTGCGTCCCCTGTACAGTATTAATTTATTTGCATGTCCTCCTCCCATTTTTTTGCTACTATACATATTCATTTGAGAGAATCACGCTAAATGGGACGTGCAGCAGCCGTGCACTCCTGATTCCCTCGGGTTTGTACGGCTTATTAGCATGTGGAGTGACGTTCACATACGTTTTAATACCCCTAAACCTTTAGTGAATCTGCCCCCAGGTTGGAAAAGGTTTAAAAGTGCAGAAAAGGCATTGAAATGTGATGAAGAAATGCCAGCAATGGGAGTAATGGAGCAAAAATGCAAGACAAAGTGATGAAAATAGGTTAAAATATGGCAAATTTGGTGTAGTTCCAATAAAAGGGTAAAAATAAGCAAAAATGTTCAGATTGTTCAAAAAAGATTATTAGTTTCTTGAAGGCATCAGGTACCCCACTCCCAGTGTCTTGCAACCCCAAATAGGGTCCTGACTCCAAGGTTGAAAACTCCTGCTGTATGCAATAGTAGAAGAGTAGGACATTATTTTGTTTTAAGTGCAAAAGGCAAATTTGATCTTTCGTCAATGATCTTAAAGATGTAATACTGTTGTTTATCCTTTAATAATCTCCCAAACAGAGAAATTATTAACTGATTTGACTATTACCTCCATGGGAATACATGTCTGTCTTCCCAGGAAATGAGTATTTCCTTTTTTTTTATCCAACCCACCCGACCACTGACAACCTCATTCTGTCATCCCTGGTGGATTTTATTAGCAAAGTCCTATATTTCAATTTCAAACCAGGGGTTATTCATTTTCAACATTACGGAAATCTCTGCTTGGCTAAACCCTTTTATAACCTCGCTTTTTGCACATGGAAACATTTGGTCACCCCTACCACTATCAATGTCAGGGGTCGATTTGGATGACGCACTGAGCAAAGTGAGCTACTTTTAAAGAATGTTTTTAAAAAAGGCTTTGGAGGAGTCATGCCACGCTTCAGACATTTGGGTTATTTGAATCTTAAAGGCTCAAACATACTCGGGCACGCCAATTAAATGCATAGTTGGTATCATACAAAACACTGCTCAACATTGTATCGACCCGCATTAAATGTAGCACCGGCTTGCATTTCACCGCCTGGTGAAACAGAGCAGGAGAGACGAACACGAGCTCAGAGGAGAGACTGGCAGACAAGCTATGACAGTAGCGAGACCTTTAAAACACGTCCCAGGAGTACAAGGACTACAGGGAAGCGCTAAGAATCATGGGACCTGTAGGATTTATTAGAAACTACTATGTGGCTGTGTGCCAGGGTATGTAAGCTCTGAGAAGAGCAGACAGTCCGCTCAGAGTCCGTTGTGTGCGGGGTCAGCCCGAGTATGTTTGACCCTTTTACCCTCCTATCATACTTGGGGTCATTTTGACCCCATTCAATGTTTATCATTCAAAAAAGAATAGTTGACTTTGGGTTTTTTGCTTCATATTTCATGACTTTTCCTAATTTGATGGGTACAATTGATTCAGTATAAAATTATCATGATGACATATTTTCAATGTGTACGTATTGCTGTTTTTCTGGGGTCAATTTGACCCCAAGCTGCTTTAGCTGTGTAAAACGTGTCTGTCTGTATGTGACCCATGTGTGACTTTACATCTCCACACCTGCAGGTGTGTAGTTGATACTTTTGAGTTGATACATGACATGGGGGATGGGGGGTGGGTGGGGACAATATTCTTATGAGAACTTTACCACACCATGGACATGAATATATGTGTATATTAGTGTGTGTATGTGTAAAAATATCCTCAAGGAAAAGGTTTACTGTCAATGAGGTTTTGGAACAGCTCTTTCACAGTGAAAGTGACTTAGAGGAGAATGAGTCTGAGACAGAGAATTGTTGAGGGGGACCCTGATTTTGAGGTCATTTTCTCATCTGATGAGAATGAGAGTGTTGACCCTGCAGCAGACACACAATCCCTTCCAAAAATGGAACTATAATATGGTTCCCTTTTCCCACTTTAACAGCAGGGTAGACTTGATGCTGCTTATATTATCACAATGATATGCAGTCATCCATGTTGAAGACATCCAGTCATCATGCGGCACCGACATCAACCAATATTGTTCATTCGGGGAGAGTCATGAACGTGCACCCCGAAGTAGAAAATATTTGGATGAAAGATTTTCAAGATACACTCACTCTAAAACTGAGAATTTGGCCTGATTATGGAACTACAGGAAAATTCATATCATCACTACAACCAATAGAGTTCATACTCTTGTGGTCATTGATGTTGTCAGTACATTTCAGAAGTTTTAAAGAAAAATAATTCAAAAATATATTAAATATTAAAGGGTTATTTATGCATTCAACACATAAAGTGTCCGACACAAAAATTTGGTCAACAATATTCTGAAAATCATTTTTGTAGGCAAATATCCCTGGGGTCAGATTGACCCCAAGGGTAAAATGTGTAATATTTGAGGATAACAGGATTAGGTCATGTGGTTGATTACAGTGCCGTTAATGCTTGCAGTATCAATAATCCCTTCAGCAATAGGGAAGCATGTATCCTTTAAAGCTTGTGTGTCAAAGTCAATGTCCGAGGGCCAAATCCTTCCTTTTGAAGCTTTCAAATCAACCCGTTGAAAAAAGTCAAAATGTCAGAGAAAGCAGCATTGTGTAAATGACCAAATACTTCATTTTTAGATATCTATATTGAAAAAAATAAATACATGAAAATAAAAATTTATTGAAACTTCCCAATATTTGCAGGAGGGTCTCTTTTTATGTTTGAGGACAAAATGAGGGTTAAATAAGGTTGTACATCTGGGTTTCAATCCACCTGCATACAAACAAGCGTTACGCTGTGAGACTTTAAAAGTTGAGTTGTCTGTGAGTAAAAGAAACGACACCAGGGCCGCAACGAAGCTTCAGGATGAGACGGTGTAAGACAGGGACAAATAGAGCAGTCAGATATTCAGCTTATATAGGTTTTTAATTCCCAAACTTAAAGCAGGCGGGTTTGGAAAGCACAACAGGGGTGAGATGAGTTTTAGGGCATTAGTAGGCAAAGGAGCAGGAGCTCAAACACCCTCATCTGTACAAGTGACTGCTCAGTATTAAGACGAAGGTAAAGTGAATTGTACCATTGGAACAGTGTGTTCCAGTGTGGGCTGCTTAGTTTATCAAAATATTCTGTCATAGGTTCAGTTTGTAATCGGCTTTTATATTAGGGAACTATGTGTAACCAAATGTGCTCGCGTGATTATACAAAACATATTAACTTTATTTTTATTCACATGTTTCTTAGTTCATCTGATGCACCACGGTTAAACTACATTGGTGCTTCAGTCACGCACTGCTTATATAATCTTCTCCTAGCTTCCATGTAATATATCTTGATCAATGGTGTAGACTCGTTTTATCATCGCCATAAAGGCTCATTTCTCCTGCAGCAAAAGATCATCAGTATGACTCACTTTCCTTTGAATCAGTTTCAGCAGGAGGAACAAAAATGCATCCAGCAGCTGGTTATAAAACTACATCTAAATGTTTTCGCTCATTGCTCACTTGTTCGCCTAAAACTTCAGGATTTTTCTCTTTTTTCCTTTTTCATAGCGATGCCATAAATCATTTCCCCAAAGGTCCCCTTTATTTTGTCAATGCCTCCAAAGTGTGACACTTATCCGATGCATTCAGTCAGTGCATGCACTGAGACCCTCACCTCAGCATGCACTTGGTTATAAATGAGCATTTATTCAACATTCCCTGCATTCCCCGAGCGGGACAGACTCATACTTAGTTGAAGGGTAGCATTTACTCAAACCAAGGGCACGCTGTCTATTCAAACTCCAAAGCAGATATGAGTCTTGATCCAAACTTTGTGGCACAAATATTACGATGAAAGGCAAGAATCAAGGGTTTGATGGTTGTCTCGCCAATCGAGAGATATGTGTGCCAAAGTTGGAAGGTAAAGGATCAAAACACTATTTTACACCAGATTTCCACTGGATGCATAACTACTCCGTAACATCTGATGCGTAACTGTTGCTACAATGACTCCGGAGATACAATTCAAAGAGAACCACAAGCAGTTCATTGCTTTCTTGGAGAGGAGCAGAATGAAATCCATTCTATCCTGCCCTGAAGATCTTCTGCTTTTTTGGAGATTATTGTGATTCAACCATGGATAAGGTCAATATTTATTAGTGAAATATGATACACTGTTGCCCATAATGTTCATGCAAACCTTGCCAGATGATGATGATGATTAAACTGGTTGAAATGCTATATGCTATAATAAATGCAATGATGCATTTCTGTGTGAAGATGTAACTTTGAGGGGTTTTCTGCTTTAAAGGAAATATTGATTTAGTTTAAGGGTAAATATGTGCCAAAAATACATTTTGTTTAATACTGAAAAGAGGAGATGATAATTTGGGGGATAACTAATTTCAGTAAAGCAACGTCATTTGTCATTTATCAATATTTTTTATTTGGTTTTATTCATTTTTTTAAACTTATTTAGAACATGTAAACATAATATAAGAAAAAAAAAAATATTCTCAACACAATTTAGCAATTCATTTTACATTATCAAAAAGGAGTGGGAATAAGTACATACTTAAGGGAAAAGAAGTACAGTACATACTTCTTATTGTGTAATATTGTGCCTAGACTACTGACTGTAACTGAGCTGTGGGACATTTTACAATAAAACTGTAAATTATTGAAAGGATTGTATTTATTTTTTATGCTACATCATGCGATAATAATGATAAAAATTTGGTACTTTTTTAACATGTACTTTTTTTTTTAATTTACATTTACTTGAGTCAGAAGTTGTCACGACTTCTACCACAATAAATTTTGTGTGAAAAAAGCAGGTCAATGCGAGTGACTTTAATAAACAGAGCTTTCTGTCGGAACACATTTTGCCACCTCTGTGTATTACTGATGTTGCCACGATGCAGTCGTCACATACTGCGACACAGATAATAGGAGGTTTATCGTTTGGCTGATTCATATGCAGAAGAAAAGCATCTGCAGTGGTGCATTTATGCACAAATGTTCCAGTGATTCTAAAACGTAACATCATGTAATCATCTAAGTGCCCTAATTGGCAAAGGATGAGGGGGGAAACGAGTTGAAAGCGTTCCAACGGATCCCTTTTGTGGACACCGAGGGAAATTGGCCTGTGCCTGAATGGTGACACACGGCGTCTGTGCCTATTAGCGCAGCAAATGTCAGAGCAGTCGGACAAGAAACACTTCAACTGGTTGTTTGGGAGCAGAAGACAAAAGGACTTAATTACCCTCTAAATCACAGAGCCATCATGTAGGACAACAGAAACAGACTGAAACCACACACTGAGCACACTCTGTGGCATTAGGACGAGGATAAGAACAGGAAGTACTTTCTTTTTCACCAACATGTTTTATTATTTACGACGTACTTATCTTTTATTATGTAAAACATGAAGTTGTGCCAATAATAATAATAATTTGAATAATAAATGGCCATTAACTATTGTTGACCCTCTTGGTGGTCACCGTGTTTGTTGTTTAGTTACAAAGGAAACATACTGTGCGCTAACTGTGTGTGTGTGTTTACATGGTGAGAATGTTCAGCTTCTTAGTGACTCATCTCTTACTCACAAGGTTTATTTCACACTCACAAACTGCCGCAAACATTGTGAAATCAAGCTGCGTCGCTTCAGGAGTTTTTCTAACATAATCCTGAAGCTACAGCTACCTAACTCTACTTCCTTAAACCCAAAGAAGCTTATCTCTTCAAAATTATCTGTTTACCATCCATCCACCCATCCATTGTGTTGGGTGTTGAGAGCCTCTGATCCATAGAGAAATGTCTAGAAAACTGTTTTAGCATTAATTTAGATATCAGTGATATCAACCATAGTACTGCTCTACTCAATTTTGGTTTAATAGTGTCACTAGAACTACTAGCAAGCCATGTGGCACATGATACTTGGCTATCTATCTATCTATCTATCTATCTATCTATCTATCTATCTATCTATCTATCTATCTATCTATCTATCTATCTATCTATCTATCTATCTATCTATCTGTTTGTCTACTGTATCTATTTATGTATTCCAATCTGGGTGCAGGAAATAGAAAATTCAGGCTTGCCATTGACTAATCAGGGAGCTGGATTTAGTTATAATTGCTTCTACTTCATTTAGATGAGGTCTACTAGTACTACTAGTGAGATTTTTTAGTGTATCAGTAATAGCTTTGAGTTTTTACTAGTAACATATTTTAAGTCTACTAACAGGCCTACTACAACAACACAACATTGTGTGGTCTAATCACACACTAGTGCACCAAAAAACTTTACTTGTATAACCAAATTACGATTTACTTGTTCTACTAGTAAAGGCAAAATCTAACTTGTAGTACTAGTGGCATGTTTTGCTTCATTAATAATTACTACTCGGGCACTAATAAAGCAAAGTTTAGTACATGTACTCCACATCTGTGTACAAGTAAAGCCTAAACATGGTTGATGTCACTGATATCAAATTTATTCTCAAATAGTTTTCCATAGAAATTCACACTTTGTTCAAGTTGAACAACGAAGAGAAGAAGCATCCTGCACAGTTTCAATATAAAGAACAGAATCTATATATAATATAAAACAAAACTGCTAAATTTTGACAAAGTATAATGGAGCTTTGAACGTGTTTCCTTTGATGGTTGTTTAGGCTGGGAGTCTCGTAACTCTCACAAAATGTCATACCGCGAGACTTTGCTTTAAGAAGACGTACGCTCAGAACCTCCCTATAACACTCTGCAGTCCTTTGTCGTTTGCTGTATAATGTCACAGTAATCATTTTTAAGTTTAATGCTGAGAAATGTCTCAGCTATGTTTTCTTGGAGAGAAGTCATGTGACCAGGTACGTCAAGTCATGTGATGTTTCCATTGCGTTTTTGCGATACATTTCAATATGAAAAAATTCTGAAAAATCTCATGAAAGCGTTTAAACTTTTTAGTGATATTTCAGTATTTTTTTTTTTTAATTCAGGTGTTTCCATTACCAGTTTGTATTGAACTATTCAGATTTTGCACATTTCCAAGAGTAATGGAAACACAGCTTGTGTTTTATCACAAAAAACTGTGACAGCCACCTTTCTGCACCTAAAAAAACACACTTTTTCATTTGTGTGAAATTGCAACCTGTTTGATCCAGTTTACAGGACTTTTTTTAATTTTTTTTTTTTTTCATCACTATGGTCTATCCACACCTGTCCTCCACCACCCACTACTAAAGGGCTGTTTTGGGAGGTCAATGCATACGTGGACAGTTTACAGATAATACCAATATATAAATGAGTCATTTCTCAGATAAGTAAATCTAAATTATACTCTATTGTACTCAACATTAAGCATTTTAAAGGTCCTTGAAGAATAAAAGAGGACTCCCTTAAGCTTTAAACTTTATTATTACCTCCGCCATTGTTTCCATGACCCTAAAACTATGACCTCAGTCCCAATAAATGTATCATAATTACATCCAGAGTTGACATTTATGTGTCCTTTTTAATTGAAAGGTTCAACCATCAACTGAGTGAAAAATAACTTGAAATTCTTGGTTTAGATCTTCATTTAAATTCTACACCCACAGCGCACTCTGCTATTGGAAATGTCACAGGTATTTAGCTCAGTCATTTTCCAATCATATTCAAATAAGGAGCCATAAAGGTCAACAAGGCATGCTCTTAACCTGGCAACACTACACACACACCCCCCCACCCCTTCCCCCCATCATAAAGTCATGGAACATCTTGAGAAATGCCAGTCATAATTATACAGCTGAACACACCACAGCGACACTGCAGCTGAGGAAAAAAGTCAAAGTTTCATAAGGCAACAGAGTGTGCCGAACAAACTTTACCCAAGTCACATAAATGTTTTCTCATTAGCGCTGCTGCTCTGGACCCAGCGCGCCGAGCAATGGTTTTTAGCCTATTAATTTATTTTAATTGTTTTCATATGGATGGTTTATGGGGATGGCTCTGTGCGTGCGTGCGTGCGCGTGTGTGTGTGTGTGTGTGTGTGTGTAGGAAGGGGGAAATTGAAGCAAAGAAGGTGGGAACTCATTTGTGATTTAATGGAAAGAAGTTTGTGATGCATTTAATCTCATGAAAAGTGTTCTACAAAGATTGGTTTATTGATTAATCAATGGGTTGATTGATTTTAAGTGAGACCTCAATGTTGATTTCAGTGATTTATTTGGAAATGATTATGGTTTTATTACTTTAAATGTTCACTGTTTACTGTAGACAGGCAAAAAACAGTGACTCAGCACTTTAGAATATCTAAAATCTCAACGTTCACTGCGATCAAAAATACAGTTGTTCTGTGGGCTACGGAGAAGTGCATAAATATCTAAATTACATCCTCACAATCAAGTGATCAGAATGAAAGTGTTTCACAGATAAGTTAGTTCTATTTGCCATGGATTTTAAAATGTCCACTTAAAGTTTATTGAAGAGCCTAAAAACAGAAAGTCTACATCTGTTGGTCCACGTGAGTCGCTCTGCACCTGCTGTTGTCCATGTGAGTTGGTTCACACATAAATAATAGAAACCAGTGCTGTGTTGGGATCATTGAGATAGCAGAGTGAATGGCCTCACTCACAGTACATTTGCTCAACAAATGGCTTCAATCATGAGCTTGTTAAGGTGACTCTTCAGAAAGGAGCCATTAGCTCTCATTACGTTAGGACAGGAAACAGATGGAAGAGCAAAAGCTTGAAGGTGATAGAGCAGCAGCCGCTGTCTGGAAAAGTCGATTTTTAAAGAATGGATTTGGTGAGGAATTACACTTGCCTCTAGTTTCCAAGCCGTTCCCACAGGTTTCCGTGGGCCCAGATGAACCCCGTCGAACAGAATCAGGGACTAGAGTGCAGCTGTGCCACTTATGCAACCTCCATCTGCACGGAAACACAAAGGAAGAAAGGAGAACGTTATTGCAGTCTGCGTATGTAATGTTTGTTGAAATCATCATCATGTGAAAAAAACTGTTGCTAAGGTGATGGTTGGGTTGTCGGCTAGCTAAAAGGTTACCAGTGTGTGATCCATATTGGCTGATAGTTCAATACACATTCTGTGTCATCAAAATACTTGAATTTGAGATTTCTGTGTTCAGAGCAACTCCCCATCTAACAAATGTTCTACTTACTGTTCTAAAATGAATCCTTACTGTTAGAAAATACTGGATTTAAAGAAAAGTAAAGAAAAGGAAGCTGCTTTGCAAAAACTCAAACGCCTTGACGTAACAACCCACAAATCTGAGGGTGTGACACACCATGACCTGCTCATTGATAAACTCATTAACTAAAAATATGAATGAACCACTTCGGGTCTGATTTAATAAAATCTCAAGTAAAAAGTGAAAATGTAGCTGAACATGCAAAAAGAATGCACACATTGTTTACTTAATACAGATAGATTAGAATAGAATAAACCTTTATTGATCCCCATGGGGGAATTCACATGTTGCAGCAACACCATAAAACAGTAAAAGTAAACAGTAGGAAACTAAAATAAATACCAACATAGGATAATGGTGCAAATATACAATTGTGGAAGGACATAGATTAGAAACAAAGTTAAAAAAAAAATTTAAACAACGGCATAAAAAAAACACAACGATGATGGTTGCAGGCACTAAAGTAGGGAGACGCCAACAAATTAGCTTGTAAAGTATGATACATACGTAAATATATTTTTGTATGTGCATACACTTGTATGAATAAAGAATAAAGAATGCTGTGGTAAGAACAGAAGATGTAGAAGAATTGCAAAGGAGAAAAAAATTCCAATAAGAAACGTTATGATTATTTTTGATTAATTTGTTACCAAAATATTAATCAAACAGGTACCTTGGTACATCAGACCTTCTAAATAAAATCACAACAGGCGCCACAGCTCCATCATTAGTTATGCGTGTTTTAAATTAATGTACAGTGTTGCACGTTTTCACCCTAAACTGTAAAAAGAATGGACAGCACAAGCTCCCCAGTGGAGTGAAGCTTTTATTTTTAGAGCTCCCCCTACTGACTAGCTGCAGTATAGGCCATAAACCCCGCCTCCTCAGTGATAACAGATGGGATGTGGGTCAAACTGTAAAGTTAAAAAGCTTTTCCAAACCTAAACTCTGCAGTGATTATTATTATCACCCTACATTGTGTACAAGTGTTCATTTTTCTGTGAAGTTTGTTTTAAATAAGTTATTTGAGGTTGAAAAATGTGATTTTACGTTATATTTGACAATGACGGACAGCCGCGGATCTTGTGTCGCTCTCTTTGTGAATAGCAGCCGAGACGCCATTTAACTTTTCCTTTCAGTTTTTTCGTATTTTTTGAGCTGTCAAAATGAGTTGTTCTGCAGTAAACTGTTCTAACCGACCTGTGGAATCTTATGCTGCGTTCACACCGAATGCGTCTTCTGCGGCACCGGACGCATTTGTCGTAAATGGACTTGGTAAATGAACTTGATTTATATAGCACATTATCCCCACACTGAAACAGTCTCAAAGTGCTTTACATATCAGCTCATTCACCCAATGACTCTCACATTCACACACCAGTGGGACAGGACTGCCATGCAAGGCGCTAGTCGACCACTGGGAGCAACTTAGGGTTCAGTGTCTTGCCCAAGGACACTTCGACACATAGTCAGGTACTGGTCGCACAAAACGTTCCACGTGTCGCAGGATCAAAAAATGGCCCCATTCGCTTCATACGCACGTCTGAAGCAAAGCCCCACCCAGTGACACATCCAACTCAGTGAGTTTCACTTCCTGCTGAGGCAAGGAGCTGCTCTCCTTTTTCTCCTCTCATAAACATAAACCACCAGTGAAAAAAGCCGGTGTGATTAGAGGCTAATGCTATCCTAGCTCTGTGCTACAGAGAGAACTTTTACCTACTACTACCACCTCCTCGCTGATTCTCCTCCACACCTAATCCTTCCTAGTCCGGTCCCAGTTTTAAAGGCGCCCCTAAGCTCTGTGATTTGGCTTCAAGAACGTTGAGTGGGAACAGATACAGTGCACGGCCACTAGTTTTCACACATGCACACCTTTATGAAATCTGTCGCTACCCACCGATGCTAGTGATGTTTAACTCTGTTGTTTCCTTGTTCTCAATTAAGACAAAAAAAAATCCTGTTGGGACTGAAAATCTTCCAAATAAGCTTGCATTAAGGGTGGATTTAGTTTTTTTAGCTTGCAAGCAGCATATATATTTACATACATTTTTCATTTGGGGCTATTACCGTACGTGGCGGAAATGTTAGGAAAAAGATTTTCCTCAGGTCAGAGAAAAATAATTTTGTTATAAATGAGGGTTTACCTATACTCTGGACATACACGGTGTGATTCACACTCTCGCTCCTCGTGCAGCGTGTCAGGACATTCCTGACCTCCATTAGCCGACTTCTGAATGATGGTCCTGTAGCGAGACTGCGTGGCGGTGGTTGAGTTTTCTGTGGAGAGAAACACAATCTTTCTGAAACGGCCGTACTTTAAATTCAAGTGCACATTTCCAGAGAAGAACAAGAAGACATGAAATGATACTAAGACGAATGCCTGAGTTTGAAAGAGCCAATAAAAGAAGACTGGGTATCATTGTAGTAGTAGTTTGATACCTTAAAGCATCCCTGAGGCTGTGGCTGTTCTACACTTTACTGCAGTCATGTAACGTCTTTATTTGGCTTGTGCTCAAAAGCTTATTACACAACACTAATCACTGGAAATAGAGCAGTTTGGACAATGGATTAAGTCATCAACACTCCCAGAGGATTATACTATACACTTTACAGTATATCTGATGATGCCTGCTTAATACTGTGAAAACATTTACACCAATTTCCATTACTCTGATACGTCGGTAGAAATCATAAAACCCATTAAAGGGCCATTTGCTTTATTGTCTGTCATTTTTATGTAACAAACAATGAAATTATATTTATATGTCGACTTTAGCCACATTCGATACAATGTGCGTCGACTTTTTTATTGGGAACGTTGCATTTTTTATGCTGTTGTAAAGCTGAACGCATTATTACATGATTACAGCGCTTTATTGGATTCTAACAATGATCATAATTAATGTTGTACAGGTGTGACATATATACACAACCTTTTGACTGAACCATTAAAAGCAGTTAATTATTATGCAAAGTAAATGGTCCGTCTCATAAAAGTGCTATAAAAATGTACACTTTTTATTTTATTTTTCATCTACTTCGGACCCATCCATAGATATAAAATGTATTGTAATTTTCAAACCCTTTTTATGTTTGTATGGACTTTTTATCATGAGAACCTCTGATTTTTTCCAGCAGTATTTACAAAAATGGGGGCCAAAGTGAAATATTCTTGATGAAAATATTACAGCCTTGATTGTGTCATTAAATGATAGCAGAATTGAGTTTAACGCATTATTATTTTTTGGCACTAGGACAGTTTTTAAAAAAAAAAAATACACCTGTAAAATACTTATTTATTAACAAATATGACTTATTTTCTTTCAACCCGGAAGTTGTTCCTCTGGAGCGCCGCCTCTCCCCGTGTGAGTGCCGCCCATTTCAGGACGTCGCCCTCGAGCCCCGGCGAAGCAGCATGGGAAACAGGCACTATGTTCACTGTGGAGGCGCGGCGCCGGCAGCAGGCACTTCCTGGAGGGGGCAGTTCAGACTTTAGTGATGTCACTAAAGTCTGAACCGGAGCGACCACTTGTTTTTCAGAGAGCAGGATTAGTGAGGATTGTGCAGAGATGTAGGAAGGAAGCCCAATAATACTTTGGGGCGTTTTTGATAAGGAATTAACAATGTAACAAGGTTAAAAGCTCAAAAAAGTTGATTTAGCATGATATAGGACCTTTAAGTGTTTGAAACAGCTGACTGACTGCGGCTGTGAAAAACACACACCCTGAAGCAGCGCTGAGACAGATTCAAAATCACAATAGCTGCTCAAATATCCATGTGTTTTACTGTAATGTGCAGTTTTTTGGCTGAAAACAATAACAACAGTGTGTGGATAGCAAAAGAAAATCGCTTTGGTGATCACTGATCTGGCTCGCAAGAGTGAGGCATGAAGTCTGAGTCTATAGACACACCCACTGATGAATATTCATGAAGGCCCCAAAACAACTTGTTTATAGAAGCGTCAATAAAGGGACTTTTCAGAAGGCTAAAACTCCAGGAAACAGGCGGGTTTGGGAAAATAAACTTCAAATACTATGTTATTAGGGTTCTTAGAACAAATGGACATGAAAAATAGCATAATACTGGACCTTTAAATTACTGAAAAACAGAAAATAAAACGTGTGCTAAAAATCCCATGTTGTTTTCCCTTGATGCCACGTTTGCTTTTTCCCTGCAGTCTGATGGACAAACATAGGGTGAAGTACCTGGGAGGCAGGTCGTTGGACAGGCTGTCCACTCACTAAAAGGCGTCACGATGCAGTCCTTCTGACAGGGCGGAGAACAGGGTCGCACGCTCTCAGGTCGAGATGAATCTGAGCACCTGAGGACGACAACAGAAAGGACAGCAGTCTTAAATTTTCTTTGTCCCTCAGGAGAAAAGAATGATAAATGTTCTTTTTAACAGGACGCTACAATAAAAGGCCTGCCCTGTCCTTGACATTATATCTCTGAGCAGGAAACGTGACGGATTGCACGTGTTCCCCTCGTGAATAGGCTCGACTGATGATAAAAAATTGCAGTGTATGGTTTATTGAACAAATTCCTAAACATGTAAAAAAAAAAAAATCTGACACATTTCTTATCCATATGTTTATCTTAGCTCTAAAAGACAAAGAAAACAACCTTTAAAACAATTTACAGTGCACAGTCCTGTAAGCAGATTGATGCTTGATGTTAACTGGCAGTATATTGTTGCTAAAGCAGGGAAGCGGGGCGTTAAGATTTTAAAAACACCCCTTTGGGTGCGTTTATGAGCCTATAAAGTTTTAGTGAGTAGCCACATCCGTCTTTTTGTTGCCACCCAGAGGGCAGTGGGAGCTTTCAATTAAACATGAGAAATGTAAGGAGACGTTTCTGTGTATGAAACCACCAGAGCATTGATCAACCTTAAACCACTTCCATGTTGTGAAATAGAAAATGATCATTTTTTGCCCCCTCTTTCTGTGAATGCATCAGCTGTGTTAGTCGCTTTGATGTCTTCATCAGCGAGGACTCGGAGCCAAGACCTAATCCCTTCTCAAATGCACACACACGTTCACACACGCACACACAGAAAGTACAGACAGACTTCCAAATTTCATTTCAGAGTGACTGGCTTCCTTTTCCCAACAAACCAGATCCAGGTCTCACTGGAGGCCCAGCATGGAGCCACATCCCACTGACTGCACAGAGCCAGCACGCACGGAAACCAGATCAAAGTGCACCAAAGCAAAAGGAGACGAGACACATAAAAACCTTTCTCCTCCTGTTTTATCCACACTCTTCACTCTCAGTGTTTTCTTTTTTTTTTGTATTGCAGCAACGTATGCCAGAGGGTAAAGCGACGCTACAGAGCGGCTGGGGAAATATTGTATTCCTATTTAAACTCTCAATCACGGTTTTTAGGAGTGATGTCATTCACAGACTTATAATATAGTGCAATCATGTAACCCTCCTATTATCCACAAATATTACAAACACATTTCTCTTGAAAATCTTTCATCCAAATCTTTTCTAAGTTGGGGTACACATTCATGACTCTCACACAAGGAACCATTTGAGTTGACGTTGGTGACCCCCCCACCCCTTCCTCTCATAAACACTTTGCTTGAAGTTTTATACACAAAGGCTGACATTACGCTGTCATCATTATGACATGACACTTGTCATTCATTAGCATGACTAAGGTGTCTTGAAGGCTGTCATTAGGTGTTGTTCGTTACCCTAACCCTTCATTAACCAAACGTAACCCCCATAGATCCTTCCACCTAACCCCAAAAAACTCCAACATACGTAGCTCTAACGGTTTCATAATTCAGCAAAAACGTTCATAATTTAGCGAACAACACTTAATGACAGCTTGATGACAGTCGTCATGACACTTTATTCATGCTAATGACAGATAATGTCGGCCTTATATATAAAACTTCAAGTAAAGTGCTACCCCTATTTACTTACTTATTATTATCTCCTTTTTTGTAACATATAAATATTCACTGTAAAGTCTTCTTTCTGTTGAATGAGGTCAAAATGACCTCAAGGATAATAGGAGGGTTAAATATTTCATCAAAGGCAAAGTTATATTTTATTATGTTTTATGTAAATAAATAATATATTTCAATAAATGAAAAACTAACTCAGAGAATTGTTAGTGTGTTTGTGACCTGTCTGAACATATTTCTGTCAACAGCAGTGAACACTGAGCTGTACAAAGAATTCATGTACTGAAATGATAAAAGTTTAAATTGTGTGTGTGTGTGTGTGTGTGTGTGTGTGTGTGTGTGTGTGTGTGTGTGTGTGTGTGTGTGTGCGCGTGGGGTACATCCTTGACCTGGACACAGGTCAGATAGTAGAGCCTAGAGTTTTTAGTTGTTATGCTGTAAATAAATGTTGAGTTTTAAACTTAAAAAAAAAAAAAAAAAAAATAAATAATAATTCTGTTGCACTTTTTTAATCATAAAGCAGATTGAATTGCCTTCTGTATGAAATGTGCTTTACAAATACATTGGCCTTGATTTTCTTTAGAATTGAGTTTTTCTTGAACACATGGATATTATTTGCATTTATAAATACAAAAACAGGAATAACAAAATTAGGTTTCTGAAATAGATATGAAAAGTAATGTTTTGGGACAATATCAAAGGTTTTTACCAAATTTTCTCCATTAAATAAGAGTCAAATATCCCACAAATTCATGTAAGATGTATTTACACTTTACACTGAGCTTAATTTTTTTATTTTTTGAAGCATGAAAAACACAATTATTCAACAGACTTAACCTAATGATGATAATTTTGGCATGATTTCTGGAGAAAGCAGAGGTGGATAGTAATGGATTATATTTACTCACATTTTTTTGTGTACTTGTACTTTTTAAAGTATTAAAAAAAAAAAAAAAAATAGTACTTTTACTTTTGAGTATATATGTTTTGGCAGTATTTTTCTTTGCTACATTTTAATGTGCATCTGTTACGGATAAAGTTGTCTCTGTATTATCACAGTTTGCCTGAACTATCTATTTAATATGAATATGATATTGAATGTAATAGAAACATACCTTCCACTTTTGAAACAGTTATGATTACATCGTCAGGTGTCTTTGACAGATATCGTTCATTTAATGTGTTTGAAGCTAATCAAATGTTTACCTTTAAATAAAACCAATTAGTTTAATCTTTTTATTTCGCTCAAGAAGTTACTTTTGAGTACATTTTTAGAGCAGTACTTTATTTTTTCAACCAAGTTGTGTTACTTTAACTTGAGTAGAACATTTATTTCCACCTCTGATGTTTAGAAGGCCAGTTATTACATCATATTAGGGGAAATTGATAAAACGGGAAGGATTTAAAACAGAAAATCCCTTGTCTTTTATCTGAGATGAGCTGTGACATTTGTGACTAACCTTGAAACACAAGACACAGTTTTGTTTTTATCCAGGTCACAAAGGAGAATAAAAACCTAAACTAAAAAAGTAAAATACAATGTTTTCTTTTGTTGCTGAAGTCTTTGTTTTAATACTAAAACAAGCCCTCCACCAATCCTTTGAGCCACTGTGTGTAGTGAGATTATTACTTGGTGTGAGACACAACATCCGTTTATGTTTGGATTCATCTGCTTCATGGATTAGAAGCTTTCAGAGCTCGTCAATGTTATACATTTTAATTTTATAAAAAGCAATAAAAAAGGTAGCACCTTTTGAATCCAGTCAATTATGTCCATGTAATATATGAGTCGTATGTACGGTGTAAAGAACTATTGAACCATGTGGTTTTAATACAATAATGAATCAATGGAAAAGCCTACAAACCCCTTTGGGCTCTGACGGTTGAGTCAATAAAGCTAACGGTGATGACACACCCTCTGCATTGAAACAATCGTTGAATTCAAACCTTAAGATTGATGGCACATTTATTTTTATTGGACATTTTATCCACAAGGCAATTCAATGTGCTTTACATGATTAAAAGGTGCAACAGAAAACATTTAACAGTTTAAAAGTCAATAAAAACATTAAAATCAGCAGTAAAAACTTTTAAAATGCCCTCTCTTATTTTACTTTATGCCACCAAATCCATGTGTAATATGTATGTTTGTATTTGCATGTGTATTTATTGATTTTCAATTAGTAATTTGTTCAATATTTTAATTTGTCTTTTGATATTATTTTTGTGTACTTTGTTTATATATAATTTTTTTCTCATATATCAAAGTCTTTGGGCTTTGTTCCCTCGTTGCACATTTAATGTTGTTTTTTCTTTAATGTTTGCTAACTAAACAAACATAATGAATAATAATAATAATAATAATAATAATAATAATAATAATAATAATAATAATAATAATAAGACTTTAAAATTTTAAAAAGCCTGTTTTAATTTCTCAGAAATTTCAGGCGACCCAATTTAAACTCCAGGCTACCACACACGGGGTCCTGACCCCAAGTTTGAAAAACACTGATTATATAGATCCATTTCATGCTTCATGCAACGTATGCGTACTAGGTGCGTGGACAAGCAGGCTCGGTTAAAAACAACCGGAGGACTGCTGAGGTGATGGTGCACGGGAGACAGAGCGCTATCTCAGGCTGGATCCAGTAAAAATTACCATAAAAAGCTGTAAATGGACGCATATGCAGACGTGGGACAGTGAAGAGGAGACTTAATGTAGAGATGGAAACTCATCCGTTGAAACTAAACAGAATACGATGAATACGATGATGAGCCCGCCTACCTGCCTGCCCGTTCATAACAGTTATTAGCATCTAGAGACTTAATGCATTTAGGTTTTCTTTTGTTTATACACTGGGTTTTTCTATGAGATACTGTATGTATAAATATCTGGCCATTGAACATCGGGCCAGGAGCGCACAACGTATGAATGCTCGTTTTCTGCTGTAGTAAATAATGTTTATTTCTATAGCACCTTTCACAGACAGAGGTCACAAAGTGCTTTACATATCAGCTCATTCACACTCACATTCACACACCAATGGGCGCTATAACCACTGGAAGCCATTTGGGGTTCAGTGTCTTGCCCAAGGACACTTCAACACATAGACCGGAATAGACTGGGAACGAACCCCCAACCTCTCGATCAAAGGTTTTGAGCCTTAACAGTGGTTCATTTATTCATTTTTTTCAAGCGTGTTTCTGCACCGAGTATGCGCACGCACGTGAGTCACATGTCCCGCTCATTCTCCAATTTAAAACTCATTAAAAACCAGTTGAGGAGCACAGTGTGACTGAGTGGGATTTCCATGTTGTCCATAGAGAATGAGAGAGCAAAGGAAATGGACATACAGAGCATCGTGGACGAGTTTACGGAGTGCAAGGCTCGTCGTATGCCATCCAAATAGTGGTGAGTAGGTTTATAGTACTTCATATTAAAATAATGTTTGTGAATATGTGGGCCACTGTGCCAGTTTCACTAAACTTTATAGCTACTGATACAGGCTCTGAGTTAAAATAGTTAAAGTGGGTGTCAAAATGATGCAGTCGCTATCCGTGGTTCTGGGATGCTTTGAAGTTGTGTTTTATTATTAGTGACCATGTAGCCTAATGTTTTTGTTGTTCTCTTGTTTTGTTATACTTCATGTCCGTTTGATGGACTTGAAAATGACATAGTCGCTCTCTGTGGTGCCGAAGATTGTAAGCCCCGCTGTTGCAGGCATGTGTATGTTGTAAAATGATGTCATCATGAGCTTTATTATTTGGGTTTAAAGCGCCCGGTCATTTGCCCCGCCCCCGGCCCGTTTCTGATTTGTTCTGCTAGTGATGGTGTAGTATACATGGTGTAGTATACATGAGGTCACGAGAAGCGATTAACACCTCACAACTAGCTCCCTGGCTCAGCAATTGTATGGTAGCAAGAAAATCAAACGTGTTTGAAATCCAGTCGCTCCTCGTGAGGTACCACTGTTGAAGCAGTAACACGGACCGGCTTACCTCAAACTCTGACACTGCGCATGCACGAACACCGTAGAATTGACGAACTGTACTGCCCACGTCTGTCCAGCCAGTTCCTGGTCTATCACATTGCCGCTTTTTCTTTTTTAAAGCTATTTTTGCTGAGATTTGCGAGTGTCTCTCCACTTCAGAGTTCTTCTTCTAATTTTTATGTTGCATTTCCATAAACAAGACCTCCACGTGTTGTGTATGGACGTACAGTGTGAGCAGTTAGGTCGCGTCATAGTGTCGGTCCATATAGTGTGAGAACGTGAATCGTGAGCTGCGTGCATTCAGACAGTCGAGTCACACTGTTTGAGCTGGAGCTGAGTACAACGACTGGAAAAATTGCACAGTGTCTGCCTGCTGTTAGGTGCAGAAGGCTGTTTTTGTAATTGATTTGATTCGACGTAGAGAACATTTAAATGTAAACAATGTCTTAGAAGCAGGTGAGCAGTTGAGTCCTGACCTGAGGAGGGCGCTCTCCTGTGTTTGGTGTTGTAGTTTGTGTTGACATTGTTGTGGTTGTGTCTGAGTGTTTTGTCCTCTGCATGAACCAGTTTCTCTCTCAGGGAAGTTAAAATACACAGGGATGTCAAGTTTCTTAAAGAGTTTCTTGAGTCGAGACTCCTGCAAAAATACCTCCCATGTGTAGTTGGTTTGTTTATGTTCAGTCTTCTATTTCTATAAAAGCTAACTGTATGGTCCAAGAAGTTGAGTCTGTCTTCCTTGGTATGCTCCCGAGTTACTGTGTCGTTTAAAGGATTCCAGCTCTTAAAACAAGAAGTTTATTGAGTGGTTTATTTTTCAACTCTCATCAATCCATGTCCCAAACCGTCGCTATGGTCACGTGTTCTGAGTAACGACTGAAAGAACAACATGCCACTACAAACAGGTTAATGATAGAGAGAAACTCAGATCTTTAGGGAAGAACTGTTGCTTCTCTAGCAGAAAGAAGCCAGTGAACATGCTTCAGGCTACGCACAGGTGGGAACATTGGGGGTTTGTATTGATACTGACTAAATATCAAAACATAAATGCAGATAAATACATGCTGCAGATGCAGATGCAGCCTAGCTTAAAGCTGCAGGAGACAATATTTTATTTTCTTATAGCGTAGAAGATCTTAGTGCTGTCAAGAGATTGAAAATAATGAGCGATTAATTATGCTCTTTAATTAATTAATCTAATTACAATTGCTGAGAAAAGTCCACAACTTGAGGTATTTTCATTTAAAGTAATTACATTATTGTGGCAGATGAAAAAAATAGATACGTATTTTACAAAGTGGCTTTATAAAGTCATTTATTGTTTACATTCCGCTGTATTTGAGACACGTCCCAAGGGCTGCTGCCACCTTTAGTTTACACCATGGCCATCCAAGATACAAATTTGACTAAAAATGTAATACCTTGCAGAGAATACCGGGAACAAATTACAACAAAAATGGAGTCAAGTCATCACTGTCCTCCTTGTGTGGCAAAAAAACACAAGAAACCACAGTAAGAATGAAGTAAAAACACTTATTTACATCTGTCTACATGAATCCATATCCCACAATGCAATAAACAAAGCTTATTTGAAAATGTCAATAAGAGAGTGTTTACAGTGGAGATAAAAACAAACTTTCAAGCTACAATTTCAACCTTTTACATCTCTTTTTCAAGCAAATGATCTTGGATTTATTGATCTATGAGGCCTACATTATGTCTTTATCTGATATAAAATGATCTTCTCCAACTACTGTTTGTTACGGACACTCAAAAAAATCCTTTGAATGCCAACAGGGGTTCAGATAAATGAGCATTGTGCTGCGATGTGAATGGCAAAGAAGTGATTGAATTTACGGCGTACAAGTACAAGCAGGATGTGTTGGTGGAGCAGAAGTGACAGCTTTCATTAAAGCCTCTGTGGTAGCACGAAGGATGAGCAGCAAGAAATAATCCATTTTAGTGGAGTGTCAATAATATATTGTGCTAAAGAAGGGCAAACTTTGTGAATTATTTATGAATCCCTCTTCCTGGTGTGTGGGCTTTAACCTCATTACAGTGACAGTTGAAAAGCCGTTAGCCATGTTTAATATTGTATTGCAGAAAGAGGAGTAGATAATAGTGGGAGCATAAGCAGAATTCATCTCGAGCTGACTAAATTGGAGGTAAAAATAACCAGACAAAGTGTAAAAAGCACAGCTCAGTGTCCAAGTAAAACTTCAAACTTCAGAAGATGTGTAATTGTAATTGGCTGAGTCATCCAGGACATCTGTAGTGGCTAAAAGCACATCTTTAAGTAAGAGGTCTTTGGGAACAGAAGAACGTGCACATCAAAGATTTTCCTTCAGGACAATACTGGAGTGCATCTTCCTCTCAGATATTTTACTATTAGTTTCTCGAGTATCCAATAAACCAGTATCTCACAGTGAGCACAGAAGCACTGAGAAGAGGGAAAAATTCCATTTCCTAGTCCAACCATTTCTCACTATTCAGAAGAAGCTGTTAAGCACACGGAGGTGGATTATACTGTATGAGGGACAAAGTCTGTGATGATTGCTGCACTCGTGCATGGTGAACTGGCTTTAAATTGTGACGAAACACATTAAAACAAGAACACAAACCAAACCGCCAGATATGTGCAGTTAATATTATCATTCTTAACACTTTAAAGAATTTGAAGGTGTTTCTATCCCCATTAATAACCATTCAGTAGGTCTAAATGTATATACAAGCAATCTTTTTTTTTTTTTTTTTTTTTTTTTTTTTTAATCGCGATGAAAGGCGGAATCTGGATTCGGTCTGGATAAAATTTCATGTTTTTTTTTAACTTTGCAAATTAATTTTTTGATTTTCAATCCTATTCCAGAATCTGTATACTGATCGAGCGCTTCTCCAACATTTAATGGAATCTTCCATTGCGGAAGGTCAATCTTTGGTAAAAATGTTGTCAAAATCCGTAATCCTGCGAACAGACAGACAAATAAACAAGAGTACTCTGAAAGTGCAAACCTCAGCCATGTTTAGAGGTACTGTATTTACAGTACCTTCCGGATCATCTCCTAAATCAAACTCTTTCTTCCTTTTGAAATTGTCTATGAAATTACCAAATTTTATGTAAATCTTTTCAGAACTTTTGGAGATATCCTGCTTACAAACATCCACATTAACAGACAGACGGACAAATGCCGGTGAAAATATTTTCTCTCTGCCATTTCCCTCCACCACAGAGGTAACATATCTATGAAAACATAGTCCAACAAGTAAAATTTAATCTGTATTAATGCCATTCACTGGTGAAATCATAAGAAAATGGGTTTTAAGGTGCATTCACGCTGGCAACTAGATTACATTCAAAATCAATGTAAATGTCCCAACGTCAAGCGACCTCCCGTTAAGCGGCAAGACTCGCACGATTCCGGCGAATCAATTGCGCAATCTGAGTCACTGGAAGTCGCTCCAAGTTAAAAAGTTTGAACTTTTCAAGCAACTTTGAGTAACGCTGTGATGCGACATCCAATCGTCTCACTACGTCACTACCCCGGTCGTCACGTCACTGTGGAAGATCAAGCAATAAAAAAAAAAAAAAAAAAACAAAACAAAAAGTGCGACTACATTCAAGTGACTGATCGTGTTTGGTCTAAATGCACCTTTAGTTTTGGCTAAAATCAATAAAGTTGAAATATTGACAACAGTGTGACCCGCAAAAGCATTGTATCTTTCCAAAAACAACAGCAATTGTCCCTTTAACAGACAAATATTAGCACACTATGAGAAAAATTCTGCACCTTTTACTTGGAACCGGACCCGCCGCCATCTTCACACAGTTCACTTTCCGAGTCTGGACCCCAGCAGAACAACCCCAGGTCCCGTTCCAGGAGCTGCTTTCATTCCCATCCAAAGAGTCCTCGTCAATGCAAGGCCCCCATGCCGATGCCTCCCAGTAGAACACAGTGCACGGGTGCTCATTGCAGGTTCTCCACTCCTCCAGGGCCGGACCTGCTGGACACACTTTCCCCTCTGGAAACAAACAAGTGCATGAGAAGGATCAATGAGATCATGCAGAAATGAACTGTTCAGATGAAATGCAACATAAAAGATCAAAGCAGCATCTTCACTGAATGACATTTAATCGCAGAAAATGACTGTTCCCAGTACGTGGAGGTAAATATCAGCAGCAAAATACACGGTTAGTCTGAACTGGCTGAGCAAACACCAACACAAAGCTTCCATTTGCACTGCTTGCTTTCTTCTCTCTTTGCTTTATTCAGAGGACAAAATGCAAACAGTATAAAACAGTTATCATGGTACTCGGGACAAGTGTGTAAACTGCTGCAGTGATTCAACTACTAGAAATACTTCCCCAACAGATGCTATAATAAGCATTCCCAAGTAGTTTGACTACAAATATATTCTTCTTAATAAGTATTTATTTGCTGTTTTAAAAAGGGAAACTCAGATTGCAAAAAAGGGGGGTACACATGACAATTTATTAAATCTGAAGAGACTTCACACATGAAGATAAAAAATCAGGCATTGAACAGATTTGATTGTACGTTTGTATGTGTGTGAGCTCAGATAATCTCAACATACACACAGCACTCACACAAAACCATTTTGTCCCACCATCGATCTTTCTTCAAGCCAGGAATTGTCTGTGATTAAACAAGATCTTACAACGTGATATAATGATGCGTTCAAAGCAACTCAGAATTCTGGATTTTCTAACCTCCTACTTGAAAAAATGAGTTGGAACGCGACCTGAAGTCGGAGCTACTACTCAGTAAAGTCATATTTTCTTCCCACTGCAGATGATACGTGTTCATGTGGAATTGTTGTTTTTTTAGGTCAGACTCAAAACGCCACTCATTCAGGCTACTTTCTTGTTGTTGTGTACACTAGTTAAAATCACTACTCCTCTGTTGTTCGAGAGTGGATCGGGCTGAAATTTGGTAGGTATAATCTATGAATGTGTATGCATAGACGCTCCGAGCCCAATTTTTGATTTGGGGCCCCAAAAGGAAAAAAAAACCGAAAGTCGATTTCTCATTTATTTGTGAGTCAAATATTATGACAATTGGTGGTACCGAATCATTGGCATATACCAATAATACTGCGTACGTGTCACGGGGACCTCGGGGGCCCCATTTTTTAAATGATTACTCCTCCGTTAGTTTTCTTCAGATTGGAATGCAGTTTGGTATGAATACTCTATGAATGAAAATGATGAGACGCTTGGAGCCCTTTTTTTGAAATGAGGCTCTGGGGCCCACCCCCCATTTCCGATCATTTCCAAATGTATGGGAACATAGTCGTGTGATATATTGTTTCAAAGGTAATTCAACGTAGATTACAATTATGCCTCGTACAATTTGATTAGGGGCCTGATGGGCTCGTGGGCCCTCCCCCCTTTTTTTGGCAATTTCCATGAGTCATTTTTTAATTTTTTTGTGAGTCAAATATTGCGACAGTTGGTGGTACGAAATCACTTGACACATACCAATATATGAATAGGGCCCATTACTTCGTATGTGCCACGGGGGCGTCAGGAGGCCCCCGGGGGCCCCAAATTCAAATGACAACTACTCCATTAATGCTCGTTGAATCGGGGTGTAATTTGAGATGGATATTCTCGGGACATACTGTACGTAGTCATGTGATTTATTGTTTCAGAGGCAATTCAATGTAGATTACGATTTTAAGAGGAGAGGAATGAATGAATGAATGAATGAATGAATGAATGAATGCTAAAAATATTAGCGCTTTAACTAACAACTAACCATCAGCACTTTAGCACTAAAGCACTCTATTGTCTGCCAATTTTAGGATAAGGCAGACGAGAAAGACACAAGTGTCGTTATGATTAAGTCTTTGTATTTTATTGTACTGTCCACATCTGATTTTGGTATTGTCTGTTTTTTTTTTTTTCTTTTTTAATGTAGGTTTGGTTTTTTTTCATTTTTTTTTAAATATAATGTCTGTTGTATACAACATCAACATGCCAGGGACTACCGATGGAAACTACCCTGTGGCTACAATCTGCCACATTGACATATTTCTCCATTAATGTGCATTATCCTTTGTCAAAAATATATAAAATAAATAAATAAATGCTTTATTTCGAACATGTGCGTGTAACATGAAAAAAACACACAATCACATAAGTCTCTTTAATGCATATTTACATAATACATATTTACAACAAAAAAATAGGGAATAAATAGAATGAGATTAAATTAAAAAAAAACACTGAAATCCTTTATAAAAAATATAAAAGACACCTGATTGTGAAAGCCCTTCTCCCTCACTGTATTTCATGAAAACAATGTGTAAAGATAAGCTGACATTCGGAAAGGGGGAAAATCCAGACAAAAACTGTCAGATTATCTTTATGTGTGAACTCTGCTGAAGGAAATACCTGTAAATAAGGTGTGACATAACAACTGCAAATAAACCCTGAAATATGATGGTGTGAACCCAGAATAATGAAGGTGTTTTTAGGGTCACTCTCTTGCGGTGAACTCTATTTCCAGTCTATATGTGGAGATAATCTTAGTGGATGAAGCTCTGTAGGTGTTATCTGGTGAGAGCTTGGAACCATGAAGTCTGGGTTGGATGGCATGGATGAGTTTGTCACCGAACCGCAACCAAATAAATACCTCCACCTCCGCTCCGCTTTCTCCCTGCTCCTCTGTGGCGTCACACACACACACACACACACACACACACACACACACGCATACGTGCACAGAAGATGGTGACGGGGACAAACATTTAGCCGTGGCATTTTCTGTCCAGACCAGCCCACTACATTATCAGAGGACCCCACGTAGAAGCTGTTATTACATCAGCAGCAATGCTTAACATGTGGCTCTTTATGTCTTAATTCTAATTAGTTTTTCCCCAGAAAACCTTATAAAGCAGGGAATTTTTTAACCCTTTTTAACTCTTTTCTTTTTTGCAACTTCCTCAGTCTAATTTTTGCCCCTTTTCAAATGGTTTTGACACTTTTTTAAGATTTTATGTACTGTACATAGTGCCAATAAATCTCCCTTTTCCCCCAATGTTTTGTCCATTTTCATTGTCTTTTTGACACGTTTATCCAATTATTGTTCTTTCTTAAACCATTTTTGCAAAATTTCATTCAAAAATACCACCTCTGATCCAATAAATACCACTTGTTTCGTTTTTTCACTTCATTTGGCCTCTTTCCGTTTCATATTTTTGACCTTTGAGACATTTTGCTTATGTAAGCTACCTTTTGCCCTTACATACCACGTGTTAGCTTTTTTTTGCCCAAATGTTTGGCACTTTTGATTGCTTTTGGTCCATTTTGATCCCTTTTCACTCATTTGTGACTCGCATTTGAGGGAATGCAGAAAATGAAGAAACGTGCACCGCCCCACATAAGCCGTCTGATGAATCATATCAAAATAATCATGAAAAAAAATAAAATAAACATGATTCTAATCTGTACCACCTCTGCCAGCGAGTAGCCATTAGCACGCTAGTAAAAAAACTTAAGCTGTGGGATTCTTTCATCAGCTGCTGGTGCAGATATGCCTTTAGTAACTGGGATTGATGGGTGGGACTGGGAGCTTGGAGCCGAGGCTCGCTGTTGTCAGACAAAAAAACACAACACATGGCGTGAGCTGTGAAATCGAGGAAATAGCTCGTCAACTCATGCCTGAAACATTTTTGGGATAAAAGAGCGTGTCTGTAAAAAGGGACTGAAACACATTCATTTTGTCAAATAAGCAATCTTATTTTTTTTTTTTACATTTTTGAAAACTGATTTTTGCAGTAATAAAAACATTGCGGTTTGTCCAAGAATGTTTTTACATCTTTTACAGCTTTTATACATCGGCTTGTCAATTAAACTACGCAATTAAAAGACACATTCTTTACACTTTGTTGTTTTGTTTGCTCCTTCAATCTATTTTTAATTTATGTTCCTATATTTATTTTTAGAATCAATAAACCATACCATTAAAGGACTTATAACAGTCTATTTTTTGATGTTGTCATCTTCATAAAAAACACAAAGATTAATCTCAATCATCTTTTGTATGCATGTGGTGTGTTTTTTTTTTTTTCTTGATTTATTTATTTATTTTGGTTTAAAATGCAGTGTAAAAGATGAATCCCACAGTGGATGGAAGTGTGTACTGTTATTGATACCTTTTCCAGGAATGGCGAGCACGGAGCGGCTCCGGCTCTGCCTGCCCTCTGAGGTCTTGGAGGCACAGCTGTGTGAGCAGGAGGACCAGGAGGACCATGAACCCACCACGCAGTCTGCAGAGCAGGCCACCTCACAGGCTTCTTCAGTAGGTGGAGGGTCACCGTCGCAGTGAGCGTTAGATACACTTTCCCCTGGAGAATCAACCATAAGAGGATGAAGTGGCAACGTCAGCTTTGAGAGTTTAGAATAAGCCAATATGACACTATATTCTTTTATGTTTCACATCCAGATAAGACCTCTATCAGACAGGGACACAGACGTGGACCAATACAACATGGGTTTACAGTCAAATCTAGAAAGCTTCAGGGGAATTCTATGTGTAAAAAAGGCAGTGATAAACGGTATATTTCAACCATAAGAAAAGTATTAGAATAAGGAAGATTTCATAATACACAGAAAGTGATCAGAACACTTGGATCACACTTTTCAGAAACGCATTTGGTTAAATTACTTTTAACTTTTATTATCTTTTTAATGATGTTCCTCCTGTTGTTTTAAATTCTCTTATGTTTTATTATCCTTTTGGGATGTTGCTGTTGTTGTTTTAGTTTCACCTCTGTTTGTACAGTACTTTGTGATTTTATCTGTGAAATATATATATATATATATATATATATATATATATATATATATATATATATATATATATAAATACAATTTACTTACTTACTTTTTGTTTGTGAAAATGTTTTAAAATCCTATATTTGGGTCAATTAATCACATGATATTTCATAAAATCAGGCAATGTTTGAGTGAATATTATGATGGAAATAAATATAGAAATACTATTAAAAGAAAACTAAAATAGGGCAAAAAATACATTTGAATAGATTTAGCATCATTTTAAAGATTTTTGTCGTACCACATGATATTTTGACACTTTAACAGAATAAATTACTGAACTAATTTAGTAAGTAACATTAAAAAACTAAAAGTGCATATATTCTAAGTTACTACATATTTGGTAACTTTTTTATGCATTTAAATCAGGGTTTTTGAAACACGCCAAAAACAGCATGTCTATTGGAATCTATATGCTACAGAGCTCACTCACACGTGCTGTCCCGTATGAGAGAAAAAAAACAAATGTGCTGCAACATAAACTCAAGTCACATGTTGATATTCTACAGCTGGTTGTAAATAAAAGTTCCTGTGTTGCATTTTGCATCCAGAATTATTGTTGAAGAAATGTTAATTTTTGAGAAAAATTATTGAGATATGCGTCTTTGTGCATTTATACTTAGACATAAATATGCAACTTAGACCTGCTAATAGATTGTCTAATTACAAAAAAACCTCTATGCTAAATTGAGATTACAACGCTTGTTTGACCAAAAAACAAGTCTATGAATTACTTGGTAGATTAAATAAGACAAGATAATATTATTCCAATGCGGAGAACCCGTCTTTGCCTAAATGAGGAAACCTTATCCTGCTTTAGAGTGCGGCTGAATCAGCTCATAGCTTAATAAATCACAAGTGTGGCTGTGCCCTTTGCTGTCTCAGTAGGAGGCTAATTGTTGGACTAAACCAATGTGCAATCAATTATCTTTCCACTGCTTTTACGAGAGCAACAACCTACGAGAACTGTTGCATTTTTAATGTAATCAGCTACTTGATTTGATTATATCTAGAGTTGGATTAATATATTACATTTCCACAAACTATACAACCACTATTTGGAAATGTTAAGATTTAAGATAATGTATTAAGACTATTTATGTATGAAAAGCTGTGAAAAAAATCAAACGTGACATATCAAATATTGTTTTTGATCTAAAGCAGTGGTTCCCCACATTTTTTTGATCGTGACCCCATTTTATTATCACACATTCCTGGTGACCCCAAAGGCTTTATTTTCCTTCTAGAATTAGTTTTGGATTATTTTTGTTATACTGTGTAGCCAGGATTAATGATTAAAAAAACAAACAAAACATTTATATGCTATGTTTTCAATTATTATTTATTATGTATTTACTATTATATTATATGTTATATTGTATCATATATTATTATTATATTTTAGATTTATTTTTGAGAAACTGTTTTTTTTAATCAATTACTGTACTAGACATTTCAGGCGACCCCGTTTAAATTCAACGCGACCCCACATAGGGTCACAGCCCCAAGTTTGAAAAATCCTGATCTAATGACACGTTTTCAATGTGTTTTCTATTGTAACAGATTTTTTAATTATTTTTTTTTAATGTATGAAGTTAAGAATTTCTCAGCTTTCTTTCTTTTTCTTTTTCTCTGTTTTTATTTCTACCAGGTGTTGAGATTTTTTTTAGATCCTTTGGTTCGAGAAAACAAGACGAAGAGATCAATTTCCAAACCTGCCAAGCTGTTGTCAAAACAACACACGCTGAAACTAAAGCATTGTTCTCAGATCTACACTCACACTCAGCCGCGTGCACTTTGTCGCTACATCATGTATTATAGTTTAACAATAACAACTCCAGGGAAGGGTTTGTCGTCAATTTGTCACCTTCCTCCCAGCGGCACAAATACTCTCAGTGCTGTGGAAGACAGGAGACCTGGAGAAAGCACATGTAGGTAGTGCCTCATCACACAGAGACTAAAGGCTCCCGTGGGATGTTTAAAAAAAAAACCTTTCAAAAGTTAGAGTTTTACATCTTCAACCAACACGTTAAGTGTGTGTGTGTTAAAGCAGGAAATTTTAACGGTTAGAAATAATACAAAAGAGCCACAGGCTGCTGTTTGACATGCATTATTCTCACTATAATTGCAGAACAGGTGGATAATATAATAATGGTGAATATTACTTTTCCTAAAGTGAAAATGTATTTTACACTCTTCTTTTTTAGCAACTTATTGCTGGTGCCATTCACACTTATTCACATGTTCACTAAATACATCACAAAAAAAACTACTGTCAAAGACTCGTGCACTGTGAAATATGATTTTAGGGTGTAGGAAAATATTATTCTGTGCTCATGCAGTTTTATAAGTAGTTATCATGATAAATGACTAAAATTGGGTCATTTTTATCTTTTTTTTTACAAAAAATGTTTTCTGTTTTTAGTTTTTAATCACGTAAAGCACATTGAATTGCCTTGTGTATCAAATATGCTATACAAATACATTTCCCTAGCCTTGCCTTGTGCCATTCCACATGCAGTATGTGACAAGTGCAGCTTTCCCAGAATGCCTTGCAGTTTTCTGGTTTAAAACTGAATTTTTAAGCAATGAATGATTAACCTCTGTGATGGACTGGCGCCCTGTCCAGGGTGTACCCCCGCCCACCGCCCTATGAGAGCCGGATATTGGCACTGGCAGACCCCCGCGACCCTGTTAAACGGGAATAAGCGGGTATGAAAATGATGGATGGATGGATGATTAACCTATCTATTATAATGTCTAAAGCAAAAAAAAAAAAAAAAAAAGTTAAAGTAAAAAATAATGATGTGCACAGTGGAATAGTGGGTAGTGGGTTCAAACCCTGGGGTGGACACTTGGGTCCTTTCTGTGTGGAGTTTGCATGTTCTCCCTGTGCTGCGTGGGTTTCTCCCACTATCCAAAAAACAAAAACAAAAAGGTTGATTGGAGAGTTCGTAGATTGCATGTTAATGTGGTAGTCAGTGTGTTGCCCTCTGATGGACTGGCGCCCGGTCCAGGGTGTACACCCGCCTAACGCCCATTGAGAGCTGGAGATAAGCACCATGCAGACCCCCATGACCCTGAAAAAAGGAGCAAGCGAGTGTAAAAATAGATGGATAAATGGATGTCAAGAGCAGCTTTTTCAGAATGTTTTGCAGGGTTGCAATTTGATCTTTAAACAATGAATTAATTATTAACTATATTGGAATACTTGAAATAACAAAACAAAAAATAATGTGCATAACTTTCGGTTGGATTAACCTAAAAAGATAGTGTCTCTTTGTACGGTTGCCGTACGGACAACGCCCGGTGCTATTGGTACGGTTACCGAAGTACAAGTTTGTTGCGTCTTAGGGTTACGGTTATAACCCAATATTGCAACAATTTTTAGGGTTAGGTTCAGTCTTAGTCACACAACCTAAACTGGCCAAATATGGGTGCTGCATACGAATAGAATGTAGGTATATTGATACAGCAACCATACGGATAGCCACTGCCAACTAAAAATTCCCGGTACATTGGACCCAATTTTCTAAGTAAGTTAGTTATGAACTAAAAACATTTTTATATCTACTCTAAAAGATTGAGTGCAAATTGTCACCTCAATTTAATCTAAGTGTCAGTACACCCCCAGATTTTTGCTGACCTGCCACTAGGGGGAAATATAAAAAAATGCCTTGATTATGGGCGTTGCTCCGAGAGTAGTTAAGACACGCCCACCCCCACAGCGCTGCAGTTTCACATAGAGCTGTCAATCAATGCTCACTGAGGGCTGTAAGAGGAGGAAACCTCGTCTCTCCTCCCATCTTTTATAGGAGGGGCGGGGCTAAAAGACGTCACTGATCTAATCTCAGCCAATAGCAAAATGAAGTTGCAGTCACTCTGACATTTTACAACTGAAAACACTAAATGTAAAGACTAAAATGTGAAGAGTAGGACTAGGATTAATAAACTACATAACTTCATACCTAATCATATATGCATTCAGCAGAAAAAAAGCAGTTTACATTGACATCTTCAACTTCCCCTGATTATTTAGAGCAACCAAAAGCAGTACAAGTGTGACTGAAAAAGCTGCTAAATGATCTAAAAATCAGGCTTCACTCCAATATAAAACAATGAGTTGCTTACAGGCAGTGGGGCCATGTGACATCATTAATCACGTGATTTCAAGATGGTTGAATACAGCTTTTAAAAACGATAAAGTAGTCTCATTTTTAAAACAAATATTGTGTTAATTAATGTGCATTGTTAGCCATAGATATTCTAATAAGGACATTTCAAAGATTTGCGGCCACATTGGTAAAAACAGTGGAGGATCCCTTTAATATAGGAGTTCAATCTAGGCCATTCAAAAATGTATAAATTAAAAATAGTTGCTATATGTATCATGAATTGTTACAGAGCTTGGTAGAAGTCTAAGTGTTGCATTAAAATGTGAAAATAGCAAACGAATGACAAAAGTAAAAATGATTGGCAGGCTGGTCAGAGTTGATGGAAATGTCATTCAAACATGCTCTTCAATAAATAATTGCTGTTTACCACCAAAAAAAAAAACATGTTCTTGATACAAATGGACCATCTCTGCCTGCACAGCTTCATGGAGCCTCATGGTAAATAAGTTAAAGCTACAGCAGCAACAGACGACGCCTCTGTGAGCATCTCCTGTCAGTGAAGAACAAAAAAACCAGGCTGCACAGGCTCAACAAAACAAAAAAAAACTAGTCACTAGAAGTTGGAAAACTTAGTTTTTCATGTTTGAGTTCCTCTTAATGCCTTTAACTTTACAGCTGAGCTGTAGAAAGTGGCACATATCAAAACAAATTGCATTGATATTTAGCATAATTGTTGTAAATTGACAGTGAGGTTTTAAAGCAGTGATGGGAGATCATTCTCTTGCTCCACCAAGCCTCCCACTCAGGTAATTATTTCAAGTGTGCAGGCTTTATACAGCATGAACATTAAACAAATGAACGTCTGCATGCTGAAGGAATTTCTGTGAATCGACCTCGGTCGACCACATTCGTAGGATGGGATCAAAACTGACACATGATGCAGTGAAGACAGGGTTTAAAAAAATAAAATGAAAAGAGAAAGTCAAAAGTTTCTCATCTGAAATAAAAGGAAACATTTATTACCTTTGCTACTTTTGCAGAACAAAGAAAACTTTCACTTTTTTCACTCAGGTTTCATTTGTTAATATTTAAACTTCATAACTTCATGTTCCACGCTGCATTTGCTCAAATCTTAATGTATGCGTCGGTTGGTAAAAAAAACAACTCATTATTTTCCACCGTATGTCATTATCAAGACTTTAGCAACATAAAGCCGTAAATCACTTACAAACTTTTAAAACACACACACACACACACACACACTAAAAATTTCCATTTTTTGAAGTGACAATAACGAGACACTGACTAATACAAAAAACACATGGGAACAAAAGCTATATTAAAATACAGTATATTGATATTTTCTTAATTATAACCAAATTAATAAAAACTACACTATAATTCTGTCACTTGGGACAAAACCCAATCAAAACTCATGTGGTCATTGGTCTTTGATCACATTAAATCTGTCTGTACGTATTTACAAACATTTATACTATTTAATATCACATTAATACTAATTAAATCTTTTTTTAAAAAAAAGCATAAACTCTCATACTTTACATTTTAGTCCAAACAGATCTTAATGACTAAAACTACACTAAGGTCCTGTTCCCCCGTCAATGTTTTGCTTCGTTTCTGTTTTTGTTTCCAAAAAGTTCTGCATTCACACGGGAACGTTTTCAAAATGATCTCTGTTTACAAAAAAAAAAAACGATGTAGTACACATGCCAGGACAGTAGATGGCGGTATGATTTTGCAATGAACCATAATAAGCGCATGCGTAGACACTTCCTCCAAAAACAAGTAAGAGTTGAGATTAAATCGGACCTACAAAGGTAGACCTGACTCGACATGAGGCCGACAGAATACGGCCCGAACCGAATATACGTAGGTGATCTCTTTTTATGCATGAATCAATTGCTATTCATATCCGTGCGTGGCACACCCATGCACAATGATTCAAGGTGGGTTTCTTTAATAACTCAGCTTTATTTACTAGCTACTTGTGCTACATCCAACTATAAACATGACAAGCAGCTTCACGTGAATATATATACGCTATGCAAGCTGCTCTCTACATATAGTATGTGACACTCACAGCTCCACAGCGAGTCAAGAACGAGTTGTTAATGCATTTGTTAGCATGGAGCAGAGTCCAACCAGAGTCTGTGTTAAAAAGATAGAAATTAAGACCAACTCAATAGCTCTCAGGAGGAGTGCAGCGATTTGATTGTCATCAGAATCTGGTGCAGGCATGAAATACGACTGCGCTGATCAGTAAATCAACACTTTGTTGGAGAAGTTCAGTTAAATTCCAAAGATTGAGGGACTCAGAACAGTGTTCCTCACTGTGAAGCTCTGCAGCCTCAGTGCGCATGCCTGTGATGCAGAAAGTGTTGTTTGCATGGAGACGGAGAGGGAAGCATTTTCAAAAACTTCCAATCTGGAGCCCATTTTTAAAAAGTTCAGTTTTAAAGGACCAAAACGCTGTTGCCGTGTAAACGGACAGACAAAACGCAACAAAACATTTGCATTTTTACTAAAAAACGTTCTTGTGTAATCGGGGCGTAAAACTGATATAGTCCTGATGACCAGATTTTGTCTAAAACTAAGTTGCATTTACGATTAAAACTAAATCAAAACGTATTGTCAAAAATAAACATTGTGCAAAACGCAGAATGCTCCTCTTCCCATTGAACAACATGCTACAGTCAAAGGGTTTTCATTTTTTCTCCATACATCAGGAGAGAAAGTAATTAGTCCAAACTTGTGCAACTTTAAAGAACACAACGGACTAAGGACTAAGTGCTGCTTTGCTTGCAAACGCTGCCCAAAGTTAGTGATGTGATGTGATGTCCCGACTCTTGCCCAAGTGTGAGTGTGCATGTATGAAACAAGTACTGGAGGAAGAAGACTCTGCAGATAGATGACCGCCCGCTGGCTGCTTCTGAATTATTAATATTAATACATGGTTGTGTCGTCGCTTATATTATCTCAGCCTTCTGCGTGCTATTTAAACATGATTTCTATTCTGCTCGCCCACAAACCAATTAATTCCCTTCATTGTTATTATGCTGTTGGATTAAAAAAAAAGAAAGAAATCTCTACTTTTTGCTTTTGAGATATTAACTGCATGGGTTCTGTGCTTGGAGCTTTAAGGAAACACTCCAGTAAACACAAAAATTGGCTCTGGCACCTTCAGTATGCATGTGACACTGCTTATTTCCTCTCCTAAATATAAGTTTTAATCACTATTCGATTAACTGTCAACCACAGTGGATGTTTAGATTCATCTGCTCCCAAACTCTGCTGAACAGTCAAGCGTGGCGCTGCTGGTGCTTGATGGTTCGTGTTCAAAAGAAGTGACTCTGAAGGCTTCGATGATGTATAAAACCTGGAACGCCAGTTGACAGTTGTCTGTCAGAAAAATCTCCCAGTGCATTTCTGTCAGTGCTTGTTCTCAGAGGCTAGAGGAGCTGGAATGAGTGAGCGTCGTGTTGTAAAACGGCCAAATGTGCAGACGGAGTAGCACGGCTGTGGAAACTGCTGATACTCGTCTATGAGTTCATGGCTAAAGCTGACTTATTATTTCACGCCTAGTTTCCTTCTCAGTGTACAACAAGTCTATATAACTAATACATAAAGGCACTGGTGAAAGTAATTAAAAGTACTCGCATTACTTTAATTGAGTTGCATTTCACTGTAAACCCAAATAAGGTCCAAAACTCAAAAAAATGTAGTTGATTAATTTAAAAGTCAAAGTTTTCCAGAACATAATGTGCTACATGAATGAAGTATATTTCTTAAACAATCCCTCTTTCAAACAACAGAAATAACAGGATTTTATAATTTTTAGCATGTAATTACTGAATTATATTGTACTTAAGTTATGCTTACTTAGAAACAAATGTTGTTCCATTTACTCAAAAAATATTAGTTAAAGTTGCCCAAAAATGAAGAACATGTTAAACCAACTTGACAAAATCAAGTTGGTATAAATTTCAGTATAAACTATTTAATCTATTTAATTACTTTAAACATCCGGGTTTACAGTCGTTGTACTACACATAAGTATATTTTAAAGTGTCATTTCTTACATTTCTACACCCAACCGTTACTGAGTAAATTAATTATTTTTTGTTTTAAAATGATCAACAGACATTTTGAACCTATAAAAAACGAACAATCAAATGCATCGCATCATAGCCGACCAACCAGATTAAACGTAATGCAACGTAATGGAGGTTATTTTACCACTTTGTTGGGTTCAGGTTGGTGTTTATACCTATTAATGATGTCATCCACATGGCACATTTGGCATGGCACTGTTTTAGAGTTCATAAATGTAGCTATACTTAGAGCCTGATGTTTTCAAATTTAAATTTTGAACTGAATTTATTGATATTGTTTTATTTAAAAAAGGATTGTACATTTTGACGAACCTCTTATACAGATGCCTTTGTGGAAAATAAATTAGTTTCCAATTGTACAAGATTTGGTCTCTTCCTTTTTAAGTTTATACATAAAATGTTTACTGTATGGGAACCGTGGCAAGATTTATTACCAAAAATAAACATGGAGGGTGAAAGTAACTAGTAACTTTTACTTTGAGTACTATTTAATTGTGCTACTTTTTACTTGAGTACTTTATGTATGACTTACTTGTACTTGTGTACACATTCAATCAAGTAACAGTACTTCTACTTGAGTAGATATATTAGTACTTTGTGCACTATAAGCTGGTAAACCTATATAACGCTCACGATTTAATTAAACAACCGTTTTAGGTAGAATAAGAGAACCCCCAACACCAACATTATTTTACTATAACACCAGTTTGTGGGTGGGACGTGTTGGCGGAAAGACAGATTTTTAACAAAAACTGTGTATAACTCAGAGATACAGTTGTGTCGTCCGCATACATCTACAAGTCTTATAATGCTGCGTTCACACCGGACGCAGTGAAAAATGTTCATGATGCGGGCTCCGCGTGAAAAACCTTTTACCCATATTCGCTTCATATGCGCGTCTGAAGCGAATACAAAAAATGCTCCAACCACACTCTCTTTCTTTTCACTATCAACTATGGAGGACCCCAGTAAAATCACTGCTCTTTATCTTCTGTGGAAGCTGAAAATCTGTCAAAACGCTCAACAACAGCATTCCTTGATTCACCAGGTTAACCCGCGACGCATCAAATTTGCTTATTCTCCTCCATGCCGAATCCTTCCTGGTCTGGTAAAAAAAAACTGATCGTGTCGTTAGGGCTGGGCAAAAAAATCGATTTATTCAATTTATCGAATTTGTAGATAAATTCCAGTTTAAAAAAAAATATATATATATATATATACTGTATATATAAATCCAACCCTTTGAGTAGCTATATGTGTGCCACAGGCATGTTTATTTTTCTATTTGCTCTATGCTGAGATGCTAAGAGAAGAGTTTAAAAACTATGTTTTAATTGTAATGTTATATGTTATAGAATATGTAGTTATCTGATTTGTTAATCAGAAAATTTAAGCTACTGTGAAGTTGCTGTTGCACTTTTGCTTAAACCTGGTTTAAAGCTTGAAATTGTTGAATGACAGAGCCTCATTTACTTTTTATTTTGGGATTGTTCTATGCATTTTAACAATATATCTGATGTCTGCAGTCATTTTTAAGTGCATTACAAAAAAAATCAAAAATTTTAATCGAAACTCAATTTTTTCTTTAAAAAATCGGAGATGTTTTTTTTTTTTTTATGCAAACTCACCCAGCCCTACACATGGTAGAGCTCCGGGTCTTCACACACTGCCATGATTATTTTCTCCTCCATGCTCCTCCATGGGTAAAATGACCGGTTCCATGTTGACGGCCAGACGTCATTGACAACAAAGACTCTGATTGGCTTTCACGCCTGTGCGTCACGCAAAACATTTGCTGGAGTTCAATATTTTCAACTCAAGCGAATGACGTCTGTCACGGAAAAACCAGGAGTGCGCATGCCGCGGCCAACGCTCTTCCAGCGCGAATCAAACCACACCAACCAACAGGAGAAGAATTTGAAATAGTTTATCATTTATAGATATTTAGGCTTGTTTTTACTTTCGTATTGGATAGCAGCCATTTTTGGGTTGAAAAACATCTGATAATGCAAAGATCTTGATTTGGCTTGTTTTGCATTGACAATCCACTTCATGAATCGCTCCAAACTGACAAGAAAACACCGTCATTTTATTGAGATATAACTGAAATCGTACAATGTGGATGTAATGTTCAGCAGCAAATAGCAGCAGAGGTTTAGTCAGTCAGTGATTTCCCATCTGCAGATAAGAGATTTTTTAATATGTATTTTATGGTGTTTTTTTTTTGTTTGTTTGTTTTACTTTAATGGCGCTTTAAGTCTTTGTGACAGTTATGACCCCCCAAAAACATCTCTACAGATTGCTTTTTACATTCACTTTGGTCGTATCTTTTCTAAACATCATGTGATATTTAACGACAAAACTGGATTCTACTGTGAGCTCTTGACGTCGTACTGCTTTGGAAAGCCAGAATGGATGAATGGAATATAAAAACCACATTAAACTTGACATTTCTATCTTTTTATGGTGAATTGACAACATTTTTTGTCAGTAGTTTATTACTAAGACAAGGGGAAATTGTGGCTTTCAGGAGCCCCTGTCTGTTCACCGAAGGTTAAAATTTTAAGTGGTAGCTGCCACCCTACACACTTATTTACGTCAAGACATGTGACAAATACCTATGAGAATGATGTAAGGTTTTCGTAAATTATTAGTTTTGTTCAAAGGGGAAAATGCTGTACTTATGAAGATGAGTGTTGTTTTTTTGCGTCTCCAAAATGAAACCGTGGAGAAGAAGTGTGTGCAACGTGGCCTGCCAAGAAACCACAACCAGAAGTGACCTTTCCACGAGCATTACCCACCAACAATCAATGAGGGTTGCACACACTGTATGCATTGTGGGAGATTATCACGATGAGGCATTTCAAAACAAATCAATAAAGCCGGCTTCTTCTGCTTCACGGAGAGGATTCACCACGCAGAAAATCTTTAAAGGTCAGGATACAACTAGGTCTTACTCACACTTTCCTAATATAGAAACAAAGAGAGCTTATTCTTTTTCTGCCAGTGAAAAGGTCTTTTAAATTCATGAGAGTGGGAATTTTTCTGTTTGTAATGTTGGACATGGTGAAACCAGATCAGGGTGTTAGGCAACGGTTGACGTCTGTGGTGAAAGAAAAAAAAAAAATGTTGGAAATACCTTTGTATCCATTGCAAACATCAGCAATGAAGTCAAAGACATTCCTGAAACCTATACAAAGACTTGAAATTCATGCCACGTATTTCAGTGATGATACAGTGCTGTGCATCAGCAGATAACACAGGTGGGTACTGTTTCTGACAGCTCATCAGACTCCTACAAACAACTCTTTGTTGTCTGTGGACGTGTCGCTCCCCTCATGGAGACTTTTTTCACCTCATAACAGCAAATATGACTGAAACACGGCAGTAGTGCTTGTAGATTGTAGTGCTAGTGGATTTTACTATGTTTCCTTTAACCACATTTACAGCAATATTTGTGACATTTACTTTTCTCGTAAAATGATAATGTCAGTGTTAAATCTAAATGTTAAATATTAAATCTAAATGTCATATATTATATCTAAATGTTAAATATTAAATCTAAATGTTATATATAAATCTAATTCTAAATGTTAAATCTAAAATGTACATGTTAAATCTAAATGTAAAATGTACATGTTAAATCTAAATCTAAATGTAAAATGTACATGTTAAATCTAAAATGTACATGTTAAATCTAAAATGTACATGTTAAATCTAAAATGTAAATGTTAAATCTAAATGTAAATTTTAAATCTAAATTTTGAGTCTAAACGCTAAATGTAAATGATAAATCTTAATGTTAAATCTAAATGTATATGTTGAATCTAAATGTAAATGTTAAATCTAAATGTAAATGTTAATTCTAAATGTAAATGTTTAATTTAAATGTACATTTTAAATGTGCTAAAGTGTGGAGATGCTGCGAAATACACGCCAAAAGCTTTGTTGCATGACACGATCTGACTTTATCAGATTTAAAATTAAATAAGTGAGTGGGAAAATGACATCACTGAAGTCACCACTTATATTGTATGAAACAAGGTAGAAAGTGAAGGACAGAGAGGATGGAGAAGCTCAGATGACGCATCAGTGGGTGGAGCAGCACAAAACCAGCAGAGACAAGGAAGAAATAATCCATAATAAAATATAAATAACTAACGCATCTGTTGCCAATGTTTTACAGGAGATAAAATATTTGTCATGCATCCATCGGTGTTGTTGTTTTTTGTTGCCATCTTTCATAAAATATCTGTGAATACCAAAAAGCGGAGACTTCATATTTGTCCCCAAAGTAAGCTCAATTATCTCCCATTCCCTCAAAGACATAAACCTCCATATTGTTTTAATGTGTCACGGCTGACTTTGACTTTGCAGGAGAACTGATAATTAGCAGCTGCTGCCTCTAAGCTCTACTTAATTTATACACCACACAAAACAACGGAGCAGGGAACGTCCTGATCTTACTGAGGAGTCTGTCTATACACTGTAATGATTAGTCTTTCATGTTTTTATACCAGTAAAATAAACAATATAATAGGACATATTTACAAAGTATGAAGGGAGACTTTTATACTGTAATGAGCACGATGAGGAAAAGTGTGAATAAAGCAAGAAATATTTCAAATTGCCTTAAGCCCTGGATTTTAATTGTAACACTGACAATGGCTGTAGGTTTGGATTTTTTATATTTTGTGGATATTTTTTTATTTTAGTTTTTGTTGATTGAGGAGAGATATTGTTGTATAAATGACTTGCGATCTGTGCACGACTTAACCCAAGTCTTATTATTTTGACTTAAAAAAATCAAAAGTAACAACTGAAATATCATCAACTTCAGGAAACAAAATGGACGTGTCAAACTCAAGGCCCGGGGGCCAAATATGGCCCTTTATAGCTTCTAATTCGGCCCGCGAGAGAAAGCAAACATGACAGAAAAAACGTATCAATGTGTACAAAATAATTCTCAGCCCCTCCAAATATACATGCATATAAATCTACAATTTACATTACATGATTACAGTCATTTTTTAATCTAAAATTGATGAAAACAACTATTTTTTTCCCAAATTCTGCAAATTTCCTAAATTTAATCTTTAAAATAAATAACAATTGATCATAATATCAAGGACATATAAAATAATTTAAGTTTAAGGTCACTTAATGCTTGGATATTGGCTGTCTCTTATATACTGTATGTGCAATTTCATTTTTTTTTATGCCCCACATCAAGTGGTCCAGTGACCGGTACTGGTCCGCAGCCCAGTACGTGGACCCCTGATAAGCAGGTTTAGATGACAAATTTTTGCAAAACTCTCGCTTGCAACTGGTGGCCCAGGGGCCACATGTGGGCCTCAGTCTCAGATTATGTGGTCCCCAAAGTAAAAGCCTCAAAAAATGACATAAAAATAAACAAAACCATGCAAAAATGTACAAAATGACTCCAAAAACAAGGAAAATTTCACAAAATTACTAAAAAAATGCACACAAAAAAAAACCAAATTCTAACAAAAACACAAACTCTTTGTGTTTTTCTGTATTAATTGTCAGGATGGGGTTTTATTTTGTAGGGCAGACAGGAACTCTTGGCCTCCCTCCCAGCAGCTTCCTCCTGCTGGGCACCAGCTGCTGGTGATTGGTTACCAGCTGCAATTAACTGTTCTATGTTTAAATGGTTCAGTGCTGGGACGTTTACTATGGTTTGTCACTTGTTAGCTGGGCTCCGTTTCATGCCAGTAATTCCTGGATTCCACAACAGGTGTTTCTTCCCTGCTCTTGGACACTCCTCTTGTTTACCCTCGCTCTGTGTTCTTGGTTTTCTTTTTTGTGTTTTTTTACTTCCGCCTCCCTGGACTGACCACCTGTGAGCTGAATCCCTGCTTGTCTGGCGTGCCTAAGAGAACAATAAATATTGCTTTAATGCACCTGAGCTCCGCCTCCATCCCTGCATTTGGGTCTGCACATACACCTGCACATGATATTAATAGTTGATTTGGTCATTATTCTGAATGCTGACATGAATGTTGATAACGTGGCCCTTGAATCACACAATCATGTTTTTAATCAAAGTTGCCCATCTCTGTTACACAACATAGTGGAACTCAAAGTAAGAGCAAACTGTTTACTGTCATTTTAGGGTTTTGGTTTTTGTCCATGTTGGCATGTTTTATAGGACTTTAATACATTTTCTACATTACCGCCGCTCTGGTCTGCTGTGCCACAGAGGAGGAACCTGTTTTACAAACATTTGCAATATTTAACAACTTCGCACTCGCAGAGCTGTGAGAATGTGAGAAAATTACTCGGCATGGCTTTCACCAGACGCCCATTAAGCCCAATTACAGCGGCTACAGTGACCAAGTTGTCAACCTCCACTAACAGTAAATACCCAAGAACTAAATTCATAAGCTCTTTTACTCATACCCACGTACGCTCTCGGTCTTAATCGTGTCAGGACTGATTAGAGTCTCCTCTTGGCTAATATATTTGGACTACCACTATGTGCCTGATAGATATACACTTGATCAATGGTGACAGAATAATAAAACATGGACAAAAAAAGAAAAGGTTTGCAATTAGGTTTATAATCTATGGAGATGAGCAATTAATGGCTGGTAGGAAGCAGGGATTCTGACTTTTAATCAGGCCACTGTATTTTCTGTGCCCATGAACTGGATGATAGTCCCTGATGAATAATGCAGGCTTCATTAACCCAGCAAACACCGTGACATAGCTAAACACAAGGGATCTAGTCACACCAGGGTCATTCCGTGTCATTTTAACACATTTCCAGGACATCCCACGCACTTTGGTCTCAAAACATACCAATTGTTCCCTGATTATTCAATAGGCACAGTTTTTAGTTTGATCGGATCAATCATTTTTGAGATATGACCATTTTAGTGCCTATTTTGCTTCCATTTTCAGCTTCCAATATATCAGGAACTACATCATATAGGAAACAGAAATGTGGTATAGTAATACAGCTCCATCTACTCTCTCAGAATATAGAAAAAGATCTGCTATACATTCTATCTGGTGAACGTACCAGCTCTTCAAAGTTTGTTGGGTTTGGGGCTGGAACATGTTTGGGCCTTCAGTAAAAAGCAAATTATTTTTACAGCCCATCACCAAATGGTCCAGTGACCTGTACCAGTACGAGGACCCCTGATAAGCAGGTATAGATGACTGACAAGACCATTTTGCAAAACTATTCCTTGCAACTGGTGGCCAGGGGGTCACATGAGACTCTCGGTCTAGTAACTTGTGGTTCCCAAATGAGTCTAAAAACTTTCCAAAATAAGAGGAAAATACTAAAAAGTAAATAACCACCCCAAAAATGACTTTAAAAAATACAGAATCAAAGAAAAATCCACAAAATGACTCAAATCTGAAACAAATCGAGACTAATAACTAACTTTACATATGCCTATGATCCGTGTAACTTGTTCAGCTTTGAGCGATGTACATAGACTGTTCACATCACTAATGATTAATCACATATATGCATTGGTTCTTGGGTGATGGTCTCTTGAAATCATGAAGATGATTTTTTTCTTGGGATTTAAGAAAAATGTCTTCATTTTTATTTTAGACCCTTACTTTTGGGCTATTTCACCACACACAAACATTGAAAATCCTTCAATAATAACATAACAGTGTGTGGGCCATTTGTTGAAATGACATGAAATGACTCACCTGGTATTTCACCTGCTTTCATTGAAAACTTCACCCCACGATCATTACCCCATTTTAAAAACGTGTTTCTTTTATCTGGTAGCCATGTCAACCATCTTCACCTAGCAACCACATCCCTAACATTCTTTGTCAACACATCTATCTACTATTGTTTTGTTTTTTTTAGTGAAACATCTCAATCTGCCCTCTCTGACGTTATTCCCAACTGTTCCACGTTAGAATAAAACCTCTGATGTAATCACATCATTCAGACTCATATCATCTCCTCCGACTCTCGCTCAGCTACTCGTCTTTTTCGACAGAGTGCCCTGATAGATTCCCTTTCATAAAGCTTTTTTTCAAAATACATTGATTTAAGTCATGAATTTGCAGAGCAGAAAGACCATCCATCTAAGACACTACAGGGTTTAGATGTATCTAACCGACATAGATTGAGGAAATTGAAGAAAAACCAGGAATATTTGAAGATAAAATGTTTCATCTTGAAAAAGGAGTGGAAAATCACTGGCATTACCTGTTATGCTGACACATGTCACGTTGGAGACGACGGTTCCAGGACCACAGGAGCTTTTGGTAGGAACACACCCTCCGTGTCGTTGGACCTGCCACAGGTAGCAGGTGGGATTCTCACAGGGAATGAACTCCGTCAGGTGAGGGCTGGTTCCCAGCGTACTGTTAGACTCCCACAACAACTCTCTCCTCCTTTGCTTAAAACCTGATGAGAGACAAAAAGTTTGTCAGAGAAGCTGTAACGCTGCCAAACACACTCTGGGTCATTTTGGGTCAAGATTTAATGAGTAGCTGTCTGTACAGACACAACATCTTTATTATAAAAGCAAAGCAAATGGTCACCAAAGGGAGTGTGAACAGATCTGCTCCTTTATACAGTCTGTAATGTTGGTCAATGGACTTCAACATCAAAGCTAATCAACAGCCAGTTTCAGAACTTTTCATTCAATCTTGTTTTTTTGGAAGGGTCGATACACACTAATGGACACACCAATCATTAGCATTTCATCTTATTTCCATCCTAAGTTCCAGAATGGATGATGTCTTGTGATGAAAGGTGAAATGTCTTTAAGCTAAACTTCCAAGTCAAGTCGTCTCTAAGAAAGCTTTAAGAAGAAATCAAATGATGAGAATTAATGTGTGGTTTAAATTTGGGGAGCAAATAAAAAGTAGTAGATTAAATAGATTATTTTGAACTGGTTTTTAACTCGTCGATGACAAACACTGAGCTCTGGACACTGATGTATTTAATTTACCATTTGAACTAAAATCAGCTTAGTTCTTTCTATCTATCTATCTATCTATCTATCTATCTATCTATCTATCTATCTATCTATCTATCTTGCTATCTATCTTGCTATCTATCTATCTATCTATCTATCTATCTATCTTGCTATCTATCTATTTATCTATCTATCTATCTATCTTGCTATCTATCTATCTTGCTATCTATCTATCTATCTTGCTATCTATCTATCTATCTATCTATCTTGCTATCTATCTATTTATCTATCTATCTATCTTGCTATCTATCTATCTATCTATCTATCTATCTATCTATCTATCTATCTATCTATCTATCTATCTATCTATCTTGCTATCTATCTATCTATCTATCTTGCTATCTATCTATCTATCTATCTTGCTATCTATCTATCTAGACGTCTGGTTCTCCCAGCCCAGCGTGGCTCTAAATCTCTTGCTAGGCTCTTCTTTTCTGTTGTTCCCAAATGGTGGAATAAATTACCTCCGTTCGATCCACAGAGTCCCTTTCTACTTTTAAGAGACAACGTCTGAAGACTCAACTGTTCAGGGAAAACTTGATCTGACCCTTCTCTTCTTTGTCCTTAAGGCTAGAATGAGTCAGATGGTCCGTGACCAACTCTTAGTGAATATTTAGCACTGACAATATTGATTTCCATGTTGAATTGCTCCTTGTGGTTAGTTTTGGTTTCATTATCTTAGAAAACATATTCTAGTACTTGATGGCAGCACCTGTGGCCAAAGGAACTTGAAGCACTTGCTGAACTTACTCAGGGATTTTCTTGGAGTCTAAATTCTCACTTTAGACAAAAGTATCTGCTAAATGAGATTGTAGAATCTGACCCATTTGCCTATAAACCAGACCCTAAACAACACTGGATCTGATTTGATTATAGCAAATATTATTGAAGGGAAGAAAGTCTTGGTTCTTTAAGGAACACACGTCTCTCACATTGTCAGTGTAATACGTCTCATTTACCACAATATTATCTTATTGTAACACTTCACCCAGTTGTCGAAAAGGAAGCGCGTCCAAGGCTCATGCTGATGCTGATGTATTACAGCAAGATAAGACACTATTCTATCAGCTGTATCATATTTCCAAAAAGTGTTTGTAATCCTCCAACTTTACTCAAACGCCACGCACTTTGGAATGGTGTGAATATGTTCTCAGAGTTTGTCCGTGTTCCAGCTTGGCAAGTTAACCGCCAGGTTACACTGCCATTTGTATGCAAAATACGTAGCTGTGCGCTCCAGTGATTATCTGTCTGTGAGTTTTTGGCTCTGCGATGGACTGGCAGCCTGTCCGGGGTGGACGCCCACCTTGCCCCTGAGTCAACTGGGATTGGATCCAGCTTTCTGTGACACTACTGTGGATAAGTGGGTATGGAAAATGGAGGAACTGATGGATGGTTGGATGGATTTAAAATAAAAATTACAGGCCTGGGGTTTGGGTAATTTGCTGTAGTTTACCAAGTAAAAAAAAAAACTCATATTGTCATTATAAACATTTTACTACAACAAGTTAACTGATTACTTATTTCCATGGCAAGGGAAATTCTCAATATTAAAGCTATTACACAAGATACTTTTTTATTAGATAAAATCATAGTGTATGGCCTCATCAATCAATTAATTTTATCTCATTTACTCCAAGAAGAAAGGAAACTCAAAGGTCAAAAAGGGTTTTGACTTCATCTTTACAACAATTGTTTGTTTTTCTTTGCTAGACAGAGGACAGTGATTTGATTGACGTTATTTATTCAAGTATTTCTCATGATATTGGAATGAAGTAAAAATGCTTCTATGCTAATGACAATTTCAAAAATGTTCCTTTCTTTTTGGAGTAAATGATGTCCGATTCATTGATCAATAAGGCATACACTAGAGTTTTGTTTTGAAAGCAGCTACATTGTTAGTTAAAACCTAGTTTAGTCCCTTATGTTTAAAGTTTACTAACATGATGCATTTTTTATTATTTCAAAATTTCTTTATCGTGATCTTTTCAATGTTTGCTTCAGCATTGATTTTTAACCTTTTTGCAAACACCCAGTGGCTGCAGTTGAACCTTTTTAAAGCTAGAAAAGACTCATTGACATTGCTGAGATTTTTCTTCCTGTATCGTGTGTATATCAATGTTCTTCTTTCATATAATGGCTGATTTATCGGTTATCAACCGATTCATCAGCTTTTTAAGCTCCCAAATATCGGCATCAGCATCAAAAATCCTAAATCGGTCGGGCTCTATTACAAATACAAATGATTAATTAGGAAGCGATTAGAAAATGGAACCATCGCGTATTGACAACTCTTAATCATTGATCAGTCGCGTGGCTATCTAATTGTTCCTCATTTGGCGGAATTAAAACAATTGATCCTCAAATGTTAAGATGTAAAAAAAGTCTATTTTTCTGAAGAAGTTTCAAACCTCATGATTCAATCCATGTTTTTTTTTTGTGAGGAGACAGAAAAAATGTTGGTATAGAAATAAAGTTGTAGGATTAAATGGTGTCTCTAAGCCTCTGCGCTTTCCTTGGTAGATGTCTTCAACTCTTGAGCACAAACGTCATCGCTTTGAAAAATGTCGCTGCAGTCCTGACACTCACTGGAAAGATTCTCACATTTCTCCTTTCCACAGGTGGAACTGTCAAACCCCTCGACGCGCACGCGGCAAATTACATCCTTCCACCATCCATTGGTGCGAGGTGCCAGTTCAGGAGACTGATGCTGCCTGAGTGTGTGCTCCAAAGAGCAAAGAGACCGTGGATCGATTGTAGCGTTGCCCAGAGCACTTACTGCTGCTCACATCTAGACCACAAAAAACTATTTGGCTGGGCATGCCCCCGTGGATATTAATAATTGAAAGGTTTCGTTGGTCACACCAGGTTTATTTCAGGGAAACAAGGGCCGAAAAGTGAGTTTCATTACACAGTTGATGAAAAATAAACCTCCCTCCAGCTCTGTGAATCATCGCAGAGACATTACTAAAACTCCTTCCAGTAACATCTCATGTTCAATTCAATTTCCTGTATAGAAACAATATATGATATAACCAACATAGAAAAGAGCCACCAGCAATTTGAAATTGATAACTTTCCAGTAAGCGAAGCGGGTTGGGTGGATGATTGTACCTTTACATATATTAGCAGATTATATCATTTTATTTAGATGTAAAGAGAAATAAACGAGGAAAGAAAATAAGAGAGGGTTTTCTGCAGAATTAGGTTATTACTGTAGATACAGTAAATCACAATGATGGCCTGGATCATCTGTGATTGAGCTCTAGCCAACTAGAGGTGTGCATTGCCATCAATCTGTCGATACGATATGTCATGATACAATATATCGCGATATATCTTGATCACAGTATCAAGAATTACAAATTTCACTTTTACAAGTACAAAATGGTCGGGGTGTCCCGTTCCGATATTGATATCGGATATCGGTCCGATATCCGCCAGAAAACGAATATCGGATTTTATTGGGCTGCATCTAAAATCTCCGAGATAAGCACTCTGATAAGTTTTTGTTGTTTTTGTCCCCAGCCTCAGTTGTTCCCACCATATACTGACAGCAAAAAAATAACTGGTGAACTTGAATTGTTGACTATTGTTCTCTGTTTGAGTGACATCACTTGATCAAGCCTTTTCTCACATTCCACACTACAAAATAAATGACATAACTATGTATGATTCGTGCTGATATCGCATCGGTATCGGCCAATACTCAAGGCTGCAACATCGGTATCATATCAGAAGTGAAAAAGTTGTATCGGGACATCCCAACAAAATATTATGAAATACAATCTATTTCATTTTTTTTTTTTTTACTTGCAAGAACAAGTGAATGTAAATAAGTTGTTATTGTCCACAAGGTTTAAAAATCTATTTCTCTCTTTATAACAAGTGGTGACTCAAGTCACCTTTATTATGATTACAACAATCTGTCCTTAAAAAAATGTCATATTCCTTCTTAAAATCTCTCCATCATTAAAAAAGTGAGAAACATCTCCTACTAGAAACTAAAATTATAACAAAAAAAAACCTCAAGGCTTACAGAACATTAAATAATCATTAAATATACACTTCAATCAATAACTGTTACCTTAACTTCCTGTAAGTTTTTCTGAACCTTAATTGAGGTTTTATGATCCAGGAGGAGTTTCCTGCTGACATTGTTTAAATAAATCCACTGTATTTGTTATGTATAACCATATTGACTGTAAAGAACAACTCATTATCTTTCAGAAACTGGTGGAATTTCTCTAATAGAGCAGATATTAGTGGATTTTAAATTAACTTGTTCTCCGAGATGCGTTCTGGGTCCCCGGGAAACCCGGACATTGTCATCTATTTATAAAATCCGGCCGGACGGTCCCGTTAAGACGTCTGAAGACTCGAAACTGTGTTAAATGAGGACATGTTTGGGTAAATCCGGACGTATGGTTGCCATAGGTAACTAATCTTAATTCAAGTACAAATGTAAAAAACAAGTGGTTTGTTTATCAAACTGTCAAATTACAATTCTGTAAACTTCCGAACTAAAATGCATTGAGGTAGTTTAACAAGGTCTGATGTGGTTCACTGCCACCTAGTGACTGGTTGTTTATGTGCTACGTATAAGTTAGTGCAATTATTATTATTATTGGGGGTTTTTTTGCATGAAAAAAAGTGAATAAAAAATTTATTTGGACATTTTTTGGATCGATACAATAATCGTGCTGTGAAATATTACAATATATTCCTGAATTGATTTTTTCTTACATTATTATTGCCAACTCTGACTTTGTGTCTGTTTCTTACTCCTCTCTTGTGATCTCAGTCTTTATGGATGTCATCAAATAACAGCGTGCCACAGGAGAGCCCTGTACCAAACAGCAGAGGCTGCTTTTTACTCCCTGGTCATATATATATTAATGATGGAGTCGACTCGTTTCATTGAGAACCAATGTTTGAGAGTGTGGGCACTGACCTGAACAAATCCACACTTCACTCTGACCCAGGGGGGCTTTCATGCACATTTACGCCGTTAGGGACCAGGTCATTCTGCCCTTTTAGCGTAGCGCTAACACACTAATAGCTTCACCGTTGCTAGCACAGCACACTGACTGAAACACAGCCAGTACTGATATGTCCTACTCCAGTAGAAGTACTGATACTTTATTGATATTGTACTAAAGTACAAGTATGTCATACATAAAAATAGACAAGTACAAGTAAAAAGTAGCTCTATTACCGGTAAATAGTACTCAAAGTAAAAGTTACTAGTTACTATTTGGAAGCAGTTTGTGTATTTTTTCTGTCATTTTGTGTGTTTTTGATCTTTTTCTTGTGCATATTTTGTGGTTTTGTGTATTTTTGTGTGTTTTTGGTTTTATTTTGTGTTTCTTGCATTTTTTTTTTGGTGGGGAGTTCATATATTTGTGTCGTTTTGTGTGATTTTACAGCCAATTTGTGTATTTTTGTATGTTTTTGGTGTTATTTTGTTTACTTCTGTTGTTTGTGTATTTTTATGTAATTGTGTATGTTTTTGGCAGATGTGTAAAGAGTACTAATGTATCCTACTCAAGTAGAAGTACTGTTACTTGATTGAAATTGTACTCAAGTACAAGTACAAGTAAGTCAAATAAATTACTCAAGTACAAGTAAAAAGTATCTCGATTAGTACTCAAAGTAAAAGTTACTAGTTACTTTCACCCCCCATGTTTATTTTTGGTCATAAATCTTGCCACGGCACCCATAAAAGCAACTGTATTACAGTAACGTAAGTACTTGTAATCCGTTACTTTCACCTGTGCACACATGCGTGTAACAGTCAGACGTTATACAGTTTCACCTGTAGCAGTAGACAGGCGGCACTCGTGCGTCCAACACTCCACACAAACATTCCAAAGCAGACAGGAAGCATCTGATCTGTTGACATTGTTCTCACCCTCAGGGACGCCTCAGGGCTCAACCTGGTGTTGCACTGGTTCATTCTCTTTGTAGCACATCTGCCATGTTTTCTGCATTATCACCTGTTACCTCTTATTTATCAGCAGAAATAATCTCATCTAATATCTTTTTCATCACTTGGTTACCTTGTTCGGCTTCCCAATCTATGGAAATATTGCTTTTAATGTTTTTGGTGCTGGTGTATGAGCCTTTTTTCTGTCAGTATACCCTTAAATTTATTAATGTTTAATTATTTTTGTAATGCTGTATTGATCCTTAAGAAAACTGACAGGTAAAGTTGATGTGAAGCATATTTTAATAATTGTTAACTACGTGTGTGTAAGCCATAGAACTATAACGTGGTTTCCCAGTTTTGCATTAAATTTAATTGGTAAATTACAAGTTTTTTTTATTTTTTTTATAGAATTTCCATGCCAATTACAATTACAAAATGAATTATTAATTATTATAAGCATTTTTGAACCATTTTTTTTTTCATTGCACCAAATAATCAAATTTTTAGCGATCAAAGGAAAACTGGAATTATAAATATAAATATAAATAATATTAAAAAGAGCAATTACATAGGGAGGCATTGTCCTTCTGGCCATTCTGGCCTTTGGACAATGCCAGTTACAATTACAAAATGAATTATTAATTATTATAAGCATTTTTTTACTGATTTTTTTCATTGCGCCAAATTATTTTACCAGGCCTGAGGTGCTTGCCAATTCTCGGGAGTTTTTTGGTATGCTCAGGCGGCCAAATTAGAGGAAACTGGAATAATCATAATAATAATGATAATAGCAATTACAATATAGTCCCTTATTATCTGAACTCATTTATAATTAAATTACGATTACAACTGCATCACATCTTTCCCGTTAAAATAACAATTATAATTACATCATAATTGTAATTAATTATTCATTGACCCCAACCCTGCTTGTCAGCAAATAATCTAAGATCCAAACATGCTGACTCACTCTCCAGCTCTGACAGACTCCAACGAAATGCCCCATTTCTCCTCAGCATCAAACACTAGCGACTGTCAGCAGATCTAACCTAAACCGACCGTGAGAAGAAGAAAATACTTAGTTTGAAGGTAATCGTAATTTCCACAGTTCGACCATTTGTGAGAAATCTCAGCCGAAGGGCAACAACCACCGTCAGCGGCTGATTGAACTTAACAGGCTGATGTTTGCTCAGCACGGGTGTGTTCGTGCAAACATCAGCTGCAATACTGAATCCTATTTCACGTTGTTAGATCACTGTCTACAGGGACGCTACAGCTGAAGAAGCACAGGGGAAGCTTTTATTTCTCTCAGGGGGAGAAAAAACAATCAAGTGTTTAGCATGTGCTACATTATTCAAGCTAATAACACTTTAAATATTAAAATGTTGTTTTAGTTAATTATGTGCAACATAGGCTAGAGCAATAGACACTCCATCATATAGTATGAATGTGTTCTTTAGCTGAATAATACAACCTAATTTGTGTCAGAAATGCCTTTGGAGTCATTTTTAATAACTTTTAACCATTAAATACAAACAGGCTGTGTTTGAAATCACATACTAACGTACTACTCATACTAAGTTTGAGTGAGTCGTCCATTAACCAAAGGGTTGGGGGCTTCAATCCTGGTTGAAATCAAATGTTTTGTGTATTTTGTTATCTGATGTATTTTTGTTCTTCTTTTGTGTATTTTTTTGGCAATTTTAAATGTCGTTTTTGTGTATTTTTTTATTTGTTTTGTTGTTGTTCTTGGATTGTTGTTGTCCCATTGTGCATTTTTTTCTCTTTTTGTGTCCTTTTGTGTATTTGTTTTTCTCCTTTCGTGTATTATGTTGTCCTATTTGTGTCGTTCTTTTGGGTATTGTTCTGTTCATTTGTGTTTTTGTAGCAATTTTGTTTATTTTCTTGCTGTCATTTTGTGCATTTACTTTTGGGGCCACTCGTTGCCCATGTTTATTTTTTAATTTTTTTTTTAAAGCACAGTGATATTATTTTAACCTGTGTGGCATTTCACATCAGCAAATTTAACCCAGGATTGTCTTTCTGGAACGACATCATTTGAATTAAAATATTTATGATGTTGAGGAACAAAATATTGAATATGAATGTTGGTTCAAATCGCCTGATCCATCCATGTCTTCATTATAACAAGGAAGTTATGACCACAAGGTTTTACATAATGTGTTTTTCTTTCGTAATGTTTCCCCCCAGGTGGAGCTTGTCTGTGTATGGTGATTAAGGAAAGGGGGCGTCGACATCCACTGACCAAGTGGCTGCCCCTGATTGGGTGAAATCACTCCAGGTGATCAGTGATAAAGACCAGCAGCTGCTACCTGTACCTCCAGTTCCACTTGCCATGTCCAGCAGACCAGCACAACTTCTGTGTTAAGTTCCTTATTGAGAATTATGAACTGTAAAAGCATTTTGGAACAAAGATGTTCTTTAAAGATTAAAAAGGTTGCTTAAAACATGAACTTTGTTTTTTGGATGGAGTGGGGGCCACACGGCTTCTCCTTACAACGGGAAGTCTACGCTACCATGGCAACCATCAGATGCCTTTAACCTCATCAAACCAATGTGAGTTACATGAATAAAACACTTCTTTAATGAAGCGCTATATGTCACTCTATGTCAAACATATTTCCTTTTCACTAGCATGTGTTCAAAGTTATTTTTATTGCATCTGCAGCACCTAAATCATTCTTTATTAATAATAATAATAAAGCTTACATAAAATAGGATTTCATTTGAGCTGTTCTTATAATTACACAAGCTAAACTCAGCCACACAGCAGCTTTCTTAACTAGGCAGGGAAATTACAATTATTTTTAGGCTTCTTTAAATTAAAAAAGTTTTTAAAAATTGTAATAGTAATCACATGTAAACCGTGCTAATAAATTCTAATAATTAAAGTGTATGTCTGCCTCAAAGGATATTAAAATGTAACTGTTTTTTTTTTTTTTTTTTTTTAATTACATCTCTTCTTTTTGTCATCTATACTTTAATTGTAAAGTGTCTGAGGTTTTTTTTAAAAGCGCAATATAAAATAAACTAGAGAGGAAATAAACATTGGTTCCTCCAATCTTTAATATTAAATATATTTATTTTTAATAACACATGCATCTTAGTAACATTAACACTCTTCCCTCCCACCCCATGATAATTATGGGTGCTACATTACTTTAAATGAAGAGAACCAAAGATAAGAAGAAAATAAACAATACAAAAAGGAATTAAGAATATATATATAACAAAAATAATTGTGAAAATAATAGATTTAGGAGATTTACATAAAATATTATTATACATGGAAAAAGAAGAAAAACATATATTTCTTAGTCTTCCTACATAATAAAAACATAAATGAATGACATACCTTTCTTTCCCTCTGGTTCGTCACAGTTATCATGCTCACAGGCCCCCCAGGGGGACCACGGAGAGACCAAGCAGTGCTGCTGGCAGGGGACGGAGCAGAGCTGGACTACCAGTGGTTGATCTTCAGCATCACACAGTCTGGAACTCACAGGCCTGGACCCTAAACAGACAGAAAAGAAAAGAAAGGGTGAGCCTAGTAACTCCTAAAAGCATGATTGATGTTTCGGTTTCCACAGAAGTGTGTGATAGATTATATGTAGAAAATGAATCAAATGGAGACGAGGCGAAAATCAATCACCTCACTGGATCTTCTCTGTGTGGAGTAAAAAAAAAAAAAAAAGATTAATTTACCACCATTTACTGCCTTCAGAAAGAGTTCAGCTTTTATAATCATCTAGTTTGATTCCCACTGCCCTTCAGTACAAGTGTTGAATTAAAAAAAGGACGTGTCTGAGTGAAACTTTTTTTTTACCTTTTCTCCTTATGCTATCAAAGATGAACACTTTCTGTACTGAAATTTTTTTTGTATAGCTTTGCACATTTTATTCTTGCAAAAAAGTAAACAAACATTCATTTATTTTATTGCTTTAAGCTAAACTCTGTTAGAGCGAAAGATATTAAAAAAAGAAAATGCAGTAATGGGGGGAGGAAAACAAGGGAAAGGAAGTCAGGGTGGGAAATTAAAAGGAAACTTTGATGCTAAGGTTTTTAAGTTGTGCTAAAAGTGAAATGTCCCCGACCCAAGACCCCAGCAAAAAGGTTCACACCCTTTTTTTAAGATTGCTTTATAAAACCGTCTTATTAGACTGTTATTTAGAATAAAAACATTGTGTTGTACCCCTACTCTCACTAAAATGGTAAATGGACTTGATTTATATAGCGCTTCATCTCCACACTGAAGCAGTCCCCAAGGCTCTTTACATATCAGCTCATTCACCCAATCACTCTCACATTCACACACCAATGGGACAGGACTGCCATGCAAGGCGCTAGTCGACCACTGGGAGTGCCCAGTGGTAGTGCCCAGTCGACACATAGTCAGGTACTGGGATCGAACCCCCAACCTCTCGATCAGAAGACGACACTCTACCCCCTGAGCCTGACAGCAGTGTATTTACCACAATGAGAAAATAATAATAATAATAATAATAAAATCAAACAAATCCTGCACATGTTAAAAAAAGTAGGAGGGAAGTATAAACGAGTAATATCTACTACTGTACTTAATTTTTATACATTAATCTTTTTATAATATACACCAAATTCCACTATAAAAGGAGACATAATTAATTGAGGTATATCTATATAATTATACAATTCATGTAATCCACTATACAATTATATGTCCAAACATACACATACGTAAGTATATACACATAAACACCTATTTGTATATTTTTTTTAACAAAGATACATTTCATCCAGTAATCTAACATCTGGCGTGTCGGTTCTGGCCTGCGGGCCATGTGTTTGACACCATTGATTTAGCGAGCTAAAGTGACTGAATAGAGTTTGATGTTAAGTTCAGATGCAATGGGTTTTTTTCAGACTACTACTACTCACTGATGTTATCAGACCTGTGAAGCATTGACCTTTAACCAGAAAGAGACGTACCAGCCTTTGAAAAGCGAGGCTTTAGAAATATATTTGGCTTCTCGTATTGAGGGGAGTCAGACCACATGACAGACTCCTTTACTCTGCCAAAATTAGAGAACCATCATGTATGCCTGTACTAGATGGAAGGAGACATTAAAGTATGGATAGATTTACACTCTCCAGGACCTTGAGGACGGCAAAGACGGACACATGGAACAGGGTAGTAAAGTCGTCAGAGGTGTGATTGGATGTAATGTATTGGATGTCTTTGAATTAAGGGCGTGAGACAAAAATCAATTCTGCAATTTATTGCCATATTTTGCTGCGTGATTATCGTATGGATCCAAGAAAATGTCAATTGATTTTTTTTAAGTCATTTTTTTAACAGGACAAAATATTTTCGCAGAAAAAAACCTGCTGAAATGAGGCCGTCCCCGTCCAATAATGTTTTTAGGGCAAAGCTGAAAAACTGTTAGTACACTGTGACGTATGAGTCCTAAAATTCCTGTTTTTATGTACGTCTTTAATATTATTATGATTGTTTTTATATGTTTAATGGGTGATCTTGAATTTGATGTACAGCACTTTGATTGAAAGTGCTCTATAGATAAATGTATTATTATTTAATTGCACTAACATTAGCATAGCACGTGAACTAGGTGTCAGTGAACCACATCAGACCTTGTTAAACTACTTGACTCCTCAATGCATTTCAGCATGGAAGTTTATTTACACTTTATTTTCATAAAACATACTGGGCAAAAGTTCAACTTTTTTGAAAAATTTAATTTGACAGTTTGATAAACATGTCACTTGTTTTTTTGACATTTGTACCTGAGTTACAGTTAGTTACCTTTTACTTGTTCTCGCAAGTTTAAAAAGAATGAAATAAACTATATTTCATTCCAATTCTTGATATTGCGATATGTCGCAGTGTATATCGTATTGTTTAGTATCGGAATATATTGTATCGTGACGTGCAAATTGTGAATTGTATCGTCGGATTCATGTCACTTACACCCCTAGTTAGAATGTGTTTGGATTGATCTGAGTGCATGTTTTTAAAAGCCTAAAAATGGGCTAATGTCAAATATAGGAACTGTATTACTTTGATTTGAACCATCAAATAGTTTATTTCAATGTCAAACTGATAAAAGAATTGTGGTGCGATGCAATTACAGCTTTAACAAGTGGAAATGCTTAAATATTGTATTCAAAATAAAAGGTTGGGGATTCAACAGAGGGAATAGATACAGGTTCAATAGAAAAGTGCTATAGGTTAAAAAACAAAAATACAGCTGGCGATATTAAAAGATCACAAACAACCCAGCTATATTACCATTTACTTGTTCTCGCAAGTTTAAATAAAAAAAAAAAATGTATTTCATACTATTTTGTACTTGTAAAGGTGAAATGTGTAATTTTTGATATCGCAATGTATATCGTATTGCTTATTATCGGGACATGCAAATCATGAATTGTATCACCAGATTCATGGCACTCGTACCCTTAGTTTAAATGTGTTTGGATTGATCTGAGCGCATGTGTTTTATTGCCTAAAGATGGGTTAGTTTCATATAACGTCAAGTTGAAAAGCTTAAATATTGTCAGAAAAATAAAAGGTTGGGGATTCAACTGAAGGTTTAAGTAGAGTTTCAACAGAAACGGTGCTTGTTTAAAACACAGTTTAAAAAAAAAACAAAAACAATTTCCTGCAAAAATACAGCTGACAAGATTGGAAAATCACAAACAACACAGCGACTGATAATGGAAACCGACTCCCTCCCTCTCAGTTTTGTTTTTTTGAGAATTGGGCATTGCTAATATTCAAATTTCATGCACTTTCACACATCACTCAGAGGTAAATTTACATTTAAATCAGAGTCTATTGAGGAACTAACTGAACGTCCACTGCGCGTTTTTGTCTTCCCACCAAAAGGAGATTTGCCTAATAGAAATGAGACGCGAGCTTAAACGCACAGATAAAGTGTTTCCATGTGTTTGAGGGCTTTGCATTACAGATATAGACATCACACAGGAGCGTTGTGTAATACGTGTCACAGCTCCACAGTCTCTCAGGCAGCCATTCATTTATTTATTTTTTTTCCAAGAACTGAAACAGACACCGTTGGAGACGACTTGAAAGATGCAAAATTCTAATATCATTTAACAAATGTTTCTAGAAATGAGAAAAGGAAACAGTGTGATTTCCAAAGCTGAGCAGCATCGGCGACGCTCATTAAAACCTCCCCAGTATGCTCAATTAAAAAGATTAATGTAATATTTAGTATGCGTGTGAGCTTGTTCCTTCCAATGATTTATAATCTTAATACTTCATGTTTTCTCATAGTTGTATTATTTCACATTTTAGTCCCAGAAGCATAGAGACAGTAGTAAGAGGCATGCAGTAAAATGCCACAGTAAGGCATGTTGGTAAAGTGTTTTTTCCTCCTCTTTTGCATTATGTTCACCTTTGGAGAAGCAGTGAGAGAAGAGTAATGAAAACACAGCAGCGATGTCTAATTAGGAGCTACTCGATGAAACGCGCTTGGCATTAATAAAAGACATCGCAGTCAGGAGAGCTCATTAGATTTTTGGGAGAACTGAGGGTCAAAACATCAGTGAGCACATTTATTTTCTCCTTTTCTTCTAGTTTAAACAACAAATGATCATGAATGGATTATTTTTGCATTATTGACGATTTGTGAGGTTCACGTTGCACAGATGGAGCTTTGGTCAACTTTTGTAGACTAATAGTTTTTGTCATACTATATTTTTTAAAGTGACAATAACTAGACCAGGGGTCACCAACGTTTCTGAAACTGTGAGTTACTTCATAGCTACTGTATAGTTTAAAGGGCTACCAGTTCATTAGAGGGTTAGATCATAAGGAAGGCCAGTAGTAACTTATTAACAGTATTCAATATTTAAGTTCCAGCATGCAACACTTTATTCTCCAAATGTATGTATTTGTTTAATTTTCATTACATTTCATAGAAAATGATCATCTTCCTATTTTACTAGCTACTTACAAATGTAATGTAAAATGTAACAATCATGCCATATTTTACAAAAATCTACCATGTGTTTTTAAAAAATGGATTTTATATATAACATACAATTGACCACACACCAAATCTGTAACACACAATATTTGTCACAATGTTTCAGTGAAAATAAAGATTTAAAGATGATAATTTAATACTAAAACGTCATCACACGCAGTATTAACTACATCTGTGTCTGTATTTATCTTCCTGGGAAGTAAATCAGATTTTAGATGGAGCTCATTGGTGACTTGAGCTCCTGAGGGCCCCCTCACGTGGTCCATATGGGCTGTCTGGTGTCCGCGGGCACCGTGTTTGTGACCCCTGAACCAGAAAAGAATGGAATCATCATACACAATGTACAACGAAATTAAAGGACAACTCTGGTGGTGCAAAAGTGCAAGTATAAAGAAGAAGGAAAAAAAATATATATATATGTATATGTACATTTAAAAAAACTATATCAAAATATTTTTTTATTCATCAACTATAAAAAACTAACCAGTAGATGCTGGTTCTGGTTTATCTTGCCATCTTTTCTTGACTTCATCTGCTGTTTCTTTTAACTTCATGACTTTCAGCCTCTCTCAGAGACAGTCTCCAGTATTGTTTGCCTGTTAAAATGAGCAGGGTTCATGTGTCTGTTTGGCAACATTTGCTCTTCCCAGTTCTTAGTTTGAGGTACTTCCAGTTTTCACTTTTGAAGTATATCATGATAGCGAAATAAATCACAACAATAATAAAAATAAGAGATTTTTGTTAGACTTTCTAAATCTATTTCAGGTGTTCAAAATCTGAATTTATAAATCTGAATTTATAAAATGATGTGAATTACCTTCAAGTTGCAACATTTGCCCTCATTTGACCAGGACATTTGCGCTTGTTACCAACTTGTTACCAACTTAGTAAATCATACACAATAGTGGAATAAACAAAGCACACAATCTAGTTGCATGTGATATGTGATGACGTAATCTCTCCTAGTTCTGGTCACATTGCCATAAGCAGGCCAGATACCATCGTACACCGATAGCTTTTGCCAAGGTCTCTTCTCAGAGGCTCTGTCATTGTTATGACTAGCACTATCAGCAACATGCGTCCTTAATTAGGATGTGGAACTGAGACTAATTAGACAGTGGATCCAGCTGTAAATGACCTGTGAGACTTAGGTAAAATAGGTACTGGGATTGATTGAAAGTAAGTGTGGGTGTTTGGTGTGTCTCTGGTGATTCTGTAATTCATATATATATATATTTGTGTTAAAAATATTTTTTTTTTTTTTTTTTTTTTAACAAATGAGGGATTTATGTGATTAGAGAATCTCTCCTGGTTCTGGTCACAAGCCAGATACTAGGGCTGGGCGGTGTGACCAAAAATGTATATCATGGTATTTTTCAAAATTCTAATGGTTTCACGCTATATAACAGTATTTATTTTATTTTTTTTCATGCATAATCAAGTGTTCACAGCATTTTCTACTGGTTGAGAAAGGAATTACTCCAGTAGATTGACTTATACTAGTAGTAATACAAGTTTGCAACAGCATCCCAATAGCGTTTTGTTTGCTGCTCCACCAGGACTTATTTCCACCTGACAGGAATTACAAATTGCGATCCTTTGCTCTGTTTTTTTGTGTGTTACTGCCGACATGCTAAGCTAACCATGTCTCCGTGTCCGTAAGTGTTGTTCTCCTGTAGCAGAAGCATGCGCACACAGACACATGCTCACATACAGCTTTGTATCCATTTACACGTATGATTTCCACCGCAACTAACACGAGTCCTATTTAGAAGTGCAACATTGAAAAGGGTCCGATCTGAAACGCGGCGAAAGTCGTGTAATCAAATACACTGGTATATTAAAAATTCATATAATTTGCCTAAGCTTTAACATTTCCATCTGTTTTCTCACCGTTTATGGTGGTATAAGTGTGTGCTATTGTTCCAAAACATGCAATTTGAGCGTATATTTCCATTTCTTCTTAACATTGTAATGTATTATTTCAATTTCAGGAAGTAAATTCTGTATTTCTATCTGCTTTCCATGATCACAAAAAATTGTAGGCCATACATGTATTTTAAATACAGATTAAAAAATAGGGACGGACTATATCTGTCTATATATATATTCATCTTCGTTTTAGATATTCTTTATAAGAAACACAAAATGCTGCTCTTGATCAAAAGTAATGGTCAAAATGTTCATTTTTTTTTTTTCCAAATTTTCCTCATGACAGCATCCATCAAGGCTTCTGGGCAACTTTTCTTAAAGTATCTGTAAAAGTACTGCAGTGTAATCATCTTTCATCAATCCCACACTTTGATTTCTCTTTCTCAGAATAATTATCGTTGAACAGCATTAGTGTCTGCCCATCTTTTGTGATCAGTGCTGCTTTTTTTTTTTTTTTTAATATAGCTCTTCATCTACTGCTCTCACAGCGTCCTGTGAACGCACTTACACTGAGGCACTGATTGATTGCTGTGAAGAAGCTCGGCTGATTGACTATTCTGGGCTCCGGTTACTCACCCTATTATTTTGAGCTTCTTTTTTTGTTTTTTGTTTTTCTTGGCCACACAGAAGCTTCTGGCAAGGCTCAAGGTTTTTCTTTTTGTCAAGTAGTTTTTAATGGAATAATGAGACACTGTGTATGACACACGTGTGCATAAATGGTTCTATATTTAGATGGAAAAAAAGGTAAATGTATATATTTTAATCAATAATTTAACTTTCTGTTATTGGATGTTACCCCACTATGCTTTACTGTTACCTACAGATACTGTAGCTTTTTGATAAACAAATGTTTGCTGCTTCCACTAAATGTTTCTAATTTTGACTCATAAATCCATGGCTGCAAAGCAGTTTGCTTATTATTATTATTATTATTATTATTATTATTGTGTATAGTACATTATTCTACCGTGTTTCAATATTTGAAGGTCACACTTTATTGCTGTAACTCATTTATAAACTCTACTTCATAGGGCAGGGGTGTCAAAGTCATATACAGAGCAGTTTGGGCTACAAATTTTATGCAATAAAATGAGTAATTTGTATATTATTGTGCCCTAGTATGCACTTGTACGTATATGTAAGAAACGGACAATATCCACCCAACAGATACCCAACAGATATCAGTCCCAACAGAATATTCAGTGTACATTTCCTAGATTTGTGAGCAATTTCTATTCAATTAGGGAAAATGTTATATAATAATTTTTTTTTTTAACTGTTTAACTTACAGTTAAGTACCAGGAAAACTGTGAGCACCTGCTAATATTGTTGAGTTTCAGTTACTTAATTATTCATGTTTTCTCACTCATTTTACTTTCTCTTCCGGCCCGAATGGGATGCTCCAAAGGGCCTGATTTGGCCGTCGTGCCCTGAGTTTGACATCTTTTATCGTCTTTTTCCAAATTTTATGTAATTATTAACTTATCAAATATCCCAAGATGTATGCCACAAAAGCTTAATAGGGATTTATTAAGTAAAACCTTGTAAATAATTGGGGTCAAATGCAGTTTTTGCTCGCAAAGTACAATGTTGCGCCATGGTATGTAAGGCCATACCAGCCTGTCATTGCCCGATCCTGTTAGCTCTTGGAAGCTAAGCAGGTCTGGGCCTGGTTAGTAGTTGGATGGGAGACCACTGAGAATTCCAGGTGCCACAGTGGGGTGGCAGTCGCTGCAGTGGTACATGTCATTGTGTCCTTCAATACACTTCACCTACATTGCCTAGTATGAACGTAGTGTGTGAGTGAGTGTTGGTGGTGGTCGGAGGGTCCGATGGCGCACTATGGCAGCCTCGCCTCCGTCAGTCTGCCCCAGGGCAGCTTTGGCTACAACAGTAGCTTACCACCACTAAGTGTGGAGCGAAAGAATAATGCCTTAATTCTGTAAAGCGTCTTTGAGTGTATATGATAAAGCGCTATATAAAATTGATGCATTATTATTATTATGGCAGGGAGAGGGAATACTATGGAACACTATGTTTGTATTAGTAATGTTTGATACAAAGACGTGTCCAAGACCACAGCCTTAAAGGTATCTCTGATCAATTTGATTGAATCCATTAACTAGGCAGTTTATGCTCACATTTATGTTCCTAATAATGTTTGAAAAACACAATGTGGAATTATTTCAAGGAGAACATCTCCACATTTGTCACCTGACTGGGTTAACTGATTACACCCCACAACACAATATGCACAATATACACAACTGTAACGTCACATTGCACTCTGAGCTAAAAAATAGTCTACTGCCCTACCCTGAATCCCTCTCCCATGTTTCTTTCCCCCTCACCAAGGTATAACACTGCACTATTTTTATATTTCCTTTTTTTTTTTTTTTAATTTGAATTACTTTTTTAATCCCTGAAAGGAAATTCAGGTTTACATTCTGTTATTTTCGTAAGCCCGAATCACACACATTAATTGATGTCAGAGTGGGGCTGCTTTTTGTTTTCAATGGGAGCATCATAGCAGCAGTATTCTAATCAATAAGTACTCCATATCACTGGTTACACACATTATTCAGCCTTAAAACAAAATAGGGAAAAATAATAATCAATAATACTTAGTACAAATGAAACAATCAGCAGTATGTATACCAGTGAATAAAACTGTGGCCATGACGCTGTGTTCTCTTTAAGGTCTTTACAATTCAAGTCGATCCCGTTATTTGTCCCTCAAGGGCCACTCGAGGCAATTTGAGCAACATCAAAACGCACATTGAAGGTAAACAACAAAATCCATCAATACAGACAAAGCAGCAGGTAAAATATCAAAAAACACAAGATAAAAGCTTTAAGTGTGGGAGTGTTTCAGATGTGTATGTCACTGTTCCTTCACTCATTCATTTCCCTGTAACAATACGTCACTAATAAATAAGAATGCAGGTCTTGAAATAAAACTCATTATAACCTTAAAGGTAAAACAAGCTGTTTTACGTGCAGAACAGTGACTCCTTGTTGTTCAAAGCTTTTGCTGTCATTAAGTAGAGGTAAATAACACCTGTGAATATAAGGCTGGGTATAGCAGTCAATTTAGCAGCACTTACTCTACGTTTATGACTAAAACTCCATGAGTGACTATGATCACGGACCACTCATTGTGTAAGTCTGGCACCAAACTGTGGCTCAGCTGGAAGAAAAACAACTGATTCCTTACCCTCCCTCCTGTGGTGTGGTACGAGGTCGTCAGGGACCTGAACACAGTAGGTCTTCCTGGTCTGGATCCCTCCTCCACACAGGATACTGATGTTGATTAGACGTTTGTCTTGTTGGCTTAGCAGGGGGAGGACGCGACAATCGCCCCAATCCGTGGTTCTCCACGCATACCTGATGGGGGACATAGTTAGAATGTGATACGTTTGGTTTACTGAAACATAGAAAGAGGCGTAATTTGTGTTGACATTTCGTTATTGATGCTGGAAGTTAGAATCTGTGAATATCTGCCAACTTTACTAAACAGTGTTAAGGTCCAAATAGTATCCAAAAAAACTGGTGACTGACTATTGACTGTGAGTCCTGTGCGAGGAACAATATATGTTAGAACGTCTATGATTTGACATATTTGCAAAAACAATTACAGCTTTTTTGAGGGCAGTAAAAATGTTTATTTTTTGCACTTTATAATACCGCTAGCCACTAACGGCAGCTGTCAACACACACACGAAATTTGATGACAAGAAACGAGGAGCACCAGTAGATTCATTACACCACCTCTGGTTCCTTTAATCACATACCATGGGCATGTTTTACGTAACATCCTTTTTTATTTATGTAATAATAACTTTCTATTCACTAGGTCATCATTAATGTGACTTATGCATTGCTCCTTTTTTTGTCAGTGAGTTAAAGTCCACCGCCGTCTGTGGGTCCCCTCTGTGTGGTGAGATTAAAACATGAAGCTCTTGTCCTAGTTTTCCCGTAAATATCCAAAAATCACACAAATTACAACAGAAGAACACTGCTTCTCTGTTTTATTTTTCTGTATTTCTGTTTTGGTTTTAAGTCAGTAAAACAAAATAACCATACCCTTTATTTGTTATTTTGATTTGGTTTTAAAACGGAGTAACCAAAGAACGAAGGGTACACAGATTTACTTGAGACCACATTTAGAAGGTCTTCTTGGTCTTATCTCGGACTTGAAGGCAAAGTTTTTCAGTCTTGTCTTGGTCTCGGCCTAGCCGGACTCTAGATTTTCTATCAATGCCAGTCGAGACCAGCACTGATCTGCTGTTCTTAAACTTCATTAATGTGGTAATAGGGAGAAGCACTTGTAACTGTTCCTTTGGTTTCAAACGTTTCGCTTTAGCTCACTGATCATTCTGCCTTCTTGGAAATCTTTTCCAGTGGCATAATTGCAAAAACTCGGCCATAAGTCCTTTTCCTTTTCTGAAACACTTCTTAAGACTTACATTAGGTAGGCCTCATTCACATGACAAATAACATCTGATTTTCAAATATTTACAATAATTCTATACTTATAAGTGGCGTTGAAATACATACTATGTTTATTTTTGTAGCACTTGTAACCCTTCCTGATTAGTTAATGTTGTAATTTGACTTAAAACTATTTTTGGACTTAACATACTAGGTTGAACAGATTCGAGATTGTTGCATGTTGTGCTTTAAAAGGGTTGGAGACTCCTTGTTTTTCTCTGTCATATGTATTTAAAAGAAAACTAAAATGAATTAGAGAATGCTCTTTAATTGTTCAACCTGATCATGGTTTTTAAAATAGATTTTTAAGGTCTTGATCTCGACTCCCAAAACTCTTGGTTTCGGTGCATTCTGGTCTCGGGCAAGTCTTGGTCTTGGATAGTTTGGTCTTGGGTACAACACTATTCTGTACTATGTGCATAAGGGAACAAGGTCCAATATTTTGTTGCTAAATTTCAAAAACAAATATTTATCAAAAACGGAGACTGCTGAGCGATATTTGGGCAGAACAGCCTGTAATAATCTTCAAAGCTTAATTCAAACAATGAGTTTTCATTAATCATGTAAATCCTCTAGATTTTGTAAATATTAAAACACTAGAAGAAGTAAATATCAGAACAATTGTTTGTTTGGTGTCTTTTCTGTTGGATAAAGCCCATCTTATCCTCCCTCTGTCCATGTCAGGTTGACGGGGCATTTGAACCCCTACAGTACTGGATATAACTGTGGATATCACAAAGTAGTAATAATCTGATGAAACTTTTTGGTCATTATACTGAAGCACTGCTTGTCGTTTTGCAGTGATCTTAAAGATAGATGATGATTCTGAGTTAGGAATACCTGGGGCACTTCAGAAGCAAATCTCCCATGATGTTGCATGCTTGCTTTTCTTCAAGGGCAGGGCACTGTTTGCCCCCACGGACTGGAATCTGCGTCATGATCCGTGACCGTATGCGGTAACCAGGAGACAAGTCGATGGAGCGGCATGTCTTGGAGCACGGACTCCACGATGACCAATCAGATGTTTGACAGTTTCTGGACATCACACACGACTGGAATGTCAGGGGAGGGGCTTCTTTGGTGCAGAGGCTGCAGATTAGAGAGACTTTGTTACTGATGAAGCATCAGAAAAGCTTTTAGAAAACATTCTGTGGAACTCCTTCATCAAATGCTCTTGTACCCAAACGATGAGATATAACGTGAAAATCTGTCATTTGTCAGACCAAACGGACTCACGACTCAGCAAAACATCTGTCAAATGAAACAGCCGTAATTGTCAAACCAAACGGCGTAAAAAAAACCTTTGTTCGTTTAGTCCAGGAAACATAATTAGCCCGTTTTTAGTCTTTGTGATTAAGCTGAAGGAAAAGCCGAATGAGGCATGTGGAAGATAGTGAAGGCTCCTATTCTTCCCAGAACAGGATACATTCCCCTCATGCCCCCTTTTTCCTCATTTTTGTTAATTTTCGCAAGTTCTTTTTGACACTTTTATCCAAATTTTGTTGATTCTGTAACCATTTTTTTCCCCTTTTCCTCCAAATAAGCTAACTTTTGTTTATTAAATAATACTTGTTTCCTTTCCACCTGCATTTTGCCTCTTTTTGGGGCTAGCTGTGATTGGCTTGATCGCCATTTAATCAATCTAACTGGACCAATACATTTTTAACAATGAATGTTTGTTTTTATGAAAGTGTGGGTGTCGCAACCCCTTGGGGTGACACACACCTGCCCTCTTGTCTGAGCCATAAAGTCAGTGAACCATCAAGGATTGTAAACCGTGTGTGAATATCATACGCGTAACAAGATACTCAGCGTTCAGACCCTTCAGTCAAACTGAGACAAACAAATCTTTCACCCGATACAAAGGTAGCGTGAAATTCAATTCAACATGTGATTAATTCCAGTGCTGTCTGCGGATTTGTGAGCAGCAGTGTAAAACTATAACAGTCTTTCACCCTGACAGAATATCAATAAAAGGTGCTTTCTGATGCAGTCTAAGATTGATTCCAACACACAGCTAATAGTGTCACTTTACACTTATATAGAGGAGTGACGTACGGTCAGTGTAATAAACATCCAGCTTTGTCCTTGAAAGAACGCCGAAGATTTAATGTCTTTTAGTCCTTCTGGTGTGTTATGTGCAGAAAAATCTATCCTATGGCAAGGTTACTTCAAACACCAGAATTAGAAGGTCAAACAAACAAAGTCTCACATATTATTGAAATTGCTGATGAACTGCTGCATTAACTAACCCACCACTCCGCCACAGAAGAACAATGTCCCACTGGGACCACAAGGAGGATTCTTTTATTTATGTGTATCAAATAAAGACCTAGTGTAGGCCTCACGGATCAATAAATACTCAGAAAAGAGATGTAAAAGGTGGAAATTGCCGCTCAAAATTCTGTTTTCATCTCCACTGTAAATGCTCAGTTTATTGACTTTCTCGGAGAGGTTTAGCACATTGCATTGTGGGATGTAGAGCAGAGCTCGACTGATTAATTGGTGCAAAAGAATAATCAGGCCTTCACTGATTAATCAACATTGGTAAATAGGTCCACAGTTTAATATGTAACTGATGTATTAACTTTTTTGCCGTGTTGAGATTCTGTGGCTGCGTGCTGTCTTTTCTGCTTCATGGTGAATGGACTTGGCTTGTTTAGTGCTTTTTAACCACCGAGGTAGTCCCAAAGCTTCACTATATCAGCTCAATCACACACCAATGGGACTGAGCTGCCATGCACGGCGCGAGTCAACCATTGGAAGTAACTTAGGGTTCAGTGTCTTGGCCACTTTGACACATAGACAGGTATAGACTGAGATCAAGCCCCCAACTTCTCCATCAGAAGACGATCCCTCCACCACCTGAGCCACGGTCACCCATTTATAGTTTACAGTAACATTTTGATCTTTTTGAGTTATCCATGTGTATTGTTTGCAATTTGAGCAACTTCACATATTTTTTCTACGTTGTATTCAGGAAATAGTTTGCACCAGTTTGACTTTTCTTTTTTTTTATAGTTAACAGTCCTACTAATAATGATGGTAAGACTTTACTTGAATTTTATACATAAAGGCTGACATTACACTGTCATTGTTATGACATGACACCTGTCGTTAGCATGATTAAGGTGTCATGAAGGCTGTCATTAAGTGTTCATTACTGTAACCCCTAACCTAAACCCTAACCCAACTAACCCAAAAAATGCCAACATAGCTCCAAAGGTGTCATAATTTAGTGAAAGGTGTCACAATTTAACAAACGACACTTAATCACTGCCTTCATGACATCTTATTCATTGTAATGACAGCGTTATATCAGCATTATGTATAAAACTTAAATAAACTTTATGCAAACATTTTTACTTTTAGTTGTGTTCTGCTTCTTTGTCTTGTATCATATTTAAGGTATTATAAGACTTTGTGTTCATGTACATTATATATCCTGTGTATATCAATATTCTTTTTCATATATTGGACGATATATCGGTTACTAGCAAATACATCAGGGATCTTTTTTTAAAAACCCAATGTCTGTGTCGACCCTAAAGATCCCGTATCAGTCGGGCTTGAATCGTGTTTTCAGAGACTTAAAGTTGTGGTGAAACAATGCTGAATATTCACACTGATATGTCTCGCGTAGTGAGGAGAGATCACTGGAAACAAACTACAACAAAATTGGTGTCAAGACAATCACTGTCTTCCTCACCATTGATTTGTCCCATTTGTGACGTTTATTAAGAAATGGCTTGAATGCAGCAGTGAATTTTGCTTAGAAAAGGAATCTCTGTGGACTGTGAGCAGTTGCCATAGTAGCGCTTGCAAAATAAACCAATTAAAAAGCTCAAAAGTCTTCCACACATTTGCAACTCAATGCTGATTGGTTGATGGCATTAACAATACAACTCGTTCTCTTCCTCTGACGCTTTCTTTCAACATGTCAAAAAGAAAAGCAACTTTTTTTTTATTATTGTTCAAAACTATTTTACGTTGACTTAAAGCGTTGCTTTTTTTCTTTGACTGATGGCCACTTTGAGTTTGGTTCATTTGTTGCAATAATACATTTCATCCAAAAGGAAGGAATAAGAAATGTAGTTCATGTGACCTTTTTTCATTACAATTAAAAACATATGCAAATAGTCTCTTCTAAAAATCTGTTTTGAGTTATAACATCTGGTCATCCTACGCTAACTACTAGTTCCAGCAATCTTTTTGAGAATCGAACCTATTGTTTAGGTGGAAGAACTTGTTTTTTTAAAGCCTATTTTGACGCTCTTACCTCAGCATTGCGTTCTTGCCGTCACTTCGTGTGCAGCGAACTTGTCGTGTCTGGTACCCGACTTCCAGTTCCCATGACATGGGGTAATAATAGTGTGAGTTGTTGTGATGCTGCAGGTGACGGTGATGCTGGTTTTGATGATGTGTGTGAGATATGACAGTGTTGCTCTCATTAGCGCTGATGCTAAAGTCCACGGTGGTTCTTCCACTTAACAGGACGTCTTTATGATGAGGCATTCTGCATTCACTCCAAGCTCCCACTTTAAGGCTGTACTGGTGTTTGTCCTCCCCAGTAGGACAGTCTACTGGGTTAGAACAAGTCCTGGTTTCTGTTAGGTTGGGGCAATGCATTCCTCCGTACATCTGCGTGGTCAGAACGTGCCGCGTCCTGTGTTGCAGACCAGCACCGCAGGTTTTACTGCAACTAGACCAGGAGGTGAAGTCTGAAAGCACGCAGTCCTGAGGACAGGGGATGAGGCAAGCCTGCTCCACAGGTGGTTTCTGGGAAAAAAACTCACATATCCTTGACGTGACCGTGGTGCGGTTTGCAGTTCGCACGCAGAGAACTCGGCGCCTCTGGACGCCGTGCTGTGCCGTGACACACTCGCTTGTCCTCAGCTTGAGTTCGTTGGAATAAAACGGGACGAGCACGCAGTCGCTCCACTCCGACACGTCCCACTCGAACAGATTCTGGTGCCAGTTGCACACCTTGAAGCACGGCCTCTGGCTTCCCGGCTTGTCCGCGTGTTGACAGTGGGAATGGTGAGTGGTCCATCCCTCCTCGTGGACGCACCATATCGTCCTCGTCTGAACTCCGCTAGAACCGCAGTCCTCCCCGACACATTGGCCCCAGTGGCCTGCAACCAAAAGAAAGACACACCGTGAAAACAGTTTCATTAAAAAGTAGAGGTTTATGATTCAAATTGCTGATACCTGAGGACTTGCAATCAAGCACAATTTCAGGCCAATCACTTAACCTGTGTGATTGCTTTATTCATGAACTGAGGGAAAAAGGGAACAAAGGACCAGAAAGTAATCAAACCAGTGGCAGACATCAATATGGAAGAACAAAAGGCAGCTTTCTTTCTTTCTCCCTCAGTGTGCATCCAATTCCTCTGCATGCTGCGTTTTATCCCAATACATGTATGTTAGTAACGGTGGCAAAGAGGACAAAAATGTTGACTAAATTTCCACAGGAACATAAGCTCTAATTGTTTTTAGAATATTAAAAATTCTAAACTTTTAATGGGAATTATATATGTGAATTAACTGAAACACAATATAAACTGTATTACCTCCAAACATAGATGTTATAATATATATATACAGTATTACAATACAATATAAAAACACAACAATTGAACTATGGAAACTTTCCATGGTAATTACCGGAAATGTTCATCCTTGTTTTTACTGCTGATTTTAATGTTTTTATTAGTTTTTTTAAACTGTTTTTTAATCATGTAAAGCACATTGAATGGCCTTAGTATGAAATGCACTACAGTACAAATACATTTGCTTTTCCTTGCCTAAAAACAATGTTAAATATAGTTGAGAAAATGTTTTAGCATGATCTAAAATATCAATATCAAATATAATTTAAGTTACTAACCAATTTCCTGTTAATTCCAATAAATGGTTCTTTATATTTCTAATATTCCTGAATTTACGAGAGTTTTTCTACGCCTTTGTAATCTCAGTGTTAGTAAGTAGTTACTTTTATTTTATTTTTAAAACACCTTTTGCCTCCAAAGTCACAATGATAATCACTTAACTTACTGAATTGCCTTATATTTATTTTTTATATGGGGTTGAATCTGTCTGTAAGACACGATAATGACCTTAATGTTTATTTCAATTAGCTATTAGTAGCTGAAATGCTAGTTCTTTCAACCACATACTGTCTTAAAGGAATCCCACCAGTGTCTTTGAGCAGAAATACTTTCTATATACAGTATATTAGATATTCTGTGTGTAAAATGCAAAATGTCTAAGAAATGGTTTAGGAACTGACAATGGGCCCTTGGATTCAAAAGGTCAGCTGACAACCTCGCGCCTAATAAAATTTTCCCTCTCACAACTTCTGACAGCTGATTAGGCCGATGCCTCAGAGGCCTGTTAGAGCCGGGATGTAAAAAAAAACTACAAAAAACTGTGACAAGTGGCAAAGGGGAAGTAAAAGCCACGCTGACTGTCAGCAATGCTGTCACTGTATGCAGGTTTTCATTGTTTAATTAGGCCGTAGTGTAAAACATGACTTTACCAACTGATAGTATTAACGTTTTAATGCTTTGAGCGAGGATGTAGAATTAAAATACTAACTTCAACACGTTTTAGGAAAGATAAATAGATCCAATGTATTTGAGACTTTACACACACGTCACACTTGTTGGGTTCTTTTTCTTACCATGAACTTCATATTTTGTTAAGCACATTGAGATGACTTGGTTGTAATTTGCACTATATAAATAAAGCTAAGTTGAATTGAATGTCTGGGCGATAATGTGGGAAACTTCGCAGATTCAAACAAAGCATTACTCGGCCTTCACTGTTTGACGACATCAAAGTCTTCCGCTGCCTGAAACACCATCGCCAAAAGTCATTTTCCACTTTCTACAAACGGTCGGAGTCCCAGTCGAGGTGCTTTGTGGTCACGGATGGGAAGAAAATTGCTGATCCTTTTCTTAAGTTGTCAAAACTTCTATTGTAGCTGGAAATGTAATTGTGACTTGAACTCAGGGTGAGTCTTTGCTGTTTGAGAACTTTTTTTTTTTCTTTCCAGTGAACTTAACATGAAGTTGTATCAGGCTGAAATATATCAGTGAAATGTGAGGGCAAATACTGAGGGGAAATATCTTCTAAAGCTTTAACCGTGTTTATCCATCCATTAAGATATCTTCGCTATATGTTAAGTTCTGGACTACGGGACACCATCACACCTGGATAACAGCTAACACATAAGCTAACTACTGGTAGTTAGCAAGTAGCACACACATCATATACTGTAGATCCTTGTTAGATTCCGCCATGATTATGGTAATATTGACCATCATTTATCCATTAAAACATAAGGAAACATACTAAATTTCCATTGGAACTTAAGTTTTGGTATTATGGGAACATTCCAATATAAATGTCTAAATCATCTAAATGTTAAATCTAAATGATAATGTGAGCTTTACGTTGTTACATCTGGTGAATTTGCATATTAGCGAAATATTTAGTTTCACCCGGGACATTTATCATTTAACATTTAGATTGAGTTTTAACATTTAAGATATAAATTTAATATTTAGATTGACATTGAACATTTTGATTAAGATGTAGGATTTAACATTTAGATTTAACATTGAGATTTAATATTTAAGATTTAGATAAAAATTTAACATTTAGATAAAAATTTAACATTTAGATAAAAATTTAACATTTAAATGTATTATTTAACATTTAAATGTATTATTTCACATTTAAATTTAACATTTTGGTTTATTATTGAACATTTAGATTTAATATTTAAAATGTAGATTTAGATTTGATATTGACATATTTTTATGAAAAAAAAATCACAAATTTCACAAATATTGGTGTAAATCTGGTAAAAAGTAACATACAAAAAAAATCACACATTTTTTAAATGTACTCTGTAGCTAAATGTTGAGAAAAGCTGTTTTAAGTGCACACCCTTTACAATGTTAACTTTACAATCAGCGCACCATAAGAAACAGATTGTAATAAACCATTCTTGAATAATTAAAACACATTTTCACCAGCTGTAATGAAAATAGATCACAGTCATAAACACACTATGGGCTAAATATTGATTTATTTAAAAAGTGCCGATAAATCAAAGGGAAGAATTAAGAATGTGATCATTCCTCTGATTGGCTACAGTTATCATACTCTCTTACTTTTGTCTCCAGTGATGAAAATGATAATTCCATTTCTTTTAATTGGAACTAAATTGTCATAATAATGAGATCTCACTGCGTGCCAAATTACTCCAAATGACAAGTCGCTCAAACAGCTTTTACAGACTTGATGAGGAAATCTGTCATTAACTCATTGATTCCTGGAAAATACATCTGACTGATAATTTACCCCAGCTGTATTATCTTTTACTGTTTCTTGATTTGCATCAATGGCTTTTTATTTTGTCCTACTATTAGTTTTATTTTTAATTATACTTTCACTTTATATGGTTTAGTATTAACTGAAAACGATAAAGCTTAAAGCACAGGGGCTGGAAATCACTTTATTCTATGACTTTAATTTGCATTAAGATTATTATTTTTTATTTTATTTTAACAGTGTGAACCAGATTGAATAATCAATCCATCCATGTGAAACAATTCACGACATGCAAATCGAAGCTCTTTACATGCAAATGTACCAGCAGAGGTGCATGATGTATTTGCATGTAAAGAGGAGCAATTTTCATCTTAAAATAATCACTATGGCCATCATTGTCTGGTTGAGTGTAATAACACATCGAGGCTATTAAATGTGATTACATTCTAAGGGATTGGGGGGGTGGTGTAAATTGAAAATGCAAATAGGTATTACCGTCCTCTGGTTTTCATTTGCAGAGGTAGAGATGCCTCGGGGTCACGGGGAGGAATGATAGCGGAGGAGGTTTTTTTTTTTTTTTTTTTATTGGTAGTTTCATCTAAAAACAGATGTGCTCTAAAACATCACACAGCTGAGGTAGGGGACGCAAAAACGTGGAACCGTCGGAGTCAAAATGGTTTGAATTAATTTAAACGAGAACAGATATTCAGGACCAGGATGTAGAGACACATGCACGCACGTAAAACCAGGGGTTCTAAACATTGGGGTCAGGACCCCATTTGGGGTCGTAAGACACTTGGAGGGGGTCGTCAGATGCCTTCAAGAAGCCAAGCATATTTTTTTTAACAAATTGAGCTAATTTTTGCTTGTTTTTACTCTTTTTCTGCAGACACCAAGCTTTCCTTATTTTAACCTGTTTTTTCACTTTTTCTTGTCATATCTTTGCTCCTTTTAATGCATTTTTTTTGCAACGTTACTCCCATTTCTGCCACTTCTCTATCAATTTTCAATGCCTTTTCTGCACATTTTTTTTCCACTTTCAAGACATTGTCAGCACTTATAATAAATACAACTTATAAATTGATGTCACTTTTGACCTCTTTTCACCATATTTCAAGCTTATTTTTGCCAATTTAACCACATTCATGATTTGTCATGCCCATTGTCAGAATCAGTTTTATTGCTACAGTTTAGAACTATACAAGTTATTTGACTTGGTAGTTGCAGCAAAAGAACACACATCAACACACTGTTTGCCAGTTTAAACTAATTGTTCCAATATTGACACTTTGAACCCTTTTTACTACTTTTTCTGTCCATTTTTGGTCACTCTAGTTTGCAACTTTTTTACCAATTTCTGTTATTTTTAAAACAAATATTTACATCTTTAAGATCGTATCCTTTTATTTTTTATTTATTTTAGATTTCCTAACTTAAACCTTAAAGTCTCAATTTACTAACAATTTGAAAACTACAATGTGAATAAACTTAATTTACATTTGTGAAGATGTTTGAATTTGAACTTTGAATTTGTCTCTGTAAAGACAAAAGAATAAGAGAAAAAATGTATAAATATTGACTTTGAATTTCATTCAAGTTTAATTTATTGTGGCTTTAAAAAGAAGCTCATCTAACAGTACAACCAGAAAAAGAATAAAATACTCCTGGATCTTGTTTCCATTGAATTCGGGGGTTAGAGAAAACAGAATGCTCTGCCAATGAAAAACCTTTGTGAGCAGTCGGTGCCAGCGCAGCTCATGGCGTTGGTGTTTCCTCACTCTACGGTCCCTGTGGTCACCACTGCCTCTCCTCTCCTTCATGATAAACACCGCTTCATCATCAGCAAACCTTTGCTCAATAGCCCCGTTTTCTACCCGTGCCAGGACAAGAGTGTGTGATTTATGGAGGTCTGATGGAGAGTGATTCCAGAGCCACAGGAGCCCGGCTAACACAAGCACTAGTTCATCTGCTAAGCTCTGAATAATCACTCTGTGGATCTGTCAGCATCAGCGTTTGTCAGCCCTCCAGAGGAGCGGGTCGCCTGCAGCGCCTTCATTCCACAGGCTTTGCTCCGGATTCCTCCGGCCTCCTGCTAGATTAACTATTTAATACACTTTTTGAAATCGTAGCTGAGCCGACCACATGCAGCACAATGGGGGAGCTAGAAGACAATCAACTGTAACAAGCATGTTTTTTAATTAATTTTGATGAGATGTACAAATGACGGTTAAAATGGAAGAATGAGATCAAATAATATTAAACAAATCAATTTTCAGCACAGCAACAACCAGAGGATGATGGGCTAACAATCTGCACCAAGCACAATCTGCACTGATTATAATAGGAAATCATTTGCCTCTGGAAGCTGCTAAATATGCCGATGTTACACACATGTGCATGCAATGACCTCGACTCTGTGTGTGAAGTTTGCATGTCCTCTAAGGATGTAACGGTACTGTAAATATTGCAGTATTTCGGCTTTAAAATGTTTGCAATAATGCTGTGGCATGTGTTGGTATCAAACGGGACTCTGAGTATTTAGAAAGCAGCTTTTAGGTTGCAACAATCGTACAAATTGGACTACAAAATCCTGTAATGACTGAATAAATATGATTAGAACATGTTTGTTTGACCTTAATGTTTCTGGCACTTAATGTTTCACACTATGGCATTTTTTTCAAGTCAATTCTGCAGTAATACCGTACCATGGCCTTAATATTATGATGTTATTGTACTGTGAAAAAACATTGCATCCCTTTTTTTTTCCCTTGCCCTTTAGATTGTTGCAAGACAATACTGTACATCAAGTCATTAATGTAAATGTATATATTGCGTATTTTATATTCAGAAGCTAATATTATAATTTTCCAATAATGGAAAGCCATTTTAATTCAAGAGCCAAATATGGAGCAGTTTGTCATTAAGTGGGCAGCATATTATAGGCAGGAAAATGAGTCATTTCGACATCACTGTACTCTAGTTTGCACTTCCACGTTTAAATGATATTTAAAGTAGTAAAGCACTGACAATATTCAAGAATTAAGTGACAGATATCAGTCACTGCAGGATCTGCACCTGAATGTTGTTGATTTTGTGACTTTTTTTTTAATTAAATTTGGGGAAATTTTATGCACTCATTTGAGGAAAATAGCATAATTTTGAAAAATTAAGAGTTATTTCAACAATTTGAGATTTAAAATGACTGCCTTCATGTAATATAAGCACGGGAAAACTGTGATTCCTGCAAATATTGTGGAGTTTCATTAAATCTGTGTAATTAGAGGAGCTGAAATATCTCTCATTTACAACCTTTTTTGTCCTGTGTACCCCTTGAGCCTTTTTGTCACACCATGAGTACCCCCTCACTGATTCTCCAAAAGTAACACAACTGAATATTTAACACAAGTCATTTTATTTCATCTCCTTAAATTGAACAATTTATATTCAGGCATTATCTTCTTATTTCACTCAAACTAAACATAAAATTATGCAATAAAAATTATGAATATATAAAATATTATAGTAAACATTTGTATTAGTACTACAAATATATTATGATTATATTGTTAAAGAAAAATAATGAAGTTGAAATTAGAAAAAAATAAAAAATAAGTAATATAAATAATACAAAACCAATAATTACCTGCCTGTGTTATATATAACGTTCATGAAATTTACCACAAAATGAACTACTTTGAATCTGTCTCCTTTAAACAGGCATTTAAACTTTAAAAACAAGTCATAGCGCACACGTACCATTTTATTGATGGACTTATGATTATGACTGAGAATATTTTTTATTATCTTGGAATGAAATTCTTAATTTTTCCACATACCCCCTGCAATGTGCTCACATACCCCTAGGGGTACCCGTACCCCAGGTTGGGAAACACTGATTTACACAGTGGTTTGTGTTTTCTCTGTCATTTTTATTTTCTCCTGCGGGCCAAGTGAGATCCTCTAAAAGGGCGGATTTGGCCCCCAGGCCTTGAGTTTGACACAAGTGGTTAAGCTGAACAGTAAATGGATATTAACCTAAACCTGTACAACAAAAATAACCAAGTGCTATACAATACTTACAGTACATAGTTTTATTTATTCATATCAGAATTTATTGATGAGCAAACTGCACAAAACGATCCTTTTCATATTTCTTATAAATGTTACTGGTATTACGTTGTTTTATATTACGTTATTGTTTTATATTTTGCGAACAGCAGCAGATTTGACTCGTGTGCAGAAAAAATAATAAATTCCTCCCGAGGTCAAATCAGGCGATACAAACACATCTATGGCTGCTGAGATAAACTTTAAAACGACGAAGGAAACTTTCATCCATTTTAACACCAGTGATAAGACTCGTGTTTCAGATAAATATAATGCATTTCATAAGCGAATGCATTAAAGCGTTTGTGTTGCTGTAAAGGGACAATAGCATAGCTAATGTAGTGTATATACCTTGTGTTTACCCCGGGCGATGCATCAGAATTCAGCGTGGGTATGCACTACTAATTAATTGTGTACCCTGGGGCTATAATACTTTACACAAGGGCCCAAAAGGCCTCGGTCATAATTTAGTATTCAGCCCCACAGCATCAGTGCCAGACCTACTTAAATGGCTAATCAGTAAGTGAATGGCCAGCACTATAAACAACACGGCTCAAACAAATGTGTCCACACAAAGTGATGTATTCCTTATTCAGGGCCGTGAACGAGCAGTGTAATGCAAAGCCCTGGCAGTGTAATCTTAAAAAAACATGCAGCGGTACCTACCTACAGGGCCTTCTCTAGGAAATTGATCGGTGCCGTTTAAGAAACGGTGTGAAAATGAACAAGGGTTTAAACAAAGGGATAAACAAGTCTATTACAGCGGGGGCCGCAAAAATGTGATGGGTATTTGATCCGAGGGCCACATTATCAATATTCAAGTCAGCATTAGAATAAAGACTGATTTTTAGCATTAATACAGGGGGAAAATGGTTTTGTAATTGTTTTTTTTGTCTTTGGTTTTGTTGTTTTGTCATTTTTGTCTGGTTTTATTTTTTGTGTTCCTGTTTTTTTGTCATTTTCTGCATTTTTGTTGTCGATTTACATATTTTCCTGTCATTTTTGTTTGTGTGTCTTTGGAGCTGTGTAATGTGCTGTTTGTTTTTTGTCTCCTTGTCATTTTGTGTGTTTTTTTTTTTTGAATTTTTATTGTACTTTTTTCATTTTGCTGTCAAATTTGTGTTTTGGAAGTTATTGTGCGTATTACGTCGGGCAATATTTTCCTTCCAACTTCTTGAAATAATTTTTTTGCAGATTTGTTTTAAGGGCCGCACAAAATTAGACCGAGGGCCACATGTGGCCCCCGAGCTGCCAGTTGCATATGTGTGGTTTAAACAAAGGGATTGATGGAGGTGTGAAGATGCAAAGAAACTCCATCACTTTCTGTTCCAAACTAAGCTGCAAACACATCAGCTTTGTCCATAGGCGGAGTTTGAGATTCTTGCCAGGTGGGGCCAAAGAAAAAATAGAATTAAATATTTAGACCGTCTCAATATTGATCATGTTGACTACAAAAAAATTGCGTTGACCCGTCGTAACGTCATCCGTCCTGAATACGGGTCAAAATGTATCTTCTCACTCATTCATGATCTTTAGGGATTAAATGCTTCTCAAATACAGCAGCACTTCACAGCTTTCATATACCGTTTGAAAGCTTAGAATCTTCAGTTTTTAACCATCTAAACCATTCTATAACACACACAATTATTTTGTCAAACTTGGAAAAAAAAATTGGTGACATAAACAATCCAGCACTGCTCACCTTTAAAGCGATACCGTGTCTTTCTGAATCCATGTATTTCATCAAAAATCATCTCAAAATCCTCCTACATTCAAAAATCCAATGAATCCCAGCATTTAATCCAAAACATGAAAATAAAAATAAAATGTATCTATTTACAAGAAGAAAGCAGCTCCGCCCTGATCTCTTGTTACTTTTTTAGCTCTGTGAGTCTGACCGTGTCGTTAAAAATCCTCTTTTCAGTTAATATTGTAAATTCATGATAAAATAAGGCCGGGGGCTGCTTTCTGCTTCATTTCTTACATTGTGAAGAATTGCCCAACAGAAGAACCAAGTCATCACCAAGAACTAAAAACAACAAATGAATTAATATATATACAGTATATATATGTATATTGTACAGTCACTGTGTTTTATGGCACTTAAAATATGTGAATATTATGTACATTATATCAAGAATGGTATATACATGTATATGGTAACTCTACATATGGCTTTGCTTATTTCTAATGTTAGCAATTAAGCCTCACAGTAGCTACTGTACGTCTGTTTTCATTTTTGGATGAGGTTCAGGTTGGTTTGGTGTTTGCATGTTTGTGCAGAGTTTGTGAACGTCCTCGAGGTGCTGCAATTTCCCCCTCTGTTAAATCATGGAAGGGACTTTGGGGAAAGTTGGTCAAACGTGGCAGTAATTCATGACCAACTCTACTGTGACCTGTAGCTCTGCTGCACAGTTAACTGCCTCTCACTGAGATACAAACAGACGCTTTTCTACCACTCTGCTGTTTGTTGTTCATTAGTTTTCCATCAGAGACGGACGAGTTAGCAACAGTGGACCGTAAAGCACCGTCTAACTGTGGGATGGACAACTTTTATCACAGTGGGGGCAACAAAATTGTGCTTGTCTGATCCAGGGGCCACAATTTTACAATTCATGTCAGCACATAGTAAAATTAGCAATCTGACCATTAATGCTGGAAAGAATTTTTTTTTTTGTACGTTTTCTTTTGTCGTTTTCTTTCTTTCGTTTTTTTTTTTTTTTTGTTCTTGTTGCTGTTTTGTTTATTTTCCCATCATTTTGGTAAGTTTTTGTTTTTTGTCTATTTTTAAGAGTAATTTTGTTGGTTTCTATTGCAGTTTTGTGCATTTTGTCATTGTGTGCTTTAATTGCTGTTTAAGGTGTTTTTTTAATTTTTGTTTTTTGTTGTAATTTTGTGTTTTCTGAGGATATTTGTGCTTTAGTTTGTGTGTTTAAGTTGCTGTTTAGTTTATGGGGTCATTTTGTGTGTTTTTGGTGCAGTTTTGCGTGTAAGTGGAAGCATTTTGTTTTTGTTGTCATTCTGTGTGTTTTTGGAGTCATTTTGTCTTTTTGTTGTCTTTTTGTGTTTTCTGAGGCAATTTGTGGTTTTATTGTCAATTTGTGGATTTTTGTTGCTGTTTTGTTTGTTTTTGGCATCATTTTGTGGGTTTTTGTTGCTGTTTTGTTTGTTTTTGGCATCATTTTGTGGGTTTTTGTTGCTGTTTTGTTTGTTTTTGGCATCATTTTGTGGGTTTTTGTTGCTGTTTTGTTTGTTTTTGGCATCATTTTGTGGGTTTTTGTTGTCATTTTGTGGGTTTTTGTTGCTGTTTTGTGTGTTTTTAGGGTCATTTTGTGTCTTCTTAGGGTCATTTTGTATATTTTTGTTTTTTTTTTTTGTTCGTCATTTTGTGCAGTTGCATTAGGGGCCACACAAAATATTGCGTGTTGTCCCCGGACCACCTGTTGCCCATGTCTGATAAACTTATATACAATTTTCCCTGTAGATTGACACAATACAGACAGACAATACAGTGCTGTCAGCACATTTTGCTTTACTATTGTAGCCTTAACCAGTAGTAAATAAGGATTATTCACATTTTCACGCTCCCGAAAAGCAGCATCACCGTCAACACGTCTGTGTAGCAGTGTGAAGCAATGTCACAAAATACAGTCAAAAAAGATGCATCCGGGTTAGGAGAGCGATCTACACTTGACAAGCATCTCTGCACTGTCTTTGAGCGCGAACACGCTGAATATCCACTAACAGCAGGAAGTCAGCACTCTTCCAAAACAGTGAAAACATACATTCACCTTTGATTTGAGCAGAAATGGAGCCGCAAACTCTTCTTTGTCCATTTTATGATAAAAGGCACAACTTTAGCACTTCAGAACATCATTCTTGACTATTTCATTATGAATCAGAGCAGGATGACAGATTGACTATATTATCATAGATGAACAAGATCCAGCACATTTACTTGTGATTGTTTGTCACATTTTTTCCATTTAAAAACCAATATAATCCCATCTGTTCCTCTATAAACTGTAAAATATAGCACATGTGACAGCTAGTTTTTTTAGCGCAGTATTTCAAATCCACAGTTTTAGTGCTGGAACCCAATTATGTTTGCTTTTGTGTCAGCTGTCAGGAAGATTAAAGATCTATGAACCCCAAATGTTCTTTATTTGCTCACGCATGTTGTGTTCCCATAAAGTACAGCCTCTATTCAGCTGGTTTTCATTCATGCACGTGTTCCCTTTATTTATTTATTTTTTATTTCTTTAAAAAGAGCTAAATTAAGCAAAAAAAAAAAAAAAAGTGTCCAATTAAATGAAAGAAGTGGCAGAGAGGACATGGTGTCCACATAGACCTTTGACATTGTCACAGTCACAAAATGTTAATTAGACTTTGCAAAGTTTTAAGATATAACATCATCATGACCTTCTTGTTAGTGAACCATCCACTTTCTATTTGCCAAATCAAGTTAGCTCATAAGTATAAATCATATACATCCATCTGGACTGACTTCTGTACGACTGAATGGGGCAATAACACACGTCCTTTATCTTGTAGTGCATGAGGGCGTGAATGACGAGCTCCAAAGTAAAAGGAAAACAGGCTTTTATTTTCAAACTGTCAGCACATCTGTCGCAAGTTCCAACCTGGACAAATTCAATTAATTAAAAATAACAAACCCTTCATTCCCTCTGCCCTTTAAAGAACTCATGACTTTCATTCTGTTGCTCATGTGTTTCCAGTCCATCAGTTGGGTAAGACTCCCTAAAGAGTAACTAAACCTAGAGGTTTTAGCTGACGTGACTGTCAGTGCCCAACCCTTTCACAGGTCTGATCCTTTTGGATCCATGCGTGTCGACGACGTCACTTCTTTCACTCGGTTTTTACGACATAGCTGCTGGGACGTGATATTTAAATGTAAGCCGACCATACAACGTTTGTTAAATATTTTAATAGTACACATGACCATTTTGTGGTGCTTTTAATTGTTAATTAAAAACAATAATGCGCTCCACACATCTCTCCCTGACGCAGTGTCTGATCGATCTGAATTTTCTGTAACAGCTTGCGCATAGCCCGAGTGTTTGCGTCCATAATGTTTTTAGTTTTTTGGACAGAGCTGAGACTTTCAACATGCCCGCTGCTTGGTTCAAGGTTGTGCAATGTCAGATTTGTTATGGAACAAAGTTCCAATGTTCTAATGTACCAATCTTCCAAAATGGGCGGGGCGTGGGGATGGGCTCTCCAGTGATTGGATGCTCTGGGTGCTCCTGGCGCGCACGTGGCTACGGCGTGCAGTGATTGGCAGGATTTGCAGGATTTTGGAAAAATGCAGGATTTTGGAAAAAACCGAATTGTGATTACAATTGACTGCCGTCATGTGATCTAAGCAGAAGCTGTAAGCCCTGCAAATACTGTGGGGTTTCATTGCTTTTGTGTGTTTAGAGTTATCTACAACTGAATTAGTTGGTCATTTACACAATGATTCATGTACTTTATCCTGGGGACCGAATTGGACGCTCCAAAGGGCCAAATTTTGGCCCCAGTGCTCAAGTTTCACACTACCTTCATGGTGCATGTGGTGATTGTCCAGGTTTTAGGTTATTGAATAGGTTTTAGGTCCACAGACCTGATTAGTTGCCGTCTATTTCATCTGCTGTGTTTTTCTGTTTCAGTTGTCTTTTCTTTGAACATTTGCCGCTTTGGATTTTCATTCACCTGAACTACTGCATGTGTAGAAGCTTCCAGTTCTATTCCCTCAGACAGTCTCTCACATATCAAAGACAAGTTCATATTACAGAGGTTTAAATGCATCTCAAATATTCCCTGAGTTGGAGCAGCATAACATAGATGGGCCAATACAAAGACGGACAAAATACTTCAAATATAAAAGCTGAGATCAGGCACTGCACAAAGGATGAATGTCCTCATTTGAATGTGTCACTTAATTAAAACAAACAAGACAAGAAAAAGTCAGCTAATCAATCCACAGAGTTACAAGAGCTCATGAAGAATTAAATAAAGATAATGAAGTGAAATAAATTAATGGAGGAGGGTAGCAGCAGGAGGAGTACGGTGATCACACTTAGGAACAATGGTGGGGGGGGGTAAGTGCAAAACAATAAGAGATGACGGCTAAAGCTCCATCAAATATTGCCTCTTTGTGTACATTGTTGTCAATAATAGTCCAAATATTTGGCGAAATATGACATAATTTTACTTTATATTTTTGTTGTGTCATATATGAGAAATATGTATTAACGTTGGTATACATTTGATAAAAGGTGTTTAAATGATGTGTTTAAACATGTTTACATGCCCTGCTTTATAATATAACTCATTATTTTGCATGTATTTTTCCTAACCTTCTTTTTATATTTGGGGTCAATTTGACCCCATCCAATGTTTATCATTCCAAAAATAATAATAATAATGATCTAAGAAATAAGAAATAAGCTGACACAAAACGTTGGTCAACAATTTTTTGAAAATAATTTTCAGCAGGCATATATCCCTAGGGTCAGATTGACCCCAAGAGTAAAATGTATGATAATATTTGAGGATTATAGGAGGGTTAAGCATGCTGTAACGTGACTATAATTTCACACGGGAACAAAGAGCAATCCTGCATTTCATTTGACCGTCACGCCGTTTCCAGGTCACTGCTTTATTTATGTATTTTCACTGATAGGAGCCTGCAGCGTTCTGCAGACGGAACAGTTTTAGGAGCTGCTTACTGCGATGTCAGGAAAACAAGAAAGTGAAAGTGTGGGTGGATTTTTAGATTAGAAAGAGCCAACACCATTTGCAGGGTTCACACGTCTTCATGTCAAAGTTCTGTGAGGTTTACCATTATCCATCATTCACACAGAGATAAGTAACTCTTCTGAAAATAAAAAAACAAAAAATAGATAAAGCATTTTCTCATTCATGCTGTGATTTTTAGTCAGGAAATCAATGTGACGCCACTGTTAGTCTGTATTCTTTAAGGCAGGGATGGACAACTCTATGTGGGCACAGAAATGTGATCCCAGGACCACATTAACAACACTCATGTCATTATTTAGAATAATGACCAATCAAAGCATTAACACTGTAATTTTTCATTCATTGTCATTTTGTGTAATTTTGTTAACAATGTGTGTCTTTGGAGCTATTCTGTAAAGTGTTGCTTTGTCTGTCTTTGTTGTCATTTTACATTTTATCAGTCATTTTGTGTGTTTTTGTTCAGTTTGTGTGTCTTTAAAGCTATTCAATAATGTGTTTTGGTTATTTTTGCGTTCTTACTGTAATTTGGTGTATTTTTCTGTAATTTTCTGTATTTTTGTTGTCGATTTGTGCATTTTTGGGGTCACTGCCTGTATTTTTGTGTTTTTGTAAACAATTTGTGCATTTTTGGACCAATTCTGTAATGTGTTGTTTTGCGTGTTTTTAGAGTCATTGTGTGTTTTTTTATTTTTTGTGTTCATGTTGTAATTTTGTGTATTTTTCTGTCAGTTTCTGCATTTTTGTTGTTGATTAGTGCGTTGTGGGGTCACTTTCTGTATTATTATTGTTTTCTGTGTTTTCCTGTCACTATGTGTAACTTTACCAGTCTGTGTGTTTTTGGAGCTATTCCGTAATAGGTTGTTGTTTTGTGTGTTTTTATAGTCATTTTGTTTAAGTGGTTAGTCGTGTCTGTCTTTGGTGTCATTTTATGTTTTGTGTATTTTTGTGTATTTTTGTGTGCTCGGTGCATTTTGCTGCTGATTTGTGTGTTTTAAGAGTCATTTTGTGTATTTTTGTGTGCTCGGTGCATTTTGCTGCTGATTTGTGTGTTTTAAGAGTTATTTTGTGTATTATGTCAGGCTTCACATGTGGCCCCTGTCTGCTTTAAGGCATGAAACCAACAGAGGTGTCAGAGGTGTGCTTTTCCACTGCAGTGATCAGAATCTTTTTTTTTTTTTTTTTTCGTGTAATTACTTGTCTCGTGTGGTCTTCTTCAGTCCCTGTGCCATCTGGGTAGAGGTGACAAGTAATTGGAAAGGATGTCATTCACTCTTCGGTCTCATTGTCTTCTGCTGACCTGGGATTTCGCACCCATAAGCACAGAAGCAGAACTAATCGCCACATCCACCACAGGCAGCTGAGGAAAGACCTCAGCGTCCAAACGACGTCGGGCCATGATTGGACAGAGATCAAGTGACACTACGATCCATGAAATATGGCTTTTTGTCTTTTTATTCTTTATTTTTTTACTGTTTTTTTTTTTTTTTTTTAATTAATTGAATTGAATTTGAAGTTATTTCGGCAGAAAAACAAAACAGAACAAACACTCAATTGTCTATTTCTTCAGCCGAATGGGTGGAGCTTGAAGCAAAGCTTATTCATACTGTACCTACCCCATTACAACAAAACAAGGTTCTCTGCATAATATCACACACAATAAAAATGTATTACTATTTTCACAATACACATGAAACATATATTCTGAGTTTATACATGCACATCACACACACATACACATGAATGTACATGAACATAATATTACACATTTCATATCTGACACAAATTTCATCATTTAAACTTAAAGTGGCAAGATATACATTAATAAAAACCTTTTGTTTATTAAGTAATAAAATATTTTATACCATTAGATTTATGAATCATTATACAGTTTTAAATTGGATGTGATCTGGGAGTTTTAAATCTGGTGTTTCTAAGAATAATCCATGTGTGTGTGTGTTCTCTGTATTCTGTGTTACAGCTCTTTTTTGCATTATGAATAACAGTTGGATGTTAGTCATGTGTTTACACAAACACTGTAGTATAAAAGCATGATTACAGAAAGGGTCTGAGGTCAAAATCCTCATTGAGGCCTTTTGGACTCCGTGAGTAGTGTGTAAATCCAAAATGCTTCTCTTTTTAATAAGAGTTCATTCATGTTCCCACCTCTATTTAACAGTTGTATTAGTGCAATACCCAGATATCACAACATGCTCACATTGTGATGTGATGATTGCGTACGTTGGACGGATTGTTCTGAGATTCTGTTTTTGAGGGGTCTCGTGGTTTTGCCTATGTAGGCTTGGCCACCAGTGATAACTCCTTTGATGTGATAGGATTTTCCAGTTCTTGGGTGGTTGAAGAGTTTGGTGTTATGCGTGAAGTTGCATTGAGTACAGTGTTTGCACCTATAGTTACCGTGTGGGATTTTCTGTAGAAAGTGAGGTTGAGCCAATGGAGGTAAATCAGCTCAGACCAGCAAGTTGTTGAGATTTGGTGGTCTTTTAAAAACAATACGAGGTGGCAATATGTCTTTAAAATTAGGATGTTTGAAAAAATTATTCACATACTTCAAAGTCTTTGCCGAGAGGCGAACACAGAATGATGCAGTAAGGAGTCCACTTGTTTTATTTTGTTATGTTCGAGACGTTGTTTTTGTGAGACTGTGTTGAATTTATGTGCAGCTGCAATCCATTCTGGAAGTCTGAACCCAATTTATTAGAATCTCTATACATTGAAATGTCCAAAAAGTTAATTTTACAAGAATCACATTCCATTGTGACTTTTAAATGACTTGTCATTGAGTTGACAAAGTTGTGAAAATCTTTCAGTTGTGCTTCAGTGCCTTTCCATAAGAAGAATATATCATCTATTTATCTGTTCCAGTTGGAAATGTAATGTCTCCACTGAAGATGATGTCTCGTTCTAAGTGTCCAACGTAGAGGGATGCGAAGCTGGGAGCCATTTTGGAGCCCATACTTGTGCTCGAGATCTCGAAATGGAGTACGCACGTACGTAGGTCAGCTTTCAGTGAGTGCATGTGTGTTGTCTCTAGCTTCAATGCCTGTTCTGTGTTCGTCGTGTTGGGTAGGGGTCCCTTAACGTTTGCCCGTCCCCCTCCTGCATTTCTTCCTCCTCGTATCCGCTGAGGTCTTGCCTCTCGTCCTGCACCAACTCCCCGCAAGGTGGAAACTCCTCGCCTGGTCTCCATTAGTTAACTTTGCCAGAAGAAAAAGATTCAAACCACTAAACTCCGAACAGCAGATGCTTGTTGAGGCCTTTCAGAAATATAGAAATGAAATCTTTCAAGGCTTTTGTCAGATGAAAGTTAATATTTTAGCACATCTGTAAGTTGTACAACCAAGTGATACAATATCACTGCGGCTGGTTTTTCTGCAGAAAAACATTCAAATGCTTCTTAGACTAAAACCAAACAGCAGGTAAACAATCTGTAATCTGCAAGAGAAAAACTATCAATAGTGCACCACAAACCTTGTGCATGTTAATTATTTCATTTTAAGAAATGACGAGGCAAAAACAATGATACATTTTTGATAGTGTAAAGTAGAATAGTTTTTTTGATGCCTTTCAGTTAGAGGATTGTGATGACCTTGGAATTTGTGAGGTTTAATTTGAAATGACTTATTAATGATTGCACTGCTTTTTTAGTTATCTGCCAGATTCATAGTTTGAATATATTCTCTTATATGTGCACTTTCTGGATTTAGTATAGGCCTCTGATTTCCCATGATGACAGAAAATATATTAAAAAAATTGGAACGACTCCATGACATGGAAATAATTACAATATACTGTATTTTTATTACTTCAAAACCTATAGTTATTCAACTCACATTCTTTTTGACCCGAAATGTCGGCACTAATTTACTCTGTTCATTAGAGACAGAATTGAGGAAATGAGCAAAAGCAGTTATTATTGTTAGGGTGAACTACTAATGATTAAGAAGTCTATTACAAATGTCTGCACTGATTTGGTTGTGCATGTGAATTTCATCTGTTAAATTGTTAGATATGATTGTATTTTGCCAAAAAAATACCTATTTTAGGCTTATTGTTTCTGCTTTAGAGACATTTCAACATTAGTTTCCTTCTATAAAAAAAACAAAAACAACACTGAGAACAGGCTTTTGTTAGCAAAATTATTATTATTTTGCTATCTGGGTTTTAATTGTATGGTTCCCTTACCATATTTTGGCCTTCTTAGGTGTGGAAAATGTGCAAAAAAGTAAGAAATCAGGAAGCGGGCAAACACTTTTTCACACTACTGTAACTGTCAGTATCTGGCAAAGAAGATATTTAACACTCTTTTATTAGCAGATCATGATCAATAATCTTTCATGCATGTCTTCAAAATGTGAGACAATGGCTGTGGTCAATCAATTGTGATTTTTTTTTTTTTTTTTTCATGTGACATGTATCTGATTTGTTCATGTCTATATGCACAGTACAATATAGATTTTTTTTTTTTTTTTTTTTTTTTTTTAAATCCGACCCACATCCTCTCCGTATGTAGATATAAATCACATATGTATCCAATGCAACTGCAGTCTGGACGCTAAGGTCACAGTCATCAGACCTGTACATCATCAAAAGGCAACAAATGTCACAATTGTTCGACAAAACAGACAAACAGGATAAGCAATAGTGGACAAAGGAGCAGAAAATAGTCAGTGGTGAAAAGAAGATGCTTCACAACTGTTAAATATATGAAGGGACTGGAAAAGTTCCACCACTCCTGGCTTTGACCCCTCAACCACACGCAGCAACTACCCCACAAAGGGCCATAGCCAAAATTCTTGCCGCTTTCCTTTTTATTTTCTTACGTGAAATTATTCAGTGAGGAAAGTATTGGCTCTGGCTGCACAAAATCTTTGAAATTGCTACAAATGCATCAGGACTGAGACGTACACGTGGGGCCATATTTACTTCAACAAACACACTGCCCCACGTGGTGGCGGGTTTTGTGCGAATGCATGTCACTTCACGGACGCATTGCATTCACATTAAAAGTTGCATTTGTACTGTTAACAGAAAGTAATTTAACAAAAATCTGAATTGGGCATCATAAGCTACAGTGAGAACATAGTCAATGGCTGTGTTCGAAATCACATACCCACGTACTACACCTGAGTATATACTGTATATAATCTATTTGTATAATTAGGATGTTCCCACTGAAGTATACGTCCAAGTTTCCCAAGAAATATTTTTGAACCTTCAATGACAAAAACCTGAAGCACACTGTGGTTAATGAGAAAGTGCCAAAGTAGAATATCAACATGTGCTCATTTGATCCATAAAACACATTTCATGCTCACATTTTGGAGATTTTTGGAGACCCATCATTGTGCTACTGACTAAAATTTAGGCTAACTTCAAAACAAGAGCCCTTCAAAAGCGTTAAAAACTAATGGAAGACAAGAAGAGATGCTTTTATTTTGAGAGCGACTTTACATTCCGCTCGCAATGCATCATGGGGCGGTTGAGTATGACTAGTGTGTCCGCCGTGCGTACTTAGAAAATGGGTGTGTGTGGGTGTGTTGTTGTTGTGTGTAAAGGCCTGAAGCTGGGTATTTCTTGTATAGTCAATCTTTCAATACAATCTAATGTGAACGCACTACATACTAATTTTGATGTCAGACCTACTATGAATTGTATGTTAGTATGACATTTTGAACACAATGTGCTGGCGAATGGCGAGCCAACAAATGCAGGTATGCTTTAATTTAGGACATTTGTAAGTTTTTTTTTTTTTTGTTTCAATAAAACAAGTTTAGAGTAAATTGTGAGGAAAGCTGACAAAAACAAAGAATAAATCCAATTGTATTTGACAAGTTTTCTTTCAAGATGAAATGATTAAATCTAGCTGAGAATTCATGACCCTGACTAAAACGTGGTTAGCGGTTCATGAATTCTGTGTTGTTCTGGAGTGCCTCCATGCCCGACGGGTTTTCATTTCCCAGGTTCATTTTGTGGTACAAACTCTTATCACAGTAATTTGTTTCTTCTTTAATCAACCACAGAGTCCTGGAGTCTGAGTGAGGCCCCAATCCTACGCAGGCCACGATCCATCGGAGCTTCTACTGAAAGAAGTGAGTTGATTATCTATGAGTCAGCCTGCAGAGGGGAACCTGCTCAGGCTAAATACTCGAGCTGTCTTCCATCTGTCATTTGCATTCCCTTTGTCCCTGAGTTATTAATCAGATGCTCTCTCATTGTATGCTTAAGAATGGGAGGTCAAATAAATAATCACTGGGCAAAATTACAAGGCACAGAAACTCAATCTACCTGGTGGAAGTTAAGCAGAAGTGAAAGTAATGGATTACAAATACTCGCATTACTGTAATACTATACAGATGCCTTTGTGGAAAAAATGAACAGTGGCAAGATTTATTACCAAAAATAATTGTGGGAGGTGAAAGTAACTAGAAACTTTTACTTTGAGTACTATTTAATTGAGCTACTTTTTACTTCGACTTGAGTATTTTATATGACTTAGTTGTACAAGTAAAGTGGCAATAAAGCAGAAGTGAAAGTCATTTTACATGTACAGTGTGTTCTACATCCAACAGTTGCTGAGTAAATTATAATTTTTTTGTGATTGTTTTAATTATTCTATACTTGGGCAATACTTGGAGCTACTTTTTACTTGTACTAGAGTATTTTATGTATGACTTACTTGTACTTAAGTACAATTTGAATCAAGTAACAGTACTACTTGAGTAGGATACATCAGTAGTATTTACGCCAAATTGAGCAAATTTGGTACTAAGTTGATAGAGACAAGACGGCTTCAGGGTTGCAAAGTTAAAAAGTAGAAATACTGCTTGCGAGCATCCATTTACAGTATTTTTAACTAGAAAGTGAGTTAGTATCTGGTCTGAAACTGTTGGCACTGAGATCATTAATAAGGATCCACTGACACTTATAAGATTCTCACCCTGCGGGAGAGTTATTGGCTCGGACGGAAAACTAATGAGCAGTTCAGGCTTTAGTGGACACGAGCTTTCCTTCATCTCCTTTGTGTGTGTGCGTGTGTGTGCGTGTGTGTGCAGGCCTACAGGTGAGCTGAAGACATGGGGATGTGATGTTAACTTATCTTAGGCTCACATATCTCAAAATACACTTGAAAATGACTTGTCCAGATATAAGCGGCTTTTTCTGAAAATGTGTCTATAAAGTGATTATTTAGACACCAGCAGAAGCCTTTTCTACATTCCTATTGACTAGTAGTTAATCTTTGATTTTTACATCTTTTATTCTGAATTAATTCTGAATTATGTTTTAGGTTGAGACATGTCATATTTGCACTATGACATGATCCAACAAACACACCCTACTACATTATTGAATGATTGCATGCATAAAACACACAATCTATTTCTACATTATGGTCACAATAGTTAGAGCAGACACAGCAAACACACAGATACACACGTATGACATGAAAATATACAAAATGAGAGCAAAAAACACACAAATTTACAGCAAAACATGCAAAATAACAAAAATACAACAAATTACTCCAAAAACACAAATTAATTACAGTAAAAGTCATATGACACACAGAACAACAACAAAAGTATACAAATTAAAGTAGTAAAAAAATGCACAAAACAGCAATAAACGCACACATTTACAGAAAAACATAAAATAACAACAAAAATACAAGTAATTACTGACGCAAAACACACAAAACAACAAAAGCACACAGAATAACATATACGTCTGCAAAACAATCACAAAAATATACAAAATGAGAGAACAATATACAAAATGACAACAAAAGCACCCAAACTAAAAAAAATGCACAAAATGGCAATAAACACACAAATTTACAGAAAAACATAAAAGAACACCAAAATACACAAAATGACACATAACACACAAAACAACAACAAAAGTAGACAGAAATATATAAAAATATACAAAACGAGTCCAATAACACACAAACTATTACACAAAAAGACAACATTAATACACAAAACTGCCAAAATATACAACTATGGCAGGAAAATATATGAAAAGACAAGACAAAACCTTTTTTCTTTCCTGTATTAATGCTATGGTTATTCTAAATACTGACATTAATTCTGATAACATTGCACACTTGCTCAGACAATCACAATTTATAATTAATTCTAAATACAAACTCAGCTCAAAATGTGTATTAGACAGCATACAACAGCATAAATAATGTAGAGGTTTTTATACCTGCCTAGGGCTATGTGTTATGTGTTAGAGATGTTTAGCAGCAGGATTGAGATCCACATATTATCGATCAGCATCTTCCAACGTACATAAAAAAAAAGCCACATTCACTTGACTTCAGCGATCAAACGTCACTCTGTGAACCCCAATTAAAACTTTAACTGTCTACTTTCCAAATAATTACACATTTAGATTTTTGGCTGAGGAGAAGGTTTTGCATTTGACATTATTTTAATTACAAGCTAAAGTCGAAAACGCTCACTGAGGTTCAAAAGCACCCAGACAGACAACTTTTCATGCAAATCCAAACATAATTTTAAATGATTCGGTATAATATGTGGTGGATGGTTGAAATGGTTTTCGAGGGCACCATTTAGGAGCAACTCAACACAAAACAAAGTTATAAGGAGGAAAATTCTGCCCCAGTGAATGAAGGGGCATCTGTAGTCTTATCTTCGGTAATTCTGTTTAACAGTGTGGGTTATTTCCCATTGGACTTTTTTCACTGTTTTTCTTTTTTTCTAATATTTTAAAGTTATTTTTTTAAATTAAAAAAAGATCAGGTTTGAGTATATTTTAGATAATAAGCTTCTTGTACAATTAGCAAACAGCTTCACCACCCTAAGATCTGTCATTAAATAGGGTGTTGAGTTTTTTTTTTTCTTCTTCTAAACCAGAATCTCCAAAAATGTAAATAAAATGCTAATCATCCTTTGATCTACAACATAATGTAATTTTTCTTTAATGTTTATCATTAAAACAGCATTTCTTTTGGTACCTATTACTACAGTATGAGCTGTGTAAAACTAGGTCAATCTTTAATGTATAGGAGTGCTTTGGAAATAGACGTTCCCTAAATTTATTCACATATTTCTTTAGAAATGTGCACGACCATATGTTAATCAGCCATTGTTATTGCTAGCTGGGATTTGTAGGCGAGCTTGTTTGGTACAGTTCTTATTTCTGGTCATTCTATATATTAGGTTGGATACGAGTATGAACTAATAAAAATGAATACTAGTGATTTTGTAATTGTATTCTCTTGTTCAGGTCCCCGTGTCGGCCCATGTATAGCCTGGTTTAGAGAGCTTGATCCCTGATCAAGGACATTCCCCCGAGCTGCCTTTAAGCAAAACCCAGCGGCACTCTTTTCCCACCACAGTATTTCTATTCCTGTGCCAATGTTCCTTCCCCTCTTTAAAGCTTATTCAAATGCATAGCATGCTGCCTTCATTCCAATGTTTATGAACTAGATCTACAAGTTTATGAGCATATTGTTTCAAATGTGTTATTTCTCTCTAGATCATCACTATGAATGAGGTAAAGTGATTTTTCTGTATGAACCTGCTTCCACTTGCTTGCATCATCGGCATGTTTAAGTCGATTGCTATGCAGATGACACAATGCTTTCCATTAAGAATGCTACAGCTTCGACACTGACTCTTTCCCTTACTGCTTACCTTGTGGACATTAAGTTAATGACATTTTACAGATTTTTACAGCCTAAAATAGTTCAAAAACAGAACATAGACACATCTACACTTTGGTACAGATTCAGGCCTCCTGGATCCATATTTTATCTGTCACCTCTCCAATCTCAGCGTGCAACGAGACCCTACTTGGAGATCCACATCAGAATTATATTCAAAACATATTTTTTTAATGTCTTAAGCACATTGCTTTTGTCCCTCCCTCACCTTTGGCTGGGGCCTAAAAACTGGTCCAAGCCAGGGTTATTATGCTTAACTAAAATGAACAAAAAAAACCCCCAAAAACTAGCAGTTAAAAAAATAAAAAATAGAAATTAAATTAAATAAAATTTAAAACGAGCATTTAAAAAACCAAAAAGAAAAACAAAACTATACCCTACTGAAAATGTATTGTTTACAGAACTACCCGAAATAATTTATATTATGGCCATAACTAACCTAATTACTGAGTCTATGATAGAAGTGTAGTGTAGTGGAAGCATGTGATTTTTACCTTCCACGCTACACTAACCTCAGTGCACTATTGCAGACATTTTGTACTTAAGGCTGCTATCTGTTGTATTTGATTTGTGGGAAGCTGTTCATCAGTCTTTCGAATTGATTTTTACAAATTTTACATTTTGTTTTCCATATGTTTTGACGATTCTGAGAGTTGCATCTGACTAATAATACTCCAATTTATAAATGAAAAAAAAAAAAAATAAACTTAAAGTAAGCATTTTCAAAATAAAGAAAAACTTGCAAATCTGCTTTAAAAACTAACAAAAACAAACAAATTTAAACTAAACTAAATAAGAACTAAAACTAATGGAACTAGTTGGAATACTGACTGTCATTACAAACTGACTACTGAGCTTCCTTTTAAAATAATCATTTAATAAAGTTTGTTTGTTTAGGATGTATGATAGTAATGTTTTATTGAATGAAATGTGCTATTAGTTTATGTACTCAAAGCCCTTGTAGAATGTAGAATTTGTTTTAGCACCATCAGGATTAAGATCGTTTGACAATGAACATCTCAAAATAGCACGCCATGAGTTGTAGTTGACATCTAAGCTCCCAAAAGAATATTTTGTACCATCGATCATTCAGTATTTAGTGATCACTGTCTATAATTTAAGCAATCTCCTTCTTTAGTTGTGCAGCTGTGTCTTATGTAATTCCTGTGGTTAGCTTTTTTTTTTCCTTTCTTTCCTCATTTATAAATTACAACTTATTCAAAAAGCTCATACAGTTGTCAGGAAGTCACTGCAAATGTAGCTTTGCAAAATAAATGAGCACCAACTGAATCAATTGAGTTCAAAAGGCAGATCGAGCCAAGCCACTGAACTCATCTAATTTATTATTCAGTCGTCGTCCCAGGGCCAAAGACGTAGAAACAACTGAATAATAATAATAATGTCAGGCGGTAGCAATGGGCAATGACTGAAATTGTAGGTAAAAATACAACAAGTCGATGCACAAGCACCAAATATTGTTTTCTGTAGCGTGACATTCAAGACTGATGACCAATTTTAAAGTCATTAACTCAGAAAGAAACTCTCCATTTCCGATTTGCAAAGGTAGTTAATTTGCTAATATGCTAAATGAATCATTGTCAAGAGTGAAATTAGGTATGAAGCTGAAAGAAGCCTTTCATAGAAGATGTTTTCTATTCTTTCCCAAGCAGTGTTACAACACAGACACTAAAGGTAACATTATAGATGTCTGAGGCAAACCTTTACCCTCCCATTCTGCAAGCATTAAGCTTCATAATCAACTTCACAAACAATTCTATTCTTTCTGCAATTACCAGTAAGTGCATGCATTCAATGGGACTAATGATTTTATGAATTTCTCACATCTGTGTGAGTTATCCAATCCACGATTGCATCGTTGTTTTCTAACTCTCGTATCGTGTGTATGGCGTTGGCGTTGTTACTTGAAAATATTATGCAGAGATTGATGTCTGAGTTTATTAGGTATTAATATTGTTTGTTTTACACAATTTTTAATGGACCAATTCAACCCTGATTACAATTGTCACAATGTTTTTCCTTAGATGAATAATTCACATAGAACTTAAATAAAGCAGGTTACACACATAATTATAATTGGGCTGTGGTGTTCCCCACTTCCTGAACAAAGACAGCAAACACCAGATTATTGCATGTTTTATAAGATTATCCTGTGGTCTGAGGTGTGTTATGAATGACACATTAATCGGCTCCAAAACGGGTTGAGGCCAACTATCGTAAATAATAGTCGTTTAATACTTGATACGAAAACTGTGTGTGAGGAAAGCTAACGACTCGTGACTCATAACCCAAAAAATTGTTGCATGGAACAAAATGTAGCCAATCAAGAAGCGAGTTGACTGAGAAACACTTATTGCTGCGTTCCAGGCAACTTGAAAGTGGGCATTTCCGAGTTAAAAATTCAACCGAGTTCAGTGGCAGAGCATTAAAATATGTCAAACATGGCTGGCTGCTAGAATATTGAATTTTCTTTCCTGACTTTATAGAGTAGGAGCTCCGACTTCAGGTGGTGTTGAAGAATTCTGATTTCAGAGTTAAATTATGTTGTTAGAAATTGTTTGATCACGCAAGATTTCTGGCTTGGAGGAAGGTTGTTGGAGGGACATAGGCCTGGGCATTATATCTAGAGTCAATATATATCAATATTTATGTTTTGGCGATATTGAATATTACAATATTGCTTATATTAATATTTTTTTTAATTTTATAGCTTGTTTTCTATTAAAATACTCGTACTACGAGGCGCTGCTTTTGCGACTTCTCAAAACAGCATCAAAAGCACAGTTAGATGGATGTGTGAGTGTGCCCTAACCTAAACCTTCCCCTGAATAAGTCGCACTACAGAACTCACTCACACATGCTGTCCCTGAGAGGAGAAAAAGCCAAAAGTGCAGCTGTTTGTTAATAAAAATGTGCCTGTGTGTCATTTTGCATCAGCAAATTTTACCCAGAATCGTCTTTCTGATTTATATTCTATATCATCATTTTGAGGAAAAATATTGAGTTGAGTTTTGGTCCATGTCGCCAAGCCGTAACTGGGACAGAATGGTTGTGTTGAGATTATCAGAGCTCACACACACACACACAGTACGATCAAAACTGTTCAGTGCTTGATTTTTTTATATTCATGTGTGGGGCCTGTAACAGATATAAAATCACTTCAAATTCAGAAAATCCTTGTTTTGAACCCAGTCAAGATAATTCTGCCTCGTCATTCAGTTTTCTTCACAGACCCAGGCCCCGAAACTGAATCCAGTTCTAAAATATGCAGGATTATAAACTGTTAAACTATTTCTTTCATTATTAAACTGCTGACAGTAGTTAGTCAGTAAAAGCCGAGCACCATCTTTTTCTTTTTTTTTTCAGCACACAGCAGCTGATCAAAGAATAAAGCCAAACTCCAGCTTCTGCTTTACAGTCAGAGACTTATTCCCATGGGAGTGTTTATCGGGGAAACGTCATTTATTGGAGTATGTTTGTTCAGTGTGTTCCACGTGGGGTCAAAGACCCTGCAGACGCAAAGGGATGTTCTAATAAGTCTTTCTACTGTAGACGCAGTTCTTTGGGCATGGAGAAAATTATGAATATTTGCCTTATTTTCCTTGTTCACACCGTGTGTAACACAACAGCAGGGAGTTCCCATCATTTACAACTCTGAAAAGATCCTTTCAGTGAGGTGAGATATCTGCAACAGGAAACAAATACTGTCTCATTAAAAACCCAAGCAGAGTATAGAGGTGCTGTAGAAATGGAGTGCATCCTGTAGGCAGGAGAAGGGAATGTACTGGTGTGCTAACCTAAATACTGTGTCTGCAGGAGGGGGTTGAACCGTTATGCTGACAAAGACGAAGCACTCTATGAAGCTCAGTTTGTCAAGAAAACTTTCCAGAAGACTGGAACAAAGGAGTGGGTCCTTTTTCCTTTTTTTTTAGCTCTATGCCTTGGTGTTGGGTCTGAAGCTTGAATTTAGGAGATATAAAAATACGTTGTGTGTAGATTCAGACAGCCAACTGTCACCTTGTCAACTTGAATTACAACACATACTTACGTTCAATTATTTGCTAGCTCTTTTGAAAACATTGGGCTTCTTTGCATCCACTCAAAATAGCATATTATCTATGATGTAATTATCAAGTATTTATGGTATTAAATCAACCCCAGTGGCCACAATATGGTCAAGACAAGACCAGGCATACTGCAGACATATGGGCCAATACATACATATATTTAGGAAATGTGCATACAGTACATACCAGAGATGATGATCCCTTATCACTACAGTTAAAATGTTTAATCTCTACTATGAATAAGGAAATCACAAGTCCCATTAATCAGGGGTTCTCAAAAATTTCTGTTATGCCTCCCTTTTAAGAAAAATGTTCAGGCTTCATCATTTTAACAAAATTTTCAAAAAAAAGTGTAATAAATGGAACCTTTTTTAGAAAAGGTAAAAATTATCTTGTTTTTCGTTACGAAGCTTAAAAACAATGATAATAATCATGTATTCAAGAACAGTAATATAGTAACAATAATATTGGCAACATTTATTTTTTTTTTAATGTTACGTCCACAGTTTGAGAACCACTAATAACCCGTGCCGATTTTTTTTTTTTTTTTTTTTTTTTTGACATTTCTCTGCAACTACACCAAACTTACCATATTTTACCCTATATTGGTCACTTTTTCTCATCATATTTTTCTCATTTTAATGTATTTTTGCTACATTACTCCCATTTCTGCCACTTTTCCATCAAATTTCAATTGCTTTCCAGCACATTTTTTCCACTTTCGGCCTTTATAAACCCTTTCCAACACTATTTCCACCCAGCGTCACATTTGTTGACCCATTAATTTCACTTTTAAGCTCTTTTAACCATAATTTATGCGTATTTTTGCCACTTCAACTACATTCACGATTTGTCAAGCCCATTTTTTGCCAGTTTAAAATTTTTCCAATATTGAACCCTTTTTACCACTTTTTCTGTCCGTTTCTGGCAACTGTAATTTACAACTATGACCTATGAACCCAATTTCATCAACTCTTCCACCATTTTGGGTTACTTTTAACAAATTTTATTTCTGATTGAAACAAGGATTTACATCTTTAACTCACTCAGTGCCATTGACTCGTCATTTCAAATCCAAAAGCTCAGTGCCAATGATGAGATAACTTGTCATTTGCATTTTTTCCCGGGGATTACTAGAAAACACGCTGGCGGAGGTCCCTCATCAATATCCAAGCTGCGGGGTGTTGTATTGACCAACTGTGCGCTGACGATGGCAGCAGTACAACTTTAGATGAGAGATTAGCCACTGATGCTACCATTAGCTAGGGAGGAGAAGCAGGAACGAGTGAGATTATGGCGCTACAGAGTGATATTGTGACGTATCCAGCAACTCACAGCTCCATATACTAACACAGAACATGTATGGACCTGAGTGGATTATTGATAATGTTGAGATGGTGAGATAAAACCATCAACTAACCGGGCTAAACGGGTCATCGCTGCGTGTCGGGAGGGGGGGGGGGGGGGGGGGGGGGGGGGGGGGTAACATGTAGGAGCTAGCAGCGCACCTTTGGATGAGAGATCATCCATGCTCAGCAGAGCTAAGAGGGAGAGGAGGAAAGGCGTTTACGAGACAGAAAATGGCGCTACGTACAGAGATGAAGTTCCCAGCAGCGCAGACTCTACCAGAGCGTGTGTGGAACTCATGGATAGTGTGGCGATGGTGAGATAAAACCATAAAAAAAATGGGGAACACAGTGACACTCTGCATGTCCGGGAGGAGGAGGAAGTTGTGTGTGTGCAGACTGACGGGAGAGGAAGTTGGAGGAATGCCAAAATACAGTAAGAAGTCCATTCAACTCTGAGACCAGGCTATTGATGGCAAAATGATTTTGCTTTCTGGGTCAGTGTTGTTTTTTTTTATATATATAAGGAAACAATGTTCAGATGTTAGAGTTGTCACTAAAGCAAAAAATAGCTTTAAAGTCACTGACTGGGTTTTTTTTTCGTTTTTTTTAGAAAAAGGCTTTTTTCTCAGCTTTTTGCTCTGAAACTGAAGAAACTAAAACTTGCTCTATTCAACGGCTGATTACAAAAGAACGAAACAAGCCAGAAACAAATTCTTTTTTTTTTTCAATCTTTCAGATAGTCATAGTAGAAAATATTCTGTGGGTCTTTAAAATCAGTCAAAATGCTCAAAAACGACTGGCACTGAGGGGGGTAGAAAATCTGAAAATGGCTGGCACTGAATGAGTTAAGATGACTATTAACTATGCTGCAAATAGTAATAAACTTCCTGGATAACCAAAGATAAACAATGGACCATCATTTTTTGTTGACTTCATGGATGGACCCCAAAAAGCCTCCCCTGTATTCCCCCTTATAGATGGCCCTGTCTCCACGACTGTTCTTTAATGTTCATGTCTGTGTTCAACCACCTTCAGGTACAGTGGGGGTCCTTGGTCCCTAGAACCTTTATTTTGGGGGTCACAGGCTGCAAAGGTTGAGAACCACTGGTTGAGACTATGCTTACATGAAACACAATAAGGCATAGTAATAATAAAATAGTCAGATATCTGCTAAATGCTAAAGGTGAGTTGTTTTTTTGCTCCTTACTGCCCACAGCAGAATCACTGGAAAAACTTCAGACTCCGGTGATCTGCTTCACTGACTCATATTATTACACCCACAGGAAACACGGTGTACTCAGGGGACCCGAATGAACTGTTAGCAATGATTTATTCAGGCACCTGAAATGATTTACCACTACGAGTATCTACGACAAGTAATCCAACCAAGGCAGACCATCAGATTATAGAAAGTCGAACCACAGCTAAAATAATGATACTTTGTGCAGCCATAGCCAATGATGACACCTGCATTGTCCACCCATTCAAGCCAGTGAAAAATCATCCCTGTGATCTCTTGATGTGTCCGACCTTTGTGCAGATAAGTGCCATGTGCAAATTAGAAGGTCATTCCGATCATGGCTGGAGGCTGTACCCCATGGCCAGCTGAGCTACTGTATCACAGATCACAGCTTCATTCTACGCGTCTCTCCTCAGTCTTTACACTCAGGCTCGTTTGCAGCCGTAGAAATAAAAGTACCACTGGTCAGCACTTTTTACCCAATTTTGCAGAAAGCAATGTGGAAACTGTTAATTCGTTATTTCAGTATTCTGACTCATAGACTGCCTATGTTATTTAATTTAACAGGCAGTCTCATACAGCTTATAAAAACTGCATGAGCGGCAAACAAGAAGAGAATTACAAGTACAGATCATTTTATATGAAGTAAATTACAAATGAGACAGTGAGGCGCAGTAGTTTAAATACATGGGGCTGTTTTTTAACGGCTTGAATCGTGAGGAGTTGAAATAGAGAGAGGCTATGTATTTAAAATGCTGTTTATTAGCTGATCAAAGGATGAAGAATGTAGTCTTCCGGTTTTAATCTATCCATACTTTTTTTCTTCATAACCCTCCGGATTTTTAAAAAATCCTGCTTTCATTCTCGGCATCAATAGCTTAATGTGAGAAGCCTTGTTTGTTCAGCTATCAGGGTAAAACACAGTAATTTAGCCTTTGTCGTCATGAAACATGACGGTGTGAATCCCAGAAAGAAAACGAACCAAAATCCAGATCTTATGCCAACGTGTTATTTTGTTGAGAAATGTGTTTGTTTCCAATGCTGATGAATGTGTTGGGAGAGGGATGAGTGTGAAACTTCTTAATTTGTTATTCCACCAACAGCTTTAGAAAAAAGGAAAAAAAAGAGATGAGCACACGCGTGAGGCCAATTTTAACCAGAAACAAAAACTCCAAATAAGCCTTTCATGTGCAATGCCGTAATGCCTTTTTATTCAGAATTAATTACACGGAATTAAAGTATTCTGCTTTGTGTTTACATGGAAATAGTCATTCCGAATTGAGGTTTACATGGAAAACACGTTTATTTGCCTTTATTCAATTCAACTTTAGGTGTGGGGGCTGGGAAGGGCTCTGATTGGACATAACAAACCTTTTCCTTTCCGCTACAACATATGCTTCCGTCCATCCACTCTTTTCATGATATCCATAACAATATGGAAAAGATGGATAAATATTAAATAAATAGTCTTGGATTATGTCGACAGGACGAGCTTGCGCAGAACGACCAGAATTAATTTAAAGCGGAATTAAACATATACGAGATTGAGGACTATTCCATTCACGATTAAAATCACAATAAACCAATTACATAATTCAAATTTAAGTTTAATTCAGAATGGCCATTTTCATTCAGAATTGGGTGTTTACAAGGTGTTTTTAGACATGGCTCCCGGACTCAAAACGCCACTCACTTTGTTGTTGTTGTTGTTGTTGTTGTTGTTGTTGTTGTGTACACTAGGTAAAATTGCTACTCTTCTGTTATTCGAGAACGGATTGAGCTGAAATGTGGTGGGTATAATATATGGATGTGTACGCATCGACGCAAGGAGCCCAATTTTTGATTTGGGACCCCAAAAGAAAAAAAAAATACAAAAGTCGATTTTTCAAATATTACGACGGTTGGTGTTACCGAATCATTGACACATACCAATATATAAAAGGGGCCCATGACCCCGTACGTGTCACGGGGGCCCCATTTTTCAAATGACTACTCCTCCGTTAGTTCTGGTTAGATCGGAATGCAGTTTGATATGAATATGACGCTCTGAGCCCTTTTCTTTTTTTTAAATAGGGTATGGGGCCCAAGGGGGCCATCCCCCATTTCCGGTATTTTGTGATATATTGTTTGAAATGACTTCTCTGTTAATGCTTGTTAAATTGGGCTGTAATTTGACATGGACATTCTATGAGCGGATGTAAAGAGCCTCTTGGAGACCTTTTTGAAAGGGGGGGGGACAGGTGCTCGGGAGCCCACCCCTTTTTCCGGTAATTTCTAAATTTATCGGAACATAGTCGTGTGATATATTGTTTCAAAGGCAATTCAATGTAGATTATGACTTTATGTCGCACATTTTAATTTGTTTTACAAGTAATACATTTCACGGAATTCTCAGGAACGTGGTACATGCTATTTGACGCGGAGATGTTCCCGGCCGGAATTAAAGGGCCATTAAAGCCCTCATGTAAATGCGGCTAGTCTCTTTAGAAATGTGAGTATATTACTGGCCACACCCAGGCTTGATTACCGCTATAATGGTTCTATCAAGACATTACTCAAATAAAAGCTGTCAGACAAATTGAAGTACGTTACAATATTTCAAACAGAAAAAGGATCCAAAGAAGTTTAAAAACAAATGAGAAACAAAGTGGCTGAAGTATATCAGTCTGGAAGTTACAAATAATTGATAATCTGGAAGATTTATACAGAAGTGTATTGCCTTCACTGTTCATATTTTTTGGACATATATATATATATATATATATATTTTTTTTTTTATTTATTTTTTTTTTTTTATTTATTTATTTATTTTTATTTGTATTTCATGCTAATTATTTTATTTTGTTTGGACAGTTTTTTTTTTTGTTTTGTTTTTTCGGACTAATTTTCTTCTGTTTTTCTGTTTTTTAAATGTGATAAATCTGCAAAAAAAAAAATCAGGAATAAAAAGGGAGTTAATAAGTTTTCACAGCACTGTATTTCAATGTGCTTATTAAAGCTGTAAGAGGATTGCAGTAGTAATGAAATGACCCTCTATCTGCCCTCCCATCATTCACCCAATGACACACAGTATACAGTAACTTCTTATAGAAATTCTTTGGCTACTAGTCCTGACTGCCTGTAAATTCCAATTACTATTACGTAACTCTTATTGAAAATGAAAATCTACAGTGTATCACCACAGTTTTTGGAATTGTGAAAGGCTTTTGCATATTGAAAAGGATTTCTGAGAGATGAGTTGTGCTCAAGGCCAAAACCTTTACCACAATATTCTCAGAGGACAAGAGATTATATTCAATTTTACACCTACATAATTGAACATAAACCTTGTAACTGCTAATTTGTTAAAAGGAAACGCAATGACATGTCACATCATTTGTGGGGGTTGTACAGTTTCATTTTGTAGTTATTAAAACTCAGATGTATTGAATTATTTAATATTATAGAATCAGGCCACCTTTTAAAGCAGTGATTTGCAATCTTTGTTGAATCGTAACCCCATTTTTATTTAATATCACAAGTTTCAGTTTTTGATTAAGTTTGTTATACTGTGTAACAAATGCAGAATAACCAGGATTAGTGCACAAAGTGACAGGATGCTATATATATATATATATATATATATATATATTTTTTTTTTTTTTTATTTCTTTGGAATGCATTTTATTGGAACAAGCTTTACTTTTGAGAATGTGAAAGTATAGAATACAGTTGTTAATGATTTTGAGTATTTGTCCTTTGTTGTAAAGTGTTTAAATGCAACTTTTTATAGTTTTTTTTCTTTTTTTTTTAATGATTTTCATGAGAGCTGACTGATTTCCTATTAATCCTTACTTTTCAAAGCTCACTGCATTGGACGAAGCATGTCCGATTCCTCACTTTGTCAACAGAAAAACACTAAATCCGAGCATTGCTGATAAATTGCCTTAAAAGTTGCTTTGGGATTTGTTTTCAAAGGTTACCTGTTGTGAACTTAAATTGCTTTATTAAAAGACGGTGAAGAATACTAAAAGCTCAGTCTTCATAAGTCCTTGTCAAGCAGCCGCGGGTGCGAAATAACTGCTGAGTCAGCAAGATATGGCCAGTGTCATTTTTTCCACCCCTCACACGCTGGCAGTGACATGCTGTCATCGTTCCGTCTATTTGACGTAGCTGTTAACGCATCTGTCTAAGTCAGACCTTTTCCGAGTCGTGACCCCATTTTGATTTCACAAATGTCCGCTGACCCTAGAGACCCTTTTTTTTTTTTTACAAAATCCAAGACATGTCAGTATACCCAATTTCAGTTCCGGGGACCCCCAAATCGGGTCTCCCCCCCCCAAGGTTGCAAAGCCCACATCAGTACCATGTGATAGTAATTACTTTGGATCTGATAACACACACATCTCTGGCAGAATTTTCCTCCTCAGAATCACTAGAATGTGACAATTCCATAGCCTCACAACGTCACAAGCATTATTGTCGTATTCAGCAAAGTCCCATTCCCAGTTGTTTCTGGACGTGCCAGTAGTTTTAATTAAAGTTCAAGTAGTGGAAGTAGTTTAATCAAAATGGTTCAGAAAATTACTTTTAAGACAATCGCAATTCACACCCATACTTTCAATTTAAACCTAAATAATAGTTTCAGACAGAATTCCTATTGATTATATCACAGCTTTGCTGCAGCTCTGTTAGCTAGTCTTCCTTTAGTTTGACATTGGATTAAAATAGTCTCACTAAACATTTCTTTGTGATATGTGACTCATTGTAAAAATAAAAAAAAACATTTTTGTTTTTGTTCCAAATTTTTCTCTTCCTTCTTGTTCTGGCTTTTATAAGCTCAGCAGGAAATGATTCTTATTCTTTCTCCCAAACAATATTCCTCTAGCAGAAAGTAGTGCATGTTTAATAAGGCATCGCCAAATGCACAACAGACTAACAACAACACAGAGAAACACTTTCAAGCTCAGATTACTACTGAGAATAAAAAACGATTCGTTTCCTGGAGAGCTTCAAGTCGGAATGATTAGGAGAAAAAATACTAGCAATAAAGAAAAAAAATAGAGTGCAAATGAAACAGAAAAAGAAGCACACGCACTTTTTTTCATCCCAACTTTCACTCCTGAGCAGCAGTGAATCTCTTCTGCAGAGCTGGTTTTAGGAAAAACAACCTCAGCTCTCAGTGACTCAACATCACATAATGTTGCCTGTGTGGCATTTTATTTCACTGTACATTTTAAAATGTCATTTTTGTCTTGAATAATAAATCAATAAAGCCTGAAACCTGCACCCCAAATTTAACTTGAAATGTAGTGGATTTTATTTAAAAACCACTTTCTGCGTCATTTTTGCTGCAGTACCATATATGACCTGCAGGGCGCAGTCTTGTTTCACCATTTACAATGTGCAGAAGAATTGCGCAGCAGAAGAAGAACTAAGTCACATGACAGCATTTGCAACTTTCCTGCCTCCGACCCGGTGGCAAAACGTACTGCTTTACGGCAGCTCAATACAAACTAATGCTAGATTATGATCAGCGCACGGTTGTCTGCAAATTCACTTTTCTCAAACTTATATTGTCGTGGGGTCCTCCCAAAAACACTCCAAAGAGTGGGCAAAACACAGGCGTAGTCAGAAGATTTTAGTGATGTTGAATTTTTTTACAGCCGGCCTCCAAAGGTGTAACACAGGAAAAAAACAGTGATGAGAAAATGCTATTTACAATAGATACAATGAAACAAAAACAAACAAAAAAAAAACAAGTTGAATAGAGTCCTTCTGTGACTCATCAGACCAACTCTGTCATCACCTGGTGTTACCTGCTCTGTAACCCAGAACCAACTCTCCCCACTAGGCCATAGCAGCCTGTATTTAAAGTAAAAGCCCCTCCTACTGGGCGTCATCAATCTCATGATCTATTTTTCAGTTTCTTCTAAATAACCCATTCCACACATTGTCATCCCCATCATTAATTTATAGGTTTTTTAATTACCTATTTTAAATTCAATCAAAACCCCAAAAAACACTTATTTTCCCCCAGGAATAATTAATATCTAAATTACCCACATCATGTGACCATTTAGTGGTATCAATAAACTATAAAAAACGCAGAAGTAATGTGCCCCGTTTCCTCATCCCTACATGGGACGACTGCAGGTAAGAGCGCTTTGAATGTATGCATTTTAACAACTAGAGCTTCCAAGTGTGACCCTTGGTTGCGCTATGACTGGGGAAGGAAGGAGAGGTTATGTTATTTAACTATCTGCACCCAGAAACGCTGTCAGAAGGGAAAAGTTTGGAGGATGACGTGTCTGCTTTAGAGCTGTCTCTGTATATCATGATATATCACATATATCATGGCGGAGCCAGCAAAAAAAAAAAGGCAGAGAAGATCTTTGTCCGAAGAACGGAGCAACTCCATGCAGTGACAGCTCAGCAGAAACACACAGCAGTCACACACACTGTTATTGTGGCAATTGGCACGCACACACACTCACAACCCAGCGCTCCATCAGGCAGCACACACACAAATATCTATCTATCCATCCATTTTCAGAGCCGCTTTGTCGGCACACAAACACATCACACACATTTCCACACTCCCTTCCGTATTACTCCCACATCATTCATCTATTTTACTTGTCTCTCACTTCCTCATTTCGTCTTGGGAGAGCAAAGGTGCGCATGTAGCTGTGGGGTGGGGCAGGGGGTGCAGAGTGTTTACTACAGTGACATAACCAAAGAGACCTTTAGGGGGAGTGCAAGTTACTTAGTTCTGCTTTAATTTAAAGGTAAAAGAGCTCTAACTATCCATGTGACTTCATTATGTCTGATCATGAGTTTGCTAAACGTGCTTTTCCTTTAAATGAAGCCGCTTTCTGTAAGATATTCAACGCTTTGTGGTCAGTGTGCAATACTCCATAACTTCTTCCTCGCACAAAGCCTGTTCTGAGCTGATTTTCAGAAGCAGCAGCAGCTCGATGGCCGGTTTCAACTCTGATGGTGCAACAGAGTGGTAAAATTGCAAAAATAAAAAACACTCAAGCCCTGTAAATGGTAACCTGCTGATCACAGCAAACAGTGAGAGATTTATTTTTTTCTTACAGCAGTCATGCATAAGCAGCATCTTATTCTGAGCGGAGCAAATGCTGTGCAGCAGATGAGCTCTTTATTTTTGGTCAACTAGAGTAGGAGGAGTGCTGGATGAGCATGGAGCACACTTTCTGACAATAAACCCAAGCAATGCATGAATGGATTTCATGTTTCACTAAAGTCGGTTAAGATACTGGAACCCAGAGACGATTAAAAGCAAAGGAAACTACACATGAATGAAACTTAAGAAACCTAAATAACTCAAACATAAATTCATTTATTTATTTTATTCATCACATGATGTGCTTTTGGGTCGCAAGGCTCGGCTGGTGCTAATCTCTTCCATGTTTGTCTTTGGATGCCTGGAGGAAACCAGAGTGTAGAAATCACATGCAGGCACAAGGTGAACATGCAAACTACTGTAGGAGGAAAAATACAATCTCATGGATAATGTTGTGATAAGAGTTGGATTTCAACTAACCCTATATGACAAATGGTAATGAGACAGGATGGCTAAGGGGGGCTCGGAGAAGGACTATAAATATGTCAGGATTTTGGGATTCGATGTCTCTTGCATTCGAGAAGAGTTTGTTGTTGTTTACTCAGCAATAAAACACTGTTGGAAAGCTAGAAACTTTGCTTGGGCATCTATGATTTGTTTTTTGGTCTTGACCAGATGGTGATCTTGGAAAGCAGTGTATAGTTAGGTGTTTCTAAAGGGTTGGTTTCTGTAGCTGGGATTCCATTTCAGATTTTCGCAAAATAAAAGCGATATTTCTAAATATCTACAAAGTATAATTGTGCTTTGAACGTGTTTCCATTGAACGTTGTTTTGAGCTGGTGCCTCATAACTCCCGTGAAATCTCATCCCGCGAGACTTCGCTGCAGGAAGCCAGACACTCAGAACCTCGTTATAACGCTCTGTATTCCTTTGTTGTTTCACGTCTAATGTGGTAGTGATCATTTTAAAGTATAATGCTTAGAAATGTCCCATCTCCTCTTCTGTCTACACGTACCACGCCATGTTTTCTTGGAGCGCAGTGGTCGTGACCAGGTACGTCACGTTCTGTGACGTCTATTTGTGGAAAAAGTGTTTCCATGGCGTTTATTTCAATATTGAAATGTCTGAAATACCACCTAGTGAAAAGCGTAAAAACTTATTTGCGATATTTGAGTGTTTTTTTTTCCATTACCAGTTTTTATGGTGCAATTTAAATTTTGTGCATTTCCAAGGGTAATGGAAATGCAGCTATTGTCTAGGAAAAGTGTAAACTTTGCTCCAGAGAGAGACTCAGAATCGAGTCAAGGCCTTCAATCTTCACCAGACTAATTTCATCCACGTCACTACACACAGAAAGGCTGTCACTTTGAACCCATAGCCTTCTTGTTGTGTTTCATAACCAAACACTCATTACCAAAGACTTTTCATACTGGTTTTTCCACTGAATGCATGACTACTCTGTAATGTCTCCACTACGTAACTGCAGCACAATCCACGGTCAGTCAATCCCCACCACCTCCGTTTGTGATGCGTAACTGTAGTGTTGAGGAGATCTTGCTAAATCACACGTAATTTCGCAATACAGTGAGTTGTAGTCAATAAAAAGAGAACCACATAAGCCTTATAAACAGTTCATTGTGTCCTTGGAGAGGAGAAGAAGAAAATGGACTGGGTCCTGCCCTGTAGATCTTCCACTTTTACGGAAATTATTATGATTCAAATATGGATAATGTCAATATTTATATGTGAAATATGATCCACTGCCGCCCTGTTCAGGGTGTAGCCCCGCCTTGCGCCTGAAGAAAGCTGGAGAGTTGCTGTTACGCAGCACATCCAGTGGAAATTGGGGGTCAAACGTAACTCAACATGCTTTGAATGAATAAAGAATAAGCTAAAAATAACACTCATATTTTTAGACCATTAGTTCTCAAAGTTTTTTGGCTCAAGTACCCCCTTTATTATACTTTTTTAGGCAAGTACCCCACTTATGTCCGACTACTAATCTTTGCTCAGAACAAAACAACTATAGAGTATAACGATGAAATGAGTAACACATTTTAAAGCATCTTATCGACCTATAAAAGCAAGGGTGGTCTGTGTGTGTGTGGATGTGTGCGTGCGTGTGTGTGGAGCAAATACCTCCCCGACGCAGTGCGAGTTCGACCTGAAACTTGGTCAATGGGTTCCAATTACCTCGAGTGTGTGTATCTGTTATTTTGGAGTCATTTGGTCATTTCAAAATGTTTATTTTAATTTAATTTCACTTCTGGGCGGCCCCAAAATTAAACTTATTCAGCTTTTGACCTCAGAATGTGAGGGGGCGCTAGTGCACCATCTAAACAATGATTTTTGGTTTTTTTTTAAAAAAAAAGGCAGCCGAATAGTAGATAATACTTTAATTTACTTTCTTCACTCATGTAGTTTGGAGCTTTACATTTTGTTTTGCGCAGTTTTGTTACTTTTCTGATTGGCGCTACAATGTTTATGGAGTTTGGTTATCAGCGTCTCAAACATTTCACAGAACACACACACACGGTATTTATTTAAATATACTAATACTAAATGAGTAAAATAAAACACAAAAATTCAACTGAAAGAATAAAAAATACACATGACTCCAAAAAACAGACATTACAGAAAAATACAACAAAAATATGAAAATGACTCAGAATACACAAAACTAAATATTTATACAAAAAATACACAAAATGACAACAGAAAGATACACAAATACACATACATTACAGAAAAATACTCCAAACAAAAAAATATAAGTGTGTGTTTTTAGTGTAATTTTTGTGTATTTTTTGTTGTCTGTAATTTTTATTCATTATATTTTTATCTTAGTTTGTGTGTTTTTTGTGAGTGGCTGGTAAATTCAGTGTGATTATCATTTTTAACCAAAAATAAACATTGTAAAAATCCCATATTTTTTTATGCTTTCATTTGTTAGCTTTCCCCTGTCTCTCTCTCTCAAGTACCCCCTGTAGTGCCATCGCGTACCCCTCATTTGAGAAACAAAGAAGCTCTCTTCAAGTCATACAAGACAATAACATAATGAAATGTTGAAATGTAATCTCCAACCAGAATGTTCTGCTTGTACTACCTTTGCTGTCTTCACTACAGAGAGCACTGATAAAGGTCCATAGTGTTCTGTACAAAGGAGTGTTTTGTAAACCGTGGGCCTTCAAGTCCTAAAAAACTATTCCAAATTTGTCTTTCTTAAGGACATGAAAAGAGAAACTGTCCACTAAGGAGATAATGTTCAGTCAACCTCGGATAAATGTTTTCACGAAGCAGTGTCACTCGAATAATCACAAGTCATAGCATGCAAAAGTGAGAGTGAAAGTAAACAGTAAATAGAACTTGATTACCCTTTGAATTTCCAGACGACGTGAAAGCATCTTCTCTGCATTCTCAAATCGATTCAGCTTTACACGCAAATTACAGCCTGAGGGAAGCGCTGCAGAACTTACTCTGCTAGAAGTCACATGTCAGGGCAGCGGGAGAACCAAAACTGTTTAAGATTCATTAATATAAAAATATATTGGCATGCAAACGAACTCTGGGGCTTTAACCCTATGAGATCTTTTTAAATCCAGCTGAATCGGAGATTCCCCTCATTTAGGAAACCCTTCATTGATTTCTCGCTCCTTGTGAAAATAATTGGTTCTCATCTTAAAACCTTAAAGTTCCCACGTTTGTCTGATGAACAGAGCAAGGATTCTCAGTAATGCAATCACAGCCGAAACATCAGCTTTACACCCTGAAAAGCAACAAATATGAGAAAAAAAAAGTCTTTATAGAACACAAAACCTTTGAAATACAGAGTGAGACTACACAGTCGGCGGTGGATTCTTACAAATTTGTTGACTTATTATTTTATTTGTTTGATATAAAGGGGCTTGATTTTACTGAAATTGCAGCATTTCCTATGCTACTATAACAAATAAAAAGCAAAGGCGTTTTTAAAAGAACAAAAGAGGCTTTGAAGTATACAGCAGAATACAGACCCAGTCAAAATGAGCTCTTTTATGAAAGCACTCATATGTACATCAACCTCGAATAAAAGGCAAAAAAAAAATGACATTAGACACAGAGACAGATTCAGAAGGTGAATCCTTGAATCTAAAGGACAGAAAAATTACTCATCTGAAAGATGACCAATAAAAAAAACAAAAACTAAAACAAACTTGCAGACTAAAGCCGACACTTGATGAGCACGCTGTCATGTTTAATGCAGATGCTGAAGGAGGAAAATAAATCCAATTTCAATGCTCTATTTTTGAAGCAGAAGTACACAATGCACCTTCAATAGTCACAGTATACAATATAAAAGCCTCTAACATTTCTTTTTAATGCAACGTACTTTGTTTAATTTTAGGCAATTGTATTGACCAACTCATGCAACCTAACCACCCAGAGCTGAGTGCTGTCAGTCTGCAGCTGATAAACCAGTGTGTCCTTTTGAAATCAGATACAAACAGTGAAACTCCGACTACAGATTGAAAGTCGGTTTCCAATCCGATGCTTTTTTAGTCTCCTGTCATGTAATGGTAACTGAGCCGGGAGTGAAGGGGAAAGGATCGTTTTAAGACTTTTCTGAAAGAGGGATAAGCCGTAAATAATAGTCCTGTTAGCCGCAGCAATCTGTTCTTCACAAAACCAATGAAGGTCAAGCTTAGCCACAGCTCTGGGAACGGGCTAAGACAAAAGACTTTACCCCTACAATGACGCCTGGCCTAGATAGACGCAGCAAACACACAGAAGCCTGCCTGGGCCGATTCAGATTTTCACTACAATGAAAAAACAAAAATCCAAAGGTTTTCTCCTCCTCCTTCTACCAAATTAAGAATTCAGATTTATGTTTCTAGTGCTGGGAGCTGCTGTGGTCGGAACAAATGTTGCCAGAATGTGCATAAAGAACTCTATCATAAAATATAAAACACAAAACCTGAATTTTTATTATTTTTTTTAAAAAAACAAAAAAATTAAAATAAATCATGGTAACACTTTTTATGCATAAAGGCTGTCATTCTTATGACGTGACACTTATTATTAGCATGAATCATGTGCTATAAAGGCTATCATTAAGTGTCGTTCGTTACCCTAACCCCATTAGATCCCACTACCTAACACAAAAAATGCCAACATAGCTCCAAAGGTGTCATAATTTAGCAAAAGGTGTCACGACAATTAATGACAGCCTTCATGACAGCTTATTCATGCTAATGACAGCGTAATGTCAGCCTCATAAAATTTAAAGTGTTACCTAAATCATACTGGTAATAATTTTGTCTTCTCTTTTGAAATAATATTTACTTTGAAATGTACGATGATATCTTGACATGTTTCGACTGCCAACTGTCAGTCTTCCTCAGGGGCCTCTGCTGATTGCTTTGACGTGTCCCTATGAGTTTTTTCTGCCCGTGGCCAACTTAACAGTTCTCAATTCTCAAGTCTGCAATATCAGACCAAACAGAACAGAAAATCACATCAACCCAAAAATAATTGGGAAACAAACACAAACGCTGGATCAAAGAAGCCATCAAGATCAGGAGGCGGAGCTTCACTATTAACAGGGATGAGGGAACATTTTTACTCTCCCACACCTGGGGTGTGTCCGAATATTCCCTCCTATCTCCTTTTCTATCCACTGTTCCTTAAACCCTACAAGTGTTTAAGTGTTGGCCATGATAAGGAGCGTTCCAATTCTCTATAAGCTCAGGAAAAGTGGCTAAACGCTTCCTTTATAACCTCCTTTAGCCTAGGAAACACTGATACATCCTTTACCAAAGGAGACCAGATAATGCTGCCCCATAATTCCTTGCGGCGAGACTCGCTCAACAGAGCACGTCAACAAAAACGGGATCAGAGACATTTTTAGCCACGTTATGTTTTATTCAACATATTTCATTCACCTAGGAATGCTTTGTGCATTTGTACATGTGTATGCCTACAACGTTATGTATAAGCCTATATCTTGTGTAAATGTAACAATTTTATGAAATCCTACTTATTTTGGATTAATGCTTATTTCTTAATGGAAGGAGAGTGTGAGTTACCATTCTCAATGTGACGTTCTTTTAGTTTCACTTTAGTTCCTCGTAGCATATTTTCCTTTGATTTACATTCAAACCTTGTGATTTTTTAGATTATATCAGTGTTTAGAGGCACAGGAGAAAGTGTTATAAATGTGTTTTTAGTCCGTTTTCCAAAATTTGTAGTGTTTTTTTCACCACGGCAGACCTCACTAACCTTTGCCCCCGTCAGATTATTATGTCACCTCGTACGTCTGATTGTCAAAACAACGTGATCGCCTTTACCTACAGTAACTCCTTTAGGAAGTCCGATCACCCCTGTGAAGTCATCCATGGGGTTAAGGAAAAGCGGATAGGAAAGGAGATAGGAGGGTCGATTTGGATGCAGCCCTGGGACTCTCTTCTCCAGAGACCATCAGACGACTGGGGGCGTGGTCAGCCTGACAGAACTATCGAGTTTGCCACGCCCCCAGAAAGCTCATAAGGACAGTTGGCAGTCAAAAAAAGTCATTATTTCAAAGTACATTTTCTGAAAAAATTGTCTGAAAAAATGAAACCTAAACATTTTAAATCATTGTCGTATTCATTGAATTATTGTCCTGCTCTGATAAAGAATCTATTACCCAGATGAATCATAGGACGTTGTTTCATTGTACTTCAAAGCATCGTGACACCGTTTTTTGTGCAAAGCATTCAAAAGGTGCGACGCGTTCACTTCTTTGAGACTTTCTTTCTTTTCTCTTTTCTAAATTGATTTTAATCTCCGTCAAGAAACAACTCGTAAGTCGTCTCAGCGCGACAAGGATGTCAAAACCCTCTCGCTTGGTGTTCCTGTTTACATCCCGTTTCAGAACATAAGCTCTTTTATGTGAAATTAATCAATCCCTTTATCATACGGGCAGTGTCATTACCCAACCGCCGAGTGAGAAATGAAAGTGCTAATCACCCAGCGAGAGGGGCTTTAATGTGGGGAAGGCCAAGTATTTCTCCACAAGCTGCTTTCGCGAGCGCATTTCCAATTGAATTTGGGGAGGCAAATGAAGGATGAATTGAGAGCTTTTTTTCCTCGAAATTCCTTTCAAAAACCATTTGTGCAAACTTCTGTTCCACATTTACCACGAAACGAGTAAAAGTAAGGCACTTACTAAAAGAACAACGCCTAAAATCAAATATACAGTATACTGAACATTCAAACTCTATCACATATACAAATCCGTTAAAAGACATTTTGTGCTTTAATGCTTTGGAACAGCTTACCCTCTCCCTGCATTGATGTTTTTAAGGCAAAGCTAAGAACCTCTTTGTACACTGTGAGGCACGAGTCCTAAAATTACTGTTTTTATGTATGTCTTTCATATTAATGGTATGATTATTTTTATATGTTTAATGGATGATCTATTTGATGTACAGTACTGTGATTGATGTACAGCACTTTGGTTTAAAGCGCTCTAAAAATAAATGTGTTATGTGTCAAACTCATGGCTCGGGGGCCAAATCCGGCCCTTTGGAGCATAGGATTTGGCCCGCAGGAGAAAGTGAAAATGACACAGAAAACAAGAATCATTGTGTAAATGAAACTTAACGATATTAGCAGGGGCTCACAGTTTCCCTGGTGCTTATATCGCATGATTGCAGTTATTTTTAATGTTAAACAGAAGAAAAACTCAAAATTCTTCCAAAATTCTTTCATTTTCCTCAAATTATGACATATTTCCCTTAATTAAATAGAAATTGGTCACAAAATCGAGGAAATTTAAAGTGAAGATCTGTCTATCACTTTTTGCTAGGATACAGTTGGATTCTTACATATTTCATATATTTGTAGAATTGCAAACAATGGCACAATAATGTTGAAATTATTTGTTTTCTGGCATTAATTTCTGTAATCCACTTGAGATCAAACGGCCTCGAACTAAAACTAATTTGACACCCTCAATATCTTCTCATTTTAGTACATTGTATGAGTTTCCGTGAAACAACGCCAAGTGAAGATGCATTTAAGGATATGTCTCTTCAACGAGTACCATTCTCTCATTAACTGCGACATATCACTGCCACACACACACACACACACACACACACACACACACACACACACACACTCCAGTGCAGCGTGTCAGTCAAATGTATTATTATCCTAACCAACCAAGCGTCAGAGCGGGCAGGCTTGGTGATGTCCGGCAGCACTAGCAGCTTTACGCTTCCCATGTGTGTCAGAAAGAGGAGGATTACTCTCTCCCCACAGAACAGGTTGCTCTGGAAATGAATGGAGCTGTACACTATTATTCTTCCATAATGAGAAGCAGTAATGACCGTCTCACTCTCATGTGCAAACATACTGGCTGTACACGAGTGCAAATCCTTCATTTAATGCAGCAACATGCAGCCTTGTTATATCCTCACACACACATATATACTGTATATAAGCAACATGGAAAACCAAGCATGTAGTGCAACCGCCATGTTTGGATAGATGTGCATGTGAGACTCTGCTAGAACAGTGCAGATAATCAGCAAACTAAATTAATTTGTATTCATAGGAGAGAAAGGAACAAAAAAAGGTGTAAAAGTAAGTATTTTACCTGCTTTCCATGCAAAATGTTGGTCCTTGGGAAAAACAAAGTCTAAACGGGCAGGACTGGAAAGTATAGACAGTAAGAGGAAGAGGCTGAGGTAACTCCCAGCATGCCGTGTCCAAGCAATGGCCTCCGAGTCATCTTTTAGAATCATAGTCCAGCCCATTGCTTCCTCTCTTACTCCTGTGGAGGAAAGAAGATTAAAAGGATCAGTAACAGGCAAACCTGCACAATACTGTTGCCCTTACTGTATTCTAGCATCATACAGTGACTGGATAACAGGATGAATGTTTAATGGTTATCAACCTTTGACATGTGATGACTGCAGAGGACGCTGGAGTTAGACTTGCCTGAGACCAGAAAACATCTAGGCCAAGACCCTAAAAGTCAATTTTAAAAATCATTGGTTGAACATTCTCTCTAATGTTGTGCCGATACCAATACTAGTATCAGGAGGAGCCCCGATACGACACTAAAAGGCTGGCATCGGTATCGACAAGGATGTCAAAACCCTCGCGCTTGGTGTTCCCGTTTAAATCCCGTTTAAATCAACTGTTCTTCAAAAGCAGTACCCTGTTTTTGTCTTTCCTCGACTCTCACTGCTGCCCTGACTCCTGGTCACAGAAACACGTATGGTTACGTGTTCACTGCATGCCGAGGCAAGCTATCGCTATCGACCCGTGGCTGCCGCTCTGAACCAATCACGCCGCCGTGTTTTCACATTGTCGTAAAACAAACAAACGTCCCTACACACGTGAGAAAATGTCAGCGATTTCGAGGACCTGATTTTCAGCAAAAAGCAGGTCATAACACTGTAGTATCGGTAGACCGATACTATGTAACTGGGTATTGGTATCAGTTTTAGATTTCTTAAATAAATTGACAGATAAAAACAAGGTCCTTGTCGCTCTTTCAAAGCACAACAGGCAAACATCTAAAATCTTGACAAATTTGTTCAACAAAATTCTTGCAAATAAACTAATCCTTGTGTGTATTTAAAAGCCCAGCAATATTTTAGATATATGAAAATAAGATATTTATCTGTCAGGTGAATGAGGCCTAAAGTACAGTAAGTGTTCAGAGGTATTTCTGACTAGAATATAGAATATTTTTGGCACAGAGAAAAGATTTCCAAGGAAGCGGAACAAACATTGTGCCAAATGTAAAAGTTGAAGTCATATTACAGCATTAATCATGAACAGTTCCAAGTGCTTCTTCTTATGATCACATTCATAAAGTTGAAGAATAGCAGATGGTGCTGGTCTTAACAGAAAAAGCAGAGTCTGGCCAGTCTGAGACTGAGACATGACCAATACCTTCAAAATGTTGTCTTGATTGTTGGTCTGGATATTTTAATAAACTAAATGTGTGAACTTACTGAATGAATCACACAATGTACAATGGATTAAAGCTCCCAAAGAAACCACAATAATTGAGATTCTAAGGTAAAGAAGACGTGGACATGAGAGCAGATGAATGGATCATCTTGAAACAAACACTTTGGTGTTACTAGTAAATGTTTTGTCTCCTGTTTGTTGAGTTTTTATTAAATGAATGTTAGCGATTATTCCTTATTTTACTGGAGATGTAAGTCTGTTTGATTAATGGCAAGAAAGTGAATGCAAAACTCCCCAATCATGTTTGCAGAAAATGATATTTGGATGTTCATAACGGCTGCTTTTCATTTTGCTGCAGTGCAGCGCACGAGCGTTGAGGGATTAGTCGTTACTGATCAATCATCACGCAGAGCACTCCCTGCAGTTTCTGACAGTTTGCAATCAAATCCAAACTTTTTTCTAACGCAAAGTTAAACCAAGTCCGATACGTCATTTAGGGTTTAAAGGAAAACACAACAACATGGCGTGTTGTTGTGCACAAGCTTCAAATAAGAGCCATTTATGCAGACTATCACAGTGTGCTGTCCAGTCTTTTCTGCCAATCATTGGCTGCTTTGAATATATTTCCTATTTACATTTGGTGGAGCTGTCATTCATTCAGGTGGCTCAGAACTTAACAGAGCTATCTGTTGTTGGTCATACAGGCTTGCTTGAAGCGTTTTCTCACATCACATCACACGGCCACGGCTAATTCGTTTTTAGCCCACATCACTCCTGCATAATTCAAACATCACACTCTGTCATTAGCTGGGATGCTGCTGCAGTGGCCTTAAGTGTGCTGCACGATTTGCAGATAGATATACTTGTATTGGTTACATTGTACTTTGATCTGGTTAACCCGGTTGATTTAGCAGCACCAATACGCCTCTTGTTCTTTAACTTTCGTCATAAATAAACTGTAGTGGCAAAATCAAATGTACTAGCAGCTTTAAAGCAACATATATCAATAAATTGAAGATAATTAGCTCAAAATAAAGCTGTAAAAGGTTCATATTCACCCTCAAATTTTTCTATTGATCCTTATTGTAAAAATAATTTTTTCTGTCATTGTTGGAAAAGTGTTGTGCATTGTATTGTGGGATGTGGAGTCCCGTAAAGGGATGCATAGAAGCGTATTTCCTTCATGTTTACTGTCTTTTGTTTCTTTGCCATACAAGGACAGTAATTGGCTTGACATCATTTTTGCTTTAACTTGCTCCCAGTATTCCTCCATAAAACCACTTCACTCTGCAAAACATTCAACTTTGGCCGGATTTGGATCTTTCCACGTAAACCCCAAAATAAACATTGGCCAGAAATGTGTTGGGAAGTCACAATGACAGAGTTGTTGTGGGCAAACACAAAACATTACAGTAAAAATGATGTAAAAACGTTTTTATGCATCAGTCTACTGGGCTCCACATTCCACAATGCAATGCACAAAACTTTTCCGACAAGTGTTTACAGTGGAGACTAAAACAAACTTTCGAGCAGCAATATCTACCTTTAAGATCTTTTTTTTTTATTTATTGATCTATGAGGCCTACAGTATGTCTTTAGCTGATAAAAAAACATTATCCTCCCTTCAAATACACGTGAAGCCTTTATATACAGTATGAGGGCATCGCCATTTTGCAGATTTCTGCCAATCAGCGTTTGCATATCACGTTGACATTACATCAGGATTATTCTTCATCCTTCTGTTTCCATAGAGAGTTTATTATGTGGTGAAATAGCTTTGAATTGTTAAGTTTGACTCTAAAGCTTTAATGATATTCATGTCCTTTGACAGTTTGAATGTATTAAGATGAGCTAAAGCTCTAAACTCTGTGGTTCTGATTATGTACTGGACATTTATATTTTTTATTGCACAGGAGCAGATTTGCAAATACTCACGTTACTGTAATTAAGTAAATTATTTAGGTACTTTTCTTTTTTTTTAATTCTGTACTTCTATTTACTCTTGGGTACACCCTTTAATCTACTTTGCTACTTAAAAAAAACATATGCTGTTACTCAGTATTCCCATCATTTAAAGTTTTTCACACTTTGAACTAGTGTTGTGGTGGTCAAGACCGGTCTTGGTCTCGAGACCAAATTTTAAAGGTCTTGGTCTTGTCTCGGACTCGGGATTTTCCGTCAAGACCGCTATTTTTAAACTTTTTTATAATGTGATAATAACACGGAGAAGAACAGGATAAAACAATCCATTATTCATTATTTAATCCACCCCGTATAATGACCACAACCTTCCTTAATGTGACTGAGTGACGTGTGTGACACTCATACGTGTGTGGCTACGGTGTCAGTTTGGACCGCGGAGCGCAAGGGAGAAATGAACTAATCACCGGTAAAAATCCCAGTAAAACTCCAGAAAACAATCACCAGTAATAAATATTATCTCCCTGGTAAAGACAGTAGCTCTAATAACTGGTAAAATGATAAACTGATGATATTACAGCCTGTGAAGGCTGGATAGAGGACGCACTTACTCTGCTTCTGGGTCCTAGTGCCAGCCGAGCGGTGAAGCCTGTTCCGTTTACTGTGTTTACTGAGGTCTGTGTGTGTTTAATAAGTCTGTGTGTGTTTAATAAGTCCGTGTGTGTTTAGTAAGTCTGTGTGTGTTTAATAAGTCTGTGTGTGTTTAGTAAGTCTGTGTGTGTTAAATAAGTCTGTGTGTGTTAAATAAGTCTGTGTGTGTTAAATAAGTCTGTGTGTGTTAAATAAGTCTGTGTGTGTTTAATAAGTCTGTGTGTTTAATAAGTCTGTGTGTGTTTAATAAGTCTGTGTGTGTTTAGTAAGTCTGTGTGTGTTTAATAAGTCTGTGTGTGTTTAATAAGTCTGTGTGTGTTTAATAAGTCTGTGTGTGTTAAATAAGTCTGTGTGTGTTTAATAAGTCTGTGTGTGTTTAATAAGTCTGTGTGTGTTTAATAAGTCTGTGTGTGTTTAGTAAGTCTGTGTGTGTTTAGTAAGTCTGTGTGTGTTTAGTAAGTCTGTGTGTGTTTAATAAGTCCGTGTGTGTCCGTGTGAAAGTCTGCATGTTTATGCCTCTGTCCATCCACTCTTTTCATTATATCCATGTCTTTTAAGGCTTTTATTACATAGTGTCAGCTGTAGTCCGGGCCGCCGCCATCTTGGTTTATGTCGTCACCAGCGCGTCATCGCTGCAGAGTTGCACGAGCATAGAATGAGTCAAATAACTGTAAAGAGGTCTTATATTAGTCTAGTCTAAGTGGTGTTTTTTGTGTCTTTAGACTCCAATTACATTTATGTATATAATATGTTCCCCACAATATAAACAGGTTCACAATATAATTATTTTTTATAGTCTCTGTTTCCACTGTATCCAGAATAATAATAATAATTCTCAACAAGAACTATTGATTGATTTGTCACATGACTGTTCCAGTGTTTGTTTTATTTAGTTTCACATCTACCTGTAGCTCTTTGTTTTTTACACTGATGACAACTTGTTTGTAGTTTTATTTCAGAAAGTTTCACTTTTACAGTTACAGTTGGAAACCTTTGTTAATTGAATATCCTAGTTACATTACAGCAACCAAATTAAACTATATCAACTAAGTGAATTAATAAAAATAACCTGTGTAAAGGCTTTTTCAAACTAAAAAAATAACTTGTGAACTCTGTGACCTGTTGACCTGCACAACTAAAAGAATCAGAATCGAGAATCATTATTTCTTGGCAGAAATGCTTTTAAACATTTGCTGTACATTCAGCTGACATAAAAATCTTGTTTTCAAATATGTAGAATAATTGTGAATTTATCAGTAGCAGTAGTAGTTTTAATATTTTAGTTAATTTTTTACAGGCACCTTTTTTGTCTGTCAAATGTATTTATAATAAACTAAAATTAAAGAGAGAATATTATTTAACTGTTGAACCTTGCCTTAATTTTATTTATTTATATATTTTTTTAAATTGAAAAAAAATGTTTATAGACTTGGTCTTGACTCGGTCTCGGCTCCCGAAAGTCTTGGTCTTGTCTTGGTCTCGGATAGTGTGGTCTTTAACACAACACTACTTTGAACTAACGAAATTCCAGGTTTATACCTACAAACCTAGAAAAATTCCCTTTTTCTATTATTTCTTTAATTTATTATTCACCAATAGAAATGTTGTTGAACATAGACATTTCTACAAGTTATTGGAGTTGGATATTTGCTATGGACAACACAATAAAACATCCATCAGTTAAGAAGTAATTATTACAGAGTGGTTTTTCAGAAGAGTGCTTTCTACTTTCAATTCAGATTAACACCAGTACTTTTACATGTATATGAGTACAAATATTTCAGCCCTAGAGCCACTTCTGCACTCCAGGCTGTTGTTTTTGGAAAAAAAATGTTCAACCAACACAACTTGGTCATGAACTGAATCATACTGATAGACATGATTGTTTTTTATGTACATGTACTGTATAGTTAATGAGATTAAGTCAGATTTTATAATGGATTCTCTTGGTGGTGTTTAGATAATTAAAGATCATGTCCAATGCTTGATGTTGGATTAATTACTGAAGGCAGAAAGCATCTAAGATCAGAGATTATTTACATGTGCAGCATGCGTGAAAGTGCCTGGGTTCAAAAAAATGTTGTGCTCGATTCATTCAAGGAAATTAAATGTCGACTTAAAGCTCGAGCTTTGTTTCACTTGTTAAACGACAGAGAAATGTGAGAATAGAGAAGACTCGGGGCCTAGAAATATGCTGCCAGATGCTGAGTTTCTGTTGGACTGTTTAATTTGCTCCTGGGTTTAATAAACTATTCTATAGTCAAACACGGTTGGTTGTCTTTGTGTCTGAGGGGCTTTCAAACACAAATGCATGTCAGCAGCCTCTCCTAAATATGCAAGCTGCCACTGCATTTCTTTCAGTGTGGCAGAACTGTGCTGGAGTGAAGCAGTCCTTCTTTCTGAGATTTAAATAACTCACCTGCTGCTTGTGTCTCACTTTTTTTTTGCTTTCTTATTGCCAGAAAATGTATTCTATTTGGGTGAGTGAGCAGCGTTCTCTGGCACTTGCACAGCCATATGCCAATTAGAGCTCTGCACTCGCTGATTACTAGCCACCCTCTCAGGCTCAACAGTACCTGACTGCACTGAGATTAGTCCCTCTGGCCACTCATTTTACCATGTGCTCTACCAAACATCATCCCTATAGGGTGAAAATAACACGTATCAATTGATTGGAAAACGTGGCCTTCAACAAGAAACAATGAAACAGTCAGGCACAACCAGGCAGGACGTTCAGATTACTGTTGCATTTGATTAGTTTAATAAACTTCTACCCATAGTTGTATCATACTCACTGTAAAAACGAAAAAAAAATACCTAGACAACCTACTCAATAAAATTGCAGCAGCTATATATATTCTATATTTCAAATAACTCATGCTCAACTATGTATTACTTTAAAAAGCAATTTGGTACTTCGGTTAACCCTTAAAAGTTGATGGGCGTGACGGCGCGTCCGTATCACATGACCAATTTAAGACAAACCCAGACACAGCCTCACAGTGTCCATTTAAACTTGTGTTGAAAGTGAGAAATCAAAACTATACACCAGGTCTTAAATGATCTTAATAGTCCAAGTAAAACAATAGTAATGATAGATTAAAAACACTGCTTTTTTTACTGAATATTTTTGTCGCGTCCGGTGCAGAAACAAAAAAAAAAAGCCTAACACCTATTTCCTATTGGTGGAAAGTGTTAGGCTTGTGATGTGTCCCTGTGTGTTATTAGTGGACAGGAACTGTTTCTTACAGTAGCACAAATAATTTGTGGTATCTGATTTTAAGGTTTTGTAAAAAGTTGTATTTGATGATTTGGGAAAAAAACGCCATATAACTTGTTTTTTTGTGTTTTTTTTTTTTGGTGAACTTGTACATGTGTTTTTGATAATTACACTTTATATATGCATTCCCCATTAAATTGGTTAGTTAAACATATTTGTGGTTTTCACAGTAAAAAATTCCCTTTTTTTTCCGACTAGGATTTGGTGTTTTTGTGTGATTTTAAGTCCATTGTGTTTATACAGTATGTCAAAATGAACAATTAACGTTGTGCTGAAAAAAATGATACCAAACCAGGCAAGCTGAACAGTTTTTATAGTGAGATATAAAGGTAAAATCAAAAGTAGTCAAAAACTGCCAGTTATACCCTGGATTCCAGAGGGTTAAATACATCCCAAAGTTATGCACGTTTTTTCCTATTATAATTATTCCTCAACATAGTTAAGAGTCAGAAACAACATTCATATATATATGATATTACATTATGTTTATTTAAGTGTGCAGGATAGAGGAACCACTGTGCTGCAGTTTAAACAACTCACATTGTCAGCTATACAGTATCTCACTTTTTAAAACAAACTGGTACTTTGGTTGAATGCATCCCAAAGTTATGCACATTTTTTTGTGTTTAATAAGCAAATCTTGTCTGTCATTGCTGATAAATCTTCTCTTTTTTTTTTTACATGAATATTTGACATCTTACTCCCAGCCAATTGCACATAAAGACATGAGGACAAGGGAGTACTGCAATGTTCAACAAAGCAATGTAATGTAAATTTGTAAAAAAAATTAAATCTTGAAGCAAAAAATTCTTAATCCAATTTGAAAGCACATTTATTTTTATTTATTTTTTATGCAAATAATTAAAAGCACACAGTTTTTGGTTTTAATTAAGAAAACTGACCTAAATTTTGTTGGTTGCCTTGATAAGTTAATGAATTAGTATTTTTGGCCAACTCGAGTGCATTTACATTTGTTGATTAATGTGCACAAATAAATAAAGTATAAAGTAGTCATTACTACACACCAAATAAACCACAGTGAGCCTTTATAATATACTGTATATGTTGAATTCTACACATCCATTGGATCTGAATCTGGATTTACTATCCATGCTGGTTGTTCTGAAAGTTCTAGATGTTTTCTTTGAATTGTAGAAGGTCATGCCTTGGCTGCTGCAAATAAGCTTCTGAAAATGGCAGCACAAGTCGTTACCATTTCTGATTTACTGGGATGAAAATAGTGGACTTCACACTTCTCTCTGTCAGGCCCTGGAATAGACCAGCGTCCTAGCCGGGGGGGTCGAACCAGGTTCTTGAGGTCTACCCAGCAGGTTTTAAATGTGCCCCTGCTCTGAAACAATAGATTGTTTACATAACCCCGGTTCTCTGAGTATTATGAGTGAAATGTCTCACTATGGAATACACGACCCTGCGTCATATCCAAAAGACCTCCAAAGTCCTCACAGAGCTCTGCTTGGTAGGCTGTCAGCAGCGACATAACGTTGAGCACCCAGGCAGT